>NC_092713.1:5742880-6117585 GCF_047496885.1 Scyliorhinus torazame
GCGTGCAGGGCTCCCTGTTCTCCCGGGACAGCGGCGACCTCGCGGGACCGGCACACAACCGCGAAATGGCCCTTTTTTCCCGCAGCTCTTGCAGATAGCTGCGCGGGCCGGGCTGCGCTGCCGGGGGTGTTTCGCTCCTCTCTCTCCTTTCTCTCTCTCACTCTCCTCTCTCTCTCTCGCTCTCTCCTCTCTCCCTTTCTCTCCCCTCTCTCTCTCTCTCCTCTCTCTCTCCTCTCTCTCTGCCTCCTCCCTGTCTCTCTCACCCCTCTCTCTCTCCTCTCTCTCCCCCTCTCTCTCTCCTCTCTCTCTCTCTCCCCTGTCTCTCTCACTCCTCTCTCTCTCCTCTCTCACCCATCTCTCTCTCCTCTCTCTCCTCTCTCTGTCTCTCTCCTCTCTCAGCCCTCTCTCTGTCTCCTCTCTCTCTCCTCCCTCGCTCTCCTCGCTCTCCTCTCTCTCCCCTGTCTCTCTCTCTCCTCTCTCTCTCTCCCCTCTCTCTGTCTCCTCCCTCTCTCTCTCACCCCTCTCACTCTCTCCCCTCTCTCTCTCTCTCTCTCTGTCCTCTCTCTCTCCCCTCTCTCTCTCTCCTCTGTCTCCTCTCTGTCTCTCTCTCTCTCTCCTCTCTCCTCTCTCTCGCTCTCCTCTCCTCTCTCTCTCTCCTCTGTCTCACTCTCTCCTATCTCTCCCCTGTCTCTCTCACTCCTCTCTCTCTCCTCTCTCACCCTCCTCTCTCTCCTCTCTCAGCCCTCTCTCTGTCTCCTCTCTCTCTCCTCCCTCGCTCTCCTCGCTCTCCTCTCTCTCCCCTGTCTCTCTCTCTCCTCTCTCTCTCCCCTCTCTCTGTCTCCTCCCTGTCTCTCTCACCCCTCTCACTCTCTCCCCTCTCTCTCTCTCTCTCTCTGTCCTCTCTCTCTCTCTCTCCCCTGTCTCTCTCTCTCCCCTCTCTCTCTCCTCTGTCTCCTCTCTGTCTCTCTCTCTCTCTCCTCTCTCCTCTCTCTCGCTCTCCTCTCCTCTCTCTCTCTCCTCTGTCTCACTCTCTCCTATCTCTCTACTGTCTCTCTCACCTCTCTCTCTCCTCTGTCTCTCTCTCTCTCCTCTCTCTCCTCTCTCTCTCCTCTCTCATCTCTCTCTCCTCTCTCCTCTCCTTCTCCTCTCTCCTCTCTCTCTCCTCTCTCGTCTCTCTCTCCTCTCTCCTCCCTCTCTCCTCTCTCCTCTCTCCTCTGTCTCCTCTCTCTCTCCTCTCTCTCTCTCCTCTCTCTCCTCTCTCTCTCCTCTCTCTCTCTCTCGCCTCTGTCTCTCTCCTCTCTCTCTCTCCTCTCTCTCCTCTCTCTCTCCTCTCTCATCTCTCTCTCCTCTCTCCTCTCCTTCTCCTCTCTCCTCTCTCTCTCCTCTCTCGTCTCTCTCTCCTCTCTCCTCCCTCCTCTCTCCTCTGTCTCCTCTCTCTCTCCTCTCTCTCTCTCCTCTCTCTCTCTCTCTCTCCTCTCTCTCTCTCTCGCCTCTCTCTCTCCTCTGTCTCCTCTCTGTCTCTCTCTCTCCTCTCTCTCGCTCTCCTCTCTCCTCTCTCTCTCTCTCCTGTCTCTCTCTCCCCTTTCTCTCTCACTCCTCTCTTCTCTCTCTCTCTCCTCTCTCTACTCTCCTCTCTCTCTCTCTCTCTCTTCTCTCCTCTCTCTCCTCTCCCTCCTCCCTCTCTCCTCCCTCTCTCTCTCCTCCCTCTCTTCCTCCTCTCACTCTCTGTCCTCTCTCTCTCTCTCCTCCCTCTCTCTCCCTCTCTCCTCTCCTCTCTCTCTCCTCCCTCTCTCTCCAATCTCTCCTCTCTCCTCTCCTCTCTCTCCCTCTCTCCTCTCCTCTCTCTCTCTCCTCTCTCTCTCTTCTCTCCTCTCTCTCTCTCTCTCCTCTCTCTCTCTCTCTCGCCTGTCTCTCTCCTCTGTCTCTCCTCTCTCTCTCTCTCTCCTCTCTCTCTCTCTTGCCTCTCTCTCTCTCCTCTGTCTCCTTTCTCTCTCTCTCCTCTCTCTCTCTCTCGCCTCTCTCTCTCGCCTCTGACTCCTCTCTTTCTCTCTCCCTCTCCTCGCTCCTCTCTCTCCTCGCTCCTCTCTCTCCTCTCTCTCTCTCTCTCCTCTCTCTCTCTCTCGCCTCTCTCTCTCTCTCCCTCAACATTCACCTTTCCCGTTCCCACTTTTAAAATATCTGGAGTGAACCTCGCCATGTCACATCCGCCTGTCGGGGGAGAAGCAGTACGGAGGGCCGGAGATTAATGAGCCGATCACGTAATGAAATGTTTACGCCGGTTTAGCGTGCCGACGCCAGCGAGCGGTGAGCAGACATTGCCACCAGCGAGGACCCAGAGCATGGCATCGCCACCAGCGAGGACCCAGAGCATGGCATCGCCACCAGCGAGGACCCAGAGCATGGCATCGCCACCAGCGAGGACCCAGAGCATGGCATCGCCACCAGCGAGGACCCAGAGCATGGCATCGCCACCAGCGAGGACCCAGAGCATGGCATCGCCACCAGCGAGGACCCAGAGCATGGCATCGCCACCAGCGAGGACCCAGAGCATGGCATCGCCACCAGCGAGGACCCAGAGCATGGCATCGCCACCAGCGAGGACCCAGAGCATGGCATCGCCACCAGCGAGGACCCAGAGCATGGCATCGCCACCAGCGAGGACCCAGAGCATGGCATCGCCACCAGCGAGGACCCAGAGCATGGCATCGCCACCAGCGAGGACCCAGAGCATGGCATCGCCACCAGCGAGGACCCAGAGCATGGCATCGCCACCAGCGAGGACCCAGAACATGGCATCGCCACCAGCGAGGACCCAGAGCATGGCATCGCCACCAGCGAGGACCCAGAGCATGGCATCGCCACCAGCGAGGACCCAGAGCATGGCATCGCCACCAGCGAGGACCCAGAGCATGGCATCGCCACCAGCGAGGACCCAGAGCATGGCATCGCCACCAGCGAGGACCCAGAGCATGGCATCGCCACCAGCGAGGACCCAGAGCATGGCATCGCCACCAGCGAGGACCCAGAGCATGGCATCGCCACCAGCGAGGACCCAGAGCATGGCATCGCCACCAGCGAGGACCCAGAGCATGGCATCGCCACCAGCGAGGACCCAGAGCATGGCATCGGTTCAGTGCCCAGCGACGAACCTGTTCGCGTTCAGCGTTTCCGATGTCGTGAAGCGGAGAAGCCCGAGAAGGTGGGGGTGAGCTGCCTTCTTGAATCGCCTCAGTTCCTGAGGAGTAGGTACACCCACTGTGCTGTTAGGGAGGGAGTTCCAGGATGTTGCCCCAGCGACAGTGAAGGAACGGTGATATATTTCCAAGTCAGGGTGGTGATCAACTTGGAGGGGAACCTCCAGGAGGTGGGGTTCCCAGGTATCTGCTGCTCTTGTCCTTCTAGATGGGAGTGGTCGTGGGTTTGGAAGGTGCTGTCTAAGGAATGTGGGAGTTCTTGCAGTGCATCTTTGACCTGTCCTGGTTGCCACAGTATTAATATGGCTAGTCCAGTTCGGTTTCTGGTCAATGGTAACCTCCAGAGTACCATTGAATGTCAAGGGGCGGTGGTTAGAACCTCTCTTGTAGGAGATGGCCATTGCCTGACACTTGTGTGGGGTGACTGTAACTTGCCACACTGTCTGTCTGCTGTAACGGAGTCTTCTGCAGCAGACGGTGTCCGTCAGCTCATTGAATGGCCAATGATGCACCTTGGGCCATTACTGGCCTCCCCTTCTGGATCCCTCCTCAGCCTGATGATTGGCTGGTTCTTCAGGGTGTGCGGTGGCCCCCTGCACACGGGATGCCACCTCCAGCCTGCGTTGTTGCTGCTGCCGCCTTCTCTGGTGTCTGGCCACCTGGGCTGCCACCCGCAACGCAAGGGCAGCCGCTGCGGGATCACCCCCAACAAACATTGTTAGAGCTTCCATCCCGCGACCCTCAAATCCCCCAAGCCTCCCCATCCTCACCATGGCTGTCCCGCCTTCCAGTCTGCAGACAGACCTTTGCGGGAAACGTTAGGGAGGCTGTGCTCAGCTGGTCTCTGCTCTCCACACACTTTCCCTTTGTCCACGAGAGGAGCCACAGTGCTGATTGTTGGCAGACTCCTCTCTGGTGCTGACGCTCCTCGAGTCCAGCCACACTGTTCAGGCAGCAAAGTTTGCTGGACATGCAAACAAAAGAACAAAGAACAAAGAAATGTACAGCACAGGAACAGGCCCTTCGGCCCTCCAAGCCCGTGCCGACCATGCTGCCCGACTAAACTACAATCTTCTACACTTCCTGGGTCTGTATCCCTCTATTCCCATCCTATTCATGTATTTGTCAAGATGCCCCTTAAATGTCCCTATCGTCCCTGCTTCCACCACCTCCTCCGGCAGCGAGTTCCAGGCACCCACTACCCTCTGCGTAAAAAACTTGCCTCGTACATCTACTCTAAACCTTGCCCCTCTCACCTTAAACCTATGCCCCCTAGTAATTGACCCCTCTTTCCTGGGGAAAAGCCTCTGACTATCCACTCTGTCTATGCCCCTCATAATTTTGTAGACCTCTATCAGGCCGCCCCTCAACCTCCTTCGTTCCAGTGAGAACAAACCGAGTTTATTCAACCGCTCCTCATAGCTAATGCCCTCCATACCAGGCAACATTCTGGTAAATCTCTTCTGCACCCTCTCTAAATGCAGTTCACTAATCATCCCCTGAGGCAAGACAGCTGTACCCTCGAGGAGCCACTTGAGAGTTGAGGATCCTGAGGTGCTCTCACAACTAAAAATGCTAATTCACAGGAAAGTGGTAATTAGGAGCAGGCAATTCAGCCTGATTGTGACTTTAGGTAGTGTCTGGCTGTGAAGCTAGAGGCTGTTCACAGTCAAAGCGAGTGAAATTGAATTCAGGATAGAAGCTCCCCTGGGCTCTACCCTGGAAGTGTTTGGTGGGACAGGCAGGCAGCAGCTCTGGTTGTTCCTGTTACGGGTCCCCACAATATTTAAAGATGGCTTGAAGGCCTCACAGACACAAAGCCCCTCACCCCACAGACCTGGGGACCCCCAACATGGAATGCTTCAGCCCCTTGACCAAGCCCAACCCCCCTGAGGGGCCTCCCTCCCTCCTCTCCTTCCCCCTCCCACGCCCCACAGCGAGCACTGGGGCAGATGCTCCAGTGCCCCTGAGTGGCGAGGAGAGGGTTACCCATCTGCTCACTTCCCCTGAGCAGCCATTGCACCAGCTTCACGCTTTTGAAAAGGACACTAAACAACGCTCGCGTGATGTCCCATTGGGGAAATTCCCAGGACGCGGCTGCTTTCGAGTTCAATCTCGTTAATGAGGTTGAAATGAATGCAAATGAGGGGTAATGATCCATTATCGGCAGTGATCCGGAACATGTCATCGGGAACAGGCTCGGCCAATCGCAAATGGGCAGGATTCTCCCAGCCCGGAGCCGGAGAATCCCCCCGACAGGGCCGGAGAATCCCCGTCACCGGGCCGGGGAATCCCAACGACCGGGCCGGAGAATCCCCCCGACAGGGCCGGAGAATCCCCGCGACCGGGCCGGGGAATCCCAACGACCGGGCCGGAGAATCCCCGTCACCGGGCCGGAGAATCCCCGTCACCGGGCCGGAGAATCCCCGCGACCGGGCCGGAGAATCCCCGCGACCGGGCTGGAGAATCCCCGCGACCGGGCTGGAGAATCCCCGCGACCGGGCCGGAGAATCCCCATCACCGGGCCGGAGAATCCCCATCACCGGGCCGGAGAATCCCCATCACCGGGCCGGAGAATCCCCGTCACCGGGCCGGAGAATCCCACCGACCAGGCCGGAGAATCCCCGTCACCGGGCCGGAGAATCCCAGCGACCGGGCCGGAGAATCCCCGTCACCGGGCCGGAGAATCCCCATCACCGGGCCGGAGAATCCCCGTCACCGGGCCGGAGAATCCCACCGACCAGGCCGGAGAATCCCCGTCACCGGGCCGGAGAATCCCAGCGACCGGGCCGGAGAATCCCCATCACCGGGCCGGAGAATCCCCGTCACCGGGCCGGAGAATCCCCATCACCGGGCCGGAGAATCCCCGTCACCGGGCCGGAGAATCCCACCGACCAGGCCGGAGAATCCCCGTCACCGGGCCGGAGAATCCCAGCGACCGGGCTGGAGAATCCCCACGACCGGGCCGGAGAATCCCCATCACCGGGCCGGAGAATCCCCGTCACCGGGCCGGAGAATCCCCGTCACCGGGCCGGAGAATCCCCGTCACCGGGCCGGAGAATCCCCGCGACCGGGCCGGAGAATCCCCGTCACCGGGCCGGAGAATCCCCCCGACCGGGCCGGAGAATCCCCGTCACCGGGCCGGAGAATCCCCACGACCGGGCCGGAGAATCCCCGCGACCGGGCCGGAGAATCCCCGTCACCGGGCCGGAGAATCCCCATCACCGGGCCGGAGAATCCCCATCACCGGGCCGGAGAATCCCAGCGACCGGGCCGGAGAATCCCCGTCACCGGGCCGGAGAATCCCCATCACCGGGCCGGTGAATCCCCGTCACCGGGCCGGAGAATCCCAGCGACCGGGCCGGAGAATCCCCGCGACCGGGCCGGAGAATCCCCGCGACCGGGCCGGAGAATCCCCATCACCGGGCCGGAGAATCCCCGTCACCGGGCCGGAGAATCCCAGCGACCGGGCCGGAGAATCCCCGTCACCGGGCCGGAGAATCCCCGTCACCGGTCCGGAGAATCCCCCCGACCGGGCCGGAGAATCCCAGCGACCGGGCCGGAGAATCCCAGCGACCGGGCCGGAGAATCCCCATCACCGGGCCGGAGAATCCCCGTCACCGGGCCGGAGAATCCCCATCACCGGGCCGGAGAATCCCCGTCACCGGGCCGGAGAATCCCCATCACCGGGCCGGAGAATCCCCGTCACCGGGCCGGAGAATCCCCGTCACCGGGCCGGAGAATCCCAGCGACCGGGCCGGAGAATCCCCCCGACCGGGCCGGAGAATCCCCATCACCGGGCCGGAGAATCCCCGTCACCGGGCCGGAGAATCCCCATCACCGGGCCGGAGAATCCCCGTCACCGGGCCGGAGAATCCCCGTCACCGGGCCGGAGAATCCCAGCGACCGGGCCGGAGAATCCCCCCGACCGGGCCGGAGAATCCCAGCGACCGGGCCGGAGAATCCCCGTCACCGGGCCGGAGAATCCCCATCACCGGGCCGGAGAATCCCCCCGACCGGGCCGGAGAATCCCAGCGACCGGGCCGGAGAATCCCAGCGACCGGGCCGGAGAATCCCCGTCACCGGGCCGGAGAATCCCCGCGACCGGGCCGGAGAATCCCCGTCACCGGGCCGGAGAATCCCCGCGACCGGGCCGGAGAATCCCCGTCACCGGGCCGGAGAATCCCCCCGACCGAGCCGGAGAATCCCCGTCACCGGGCCGGAGAATCCCCGCGACCGGGCCGGAGAATCCCCGTCACCGGGCCGGAGAATCCCAGCGACCGGGCCGGAGAATCCCCGCGACCGGGCCGGAGAATCCCCGTCACCGGGCCGGAGAATCCCCGCGACCGGGCCGGAGAATCCCCGCGACCGGGCCGGAGAATCCCAGCGACCGGGCCGGAGAATCCCAGCGACCGGGCCGGAGAATCCCAGCGACCGGGCCGGAGAATCCCCGTCACCGGGCCGGAGAATCCCCGCGACCGGGCCGGAGAATCCCCACGACCGGGCCGGAGAATCCCAGCGACCGGGCCGGAGAATCCCCACGACCGGGCCTGAGAATCCCCGTCACCGGGACGGAGAATCCCCGTCACCGGGCCGGAGAATCCCAGCGACGGGGCCGGAGAATCCCCATCACCGGGCCGGAGAATCCCAGCGACCGGGCCGGAGAATCCCCGTCACCGGGCCGGAGAATCCCCCCGACCGGGCCGGAGAATCCCCGTCACCGGGCCGGAGAATCCCCCCGACCGGGCCGGAGAATCCCCGTCACCGGGCCGGAGAATCCCCCCAACCGGGCCGGAGAATCCCCGTCACCGGGCCGGAGAATCCCCCTGACCGGGCCGGAGAATCCCCCTGACCGGGCCGGAGAATCCCCGTCACCGGGCCGGAGAATCCCCGCGACCGGGCCGGAGAATCCCCGTCACCGGGCCGGAGAATCCCCGTCACCGGGCCGGAGAATCCCCGCGACCGGGCCGGAGAATCCCCGCGACCGGGCCGGAGAATCCCAGCGACCGGGCCGGAGAATCCCCGTCACCGGGCCGGAGAATCCCCGCGACCGGGCCGGAGAATCCCAGCGACCGGGCCGGAGAATCCCCGTCACCGGGCCGGAGAATCCCAGCGACCAGGCCGGAGAATCCCCGCGACCGGGCCGGAGAATCCCAGCGACCAGGCCGGAGAATCCCCGCGACCGGGCCGGAGAATCCCCGTCACCGGGCCGGAGAATCCCCGCGACCGGGACGGAGAATCCCCGTCACCGGGCCGGAGAATCCCAGCGACCAGGCCGGAGAATCCCCATCACCGGGCCGGAGAATCCCAGCGACCGGGCCGGAGAATCCCAGCGACCAGGCCGGAGAATCCCCGCGACCGGGCCGGAGAATCCCAGCGACCAGGCCGGAGAATCCCCGCGACCGGGCCGGGGAATCCCAACGACCAGGCCGGAGAATCCCAGCGACCAGGCCGGAGAATCCCAGCGACCGGGCCGGAGAATCCCAGCGACCGGGCCGGAGAATCCCAGCGACCGGGCCGGAGAATCCCAGCGACCGGGCCGGAGAATCCCAGCGACCAGGCCGGAGAATCCCCGCGACCGGGCCGGAGAATCCCAGCGACCGGGCCGGAGAATCCCCGTCACCGGGCCGGAGAATCCCAGCGACCGGGCCGGAGAATCCCCACGACCGGGCCTGAGAATCCCCGTCACCGGGCCGGAGAATCCCAGCGACGGGGCCGGAGAATCCCCATCACCGGGCCGGAGAATCCCCGTCACCGGGCCGGAGAATCCCCCCGACCGGGCCGGAGAATCCCCGTCACCGGGCCGGAGAATCCCCCCGACCGGGCCGGAGAATCCCCGTCACCGGGCCGGAGAATCCCAGCGACCGGGCCGGAGAATCCCCGTCACCGGGCCGGAGAATCCCAGCGACCGGGCCGGAGAATCCCAGCGACCGGGCCGGAGAATCCCCGTCACCGGGCCGGAGAATCCCCCTGACCGGGCCGGAGAATCCCCGTCACCGGGCCGGAGAATCCCCCCGACCGGGCCGGAGAATCCCCGTCACCGGGCCGGAGAATCCCCCTGACCGGGCCGGAGAATCCCCGTCACCGGGCCGGAGAATCCCCCCGACCGGGCCGGAGAATCCCCGTCACCGGGCCGGAGAATCCCCCCAACCGGGCCGGAGAATCCCCGTCACCGGGCCGGAGAATCCCCCTGACCGGGCCGGAGAATCCCCCTGACCGGGCCGGAGAATCCCCGTCACCGGGCCGGAGAATCCCCGCGACCGGGCCGGAGAATCCCCGTCACCGGGCCGGAGAATCCCCGTCACCGGGCCGGAGAATCCCCGCGACCGGGCCGGAGAATCCCCGCGACCGGGCCGGAGAATCCCAGCGACCGGGCCGGAGAATCCCCGTCACCGGGCCGGAGAATCCCCGCGACCGGGCCGGAGAATCCCCGTCACCGGGCCGGAGAATCCCAGCGACCAGGCCGGAGAATCCCCGCGACCGGGCCGGAGAATCCCCGTCACCGGGCCGGAGAATCCCCGTCACCGGGCCGGAGAATCCCCGCGACCGGGCCGGAGAATCCCCGTCACCGGGCCGGAGAATCCCCGTCACCGGGCCGGAGAATCCCCGCGACCGGGCCGGAGAATCCCCGCGACCGGGCCGGAGAATCCCAGCGACCGGGCCGGAGAATCCCCGCGACCGGGCCGGAGAATCCCAGCGACCAGGCCGGAGAATCCCCGCGACCGGGCCGGAGAATCCCAGCGACCGGGACGGAGAATCCCCGTCACCGGGCCGGAGAATCCCAGCGACCGGGCCGGAGAATCCCAGCGACCGGGACGGAGAATCCCCGTCACCGGGCCGGAGAATCCCCGCGACCGGGACGGAGAATCCCCGTCACCGGGCCGGAGAATCCCAGCGACCAGGCCGGAGAATCCCCATCACCGGGCCGGAGAATCCCAGCGACCAGGCCGGAGAATCCCCGCGACCGGGCCGGAGAATCCCCCCGACCGGGCCGGAGAATCCCCACGACCGGGCCTGAGAATCCCCGTCACCGGGCCGGAGAATCCCAGCGACGGGGCCGGAGAATCCCCATCACCGGGCCGGAGAATCCCCGTCACCGGGCCGGAGAATCCCCCCGACCGGGCCGGAGAATCCCCGTCACCGGGCCGGAGAATCCCCCCGACCGGGCCGGAGAATCCCCGTCACCGGGCCGGAGAATCCCAGCGACCGGGCCGGAGAATCCCCGTCACCGGGCCGGAGAATCCCAGCGACCGGGCCGGAGAATCCCAGCGACCGGGCCGGAGAATCCCCGTCACCGGGCCGGAGAATCCCCCTGACCGGGCCGGAGAATCCCCGTCACCGGGCCGGAGAATCCCCCCGACCGGGCCGGAGAATCCCCGTCACCGGGCCGGAGAATCCCCCTGACCGGGCCGGAGAATCCCCGTCACCGGGCCGGAGAATCCCCCCGACCGGGCCGGAGAATCCCCGTCACCGGGCCGGAGAATCCCCCCAACCGGGCCGGAGAATCCCCGTCACCGGGCCGGAGAATCCCCCTGACCGGGCCGGAGAATCCCCCTGACCGGGCCGGAGAATCCCCGTCACCGGGCCGGAGAATCCCCGCGACCGGGCCGGAGAATCCCCGTCACCGGGCCGGAGAATCCCCGTCACCGGGCCGGAGAATCCCCGCGACCGGGCCGGAGAATCCCCGCGACCGGGCCGGAGAATCCCAGCGACCGGGCCGGAGAATCCCCGTCACCGGGCCGGAGAATCCCCGCGACCGGGCCGGAGAATCCCCGTCACCGGGCCGGAGAATCCCAGCGACCAGGCCGGAGAATCCCCGCGACCGGGCCGGAGAATCCCCGTCACCGGGCCGGAGAATCCCCGTCACCGGGCCGGAGAATCCCCGCGACCGGGCCGGAGAATCCCCGCGACCGGGCCGGAGAATCCCAGCGACCGGGCCGGAGAATCCCCGCGACCGGGCCGGAGAATCCCAGCGACCAGGCCGGAGAATCCCCGCGACCGGGCCGGAGAATCCCAGCGACCGGGACGGAGAATCCCCGTCACCGGGCCGGAGAATCCCAGCGACCGGGCCGGAGAATCCCAGCGACCGGGACGGAGAATCCCCGTCACCGGGCCGGAGAATCCCCGCGACCGGGACGGAGAATCCCCGCGACCGGGCCGGAGAATCCCCCCGACCGGGCCGGAGAATCCCAACGACCGGGCCGGAGAATCCCCGCGACCGGGCCGGAGAATCCCCGCGACCGGGCCGGAGAATCCCAACGACCGGGCCGGAGAATCCCCGCGACCGGGCCGGGGAATCCCAACGACCGGGCCGGAGAATCCCAGCGACCAGGCCGGAGAATCCCAGCGACCGGGCCGGAGAATCCCAGCGACCGGGCCGGAGAATCCCAGCGACCGGGCCGGAGAATCCCAGCGACCGGGCCGGAGAATCCCAGCGACCAGGCCGGAGAATCCCCGCGACCGGGCCGGAGAATCCCAGCGACCGGGCCGGAGAATCCCCGTCACCGGGCCGGAGAATCCCAGCGACCGGGCCGGAGAATCCCCGCGACCGGGCCGGAGAATCCCAGCGACGGGGCCGGAGAATCCCCATCACCGGGCCGGAGAATCCCCGTCACCGGGCCGGAGAATCCCCCCGACCGGGCCGGAGAATCCCCGTCACCGGGCCGGAGAATCCCCCCGACCGGGCCGGAGAATCCCCGTCACCGGGCCGGAGAATCCCAGCGACCGGGCCGGAGAATCCCCGTCACCGGGCCGGAGAATCCCAGCGACCGGGCCGGAGAATCCCAGCGACCGGGCCGGAGAATCCCCGTCACCGGGCCGGAGAATCCCAGCGACCGGGCCGGAGAATCCCCGTCACCGGGCCGGAGAATCCCCGTCACCGGGCCGGAGAATCCCCCCAACCGGGCCGGAGAATCCCCGTCACCGGGCCGGAGAATCCCCCCGACCAGGCCGGAGAATCCCAGCGACCGGGCCGGAGAATCCCAGCGACCGGGCCGGAGAATCCCCGCGACCGGGCCGGAGAATCCCCGTCACCGGGCCGGAGAATCCCCGCGACCGGGCCGGAGAATCCCAGCGACCGGGCCGGAGAATCCCCCCGACCGGGCCGGAGAATCCCCGTCACCGGGCCGGAGAATCCCCCTGACCGGGCCGGAGAATCCCCGTCACCGGGCCGGAGAATCCCCGCGACCGGGCCGGAGAATCCCCCTGACCGGGCCGGAGAATCCCCGTCACCGGGCCGGAGAATCCCAGCGACCGGGCCGGAGAATCCCAGCGACCGGGCCGGAGAATCCCAGCGACCGGGTCGGAGAATCCCCGTCACCGGGCCGGAGAATCCCCGCGAACGGACCACGCCGCCCCAACGCTGTAGGGGTCCGACCCCGGGGGGGGCCCACCGATCGGCGGGCCGGCCTCTCTGACTGGGGGCCTCCTTTCCTACACGCCGCCCCTGTCGTTCTGCGCCATGTTACGTCGGGGCCGGCACGTTGAAGGAGGCCACTGCGCATATCCTGGTTGACGCCGGATCCCGCGGCACACAGTTCCCGCCGGGACCGGCAGCGCAAACCGCTGTAGGGGCCAGAATTAGTCCTGGGAGCGGCCCGTTCACGCCGGGGTAAAACACGACGGTGTTTACGACAGTGTGGCCACTCCGCTGCCGGATTGGAGAATCCCGCCCATGATTCCCACCGGGCGGTAATATCGATTTTACCCTCCCCACAATTCACCCGGCGCCCCTGAACTGCACCGAGTGCAACACAGCGCGGGATTCTCCCATCCCGCAGCAGAGTGTCCACGCCCTCGTAAAGGCTGTCGCTCCCGTTGCCGTTCCTGGTGCGGACTGGGCGCCTACGGGATCCGCGCATGCGCAGCGGCTTTCTTCAATGCGCCGGCCCCGATGCAACATGGCGCAGGACTACAGGGGCCGGCACGTAGGAAATGAGTCCCCAGCCAGAGAGGCCGGCCCGCCGATCGGTGGG
Organism: Scyliorhinus torazame; assembly: GCF_047496885.1. NCBI lineage: Eukaryota > Metazoa > Chordata > Chondrichthyes > Carcharhiniformes > Scyliorhinidae > Scyliorhinus > Scyliorhinus torazame. The sequence goes on from NC_092713.1 coordinate 5,756,049, forward strand.
TCCCAATTGTGGGCCAGGCTGCATCGGAGCCCCCCCCCCACCCCGGGGCCGGAGCCCCCCCCCACCCCGGGGCCGGAGCCCCACCCCGGCGCTGGAGCAGGTGTGGACGGCGCCGGTGGGACTCAGCGTTTCCACGACGGCCGCTCGGCCCATCCCAATCCGAGGATCGGCGGACCGACCGCGTAGAGCGGCCCGCGACCGGTGCCGCGCCAACCGTGCTGGCGCCGATGGCGCTGATTCTCCGCAAGTGCCGTGATCAGGGCGGCGTGGCCCAGTCGCGGGGATTCTCCGGCCCAGCGGGAGAATGCAGCAGACAGTCTCTGAATCACGTCCTCGGTCTAATTTGTTCAACACCAAAACTGACAAAGCTGTAAAACAATCCACATCAAAACATGTCCCGAACTGTTTGTAAATATTTATCCTCAGGGGGAGGGTCTCACTCACATTTATTACCCATTCCTAATTACCCCAAGAAGGTGCTGGTCAACTGCCTTCCTGAACCCACTGACACGAGGTTTAGTATCACTCGCTGTCTCGCTGGACACCCTCAGAGGGCAGTTCATGGGCAAGCACTTTGTGTGGATTATTAGCCCAGTAACAGAACCACTCCATTGACACAAATCTCCCCCCAACATCACTGTGAAGGAGCAGAATCTCCACCAGAGTCAATCTGCCTTCCAGTGATTACAAACACTGAAAGATCGCTCTCATCTTTGTTCAATTCTGAAACTCTGTTTATCTCTGGAAGTTGTAGTGATTTAAGATTCCTTTCCACCAACCTGACCACAATGTCCAAACTGGGGGCTTTTTGCTGCATTTTATCGGCCTGTTTATTCCTCCCTCTTCATTTGTGTTGGGATCGGGTTCCATCAGGAAATCTCGCTCCTCAATGACAGCCGTTTTCAAGGTTATCCCAGGGACAGTTCATGGAAAATTCATGTTGTGATTATTCTTCAAACATTGAAGAGATTAAACGCCACCCCCTGGGGTTTGTGTCTCAATCGACAGTTTGTCTCGACTGAAGGCAACGTGGAAATAAAAATGATGGCAGGAAGTGAGGAGGGGAAATTAATGCTGGAATAATTGCCACATAAGGGGCAAAATTCTCCGGAAACGGCGCGATGTCCGCTGACTGGTGCCCAAAACGGCGCCAATCAGACGGGCATCGCGCCGCTCCAAAGGTGCGGAATGCTCCGCATCTTTGGGGGCCGAGCCCCAACCTTAAGGGGCTAGGCCGGCGCCGGATGAATTTCCGCCCCGCCAGCTGGCGTTTAAGGCCTCTGGTGCCCCGCCAGCTGGCGCGGAAATGACATCTCCAGGAGGCGCATACGCGGGAGCGTCAGCAGCCGCTGACAGTTTCCCGCGCATGCACAGTGGAGGGAGTCTCTTCTGCCTCTGCCATGGTGGAGACCGTGGCGGAGGCGGAAGGGAAAGAGTGCCTCCACGGCACAGGCCCGCCCGCGGATCGGTGGGCCCCGATCGCGGGCCAGGCCACCGTGGGGGCACCCCCCAGGGTCAGATCGCCCCGCGCCCCCCCCAGGACCCCGGAGCCCGCCCGCGCCGCCTTGTCCCGCCGGTAAGGTAGGTGGTTTAATCTACGCCGGCGGGACAGGCATTTTAGCGGCGGGACTTCGGCCCATCCGGGCCGGAGAATCGAGCGGGGGGGGGGGGCCGCCAACCGGCGCGGCGCTATTCCCGCCCCCGCCGAATCTCAGGTGCCGGAGACTTTGGCAACCGGCGGGGGCGGGATTCACGCCAGCCCCTGGCAATTCTCCAACCCGGCGGGGGGGCGGAGAATTTCGCCCAAGATGTGAGGGGGGTGTGGGGGAATTGGGGACATTCTCTAAGGGTTGAGGTGACAATGGATTCAGGGGCGAGATTCTCCGACCCCCCGCCGGGTTGGAGAATCGCCGGGGGCTGGCGTGAATCCCGCCCCCGCCGGTTGCCGAATTCTCCGGCACCGGATATTCAGTGGGGGCGGGTTTCGCGCCGCGCCGGTTGGCGGGCCCCCCTGCTCGATCCTCCAGCCCGGATGGGCCGAAGTCCCGCCGCTAAAATGCCTGTCCCGCCGGCGTAGATTGTCCCTACCTTACCAGCGGGACAAGGCGGCGCGGGCGGGCTCCGGGGTCCTGGGGGAGGGTGCGGGGCGATCTGGCCCCGGGGGGTGCCCCCACGGTGGCCTGGCCCATGATCAGGGCCCACCGATCCGCGGGCGGGCCTGTGCCGTGGGGGCACCCTTTCCCTTCCGCCTCCACCACGGTCTCCACCATGGCAGAGGCAGAAGAGACTCCGCCACAGCGCATGCGCGGGAATGCCGTCAGCGGCCGCTAACGCTCCCACGCATGCGCCGCCCGGAGATGTCATTTCCGCGCCAGCTGGCGGGGCGGAAATTCGTCCGGCGCGGGCCTAGCCCCTTAAGGTTGGGGCTCGGCCCCCAAAGATGCGGAGCATTCCGCACCTTTGGGACGGCGCGATACCCGACTGATTTGCGCCGTTTTGGGAGCCAGTCGGCGGACATCGCGCCGTTTCCGGAGAATTTCGCCCCATATCTCTAATCTCCAGAAAACCCTCTCTGGTGACAAGTTCCTCATTTCAAAGTCTGCCCCCCTCCTGTGAACAAAGAACAAAGAAAATTACAGCACAGAAACAGGCCCTTCGGCCCTCCCAGCCTGCGCCGATCCAGATCCTCTATCTAAAACTGTCGCCTATTTTCCAAGGATCTACTTCCCTCTGTTCCCCACCCGTTCATATACCTGTCTAGATGCATCTTAAATGATGCTATCGTGCCCGCCTCTACCACCTCCGTTGGCAAAGCGTTCCATCCTCTGCGTAATAAACCTTCCACACACATCGCCCTTAAACTTTCCCCCTCTCACCTTGAAATCGTGACCCCTTGTAATTGACACCCCCACTCTTGGAAAAAGCTTGTTGCTATCCACCCTGTCCATACCTCTCATAATTTTGTAGACCTCAATCAGGTCCCCCCTCAACCTCCGTCTTTCCAACAAAAACAATCCTAATCTACTCAACCTTTCTTCATAGCTAGCACCCTCCATACCAGGCAACATCCTGGTGAACATCCTCTGCACCCTCTCTAAAGCATCCACATCCTTCTGGTAATGTGGCGACCAGAACTGCACGCAGTATTCCAAATGTGGCCCAACCAAAGTCCTATACAACTGTAACATGACCTGCCGACTCTTGTACTCAATACCCTGTCCGATGAAGGCAAGCATGCTGTGTGCCTTCTTGACCACTCTATCGACCTGCGTTGCCACCTTCAGGGTACAATGGGCCTGAACTCCCAGATCTCTCTGTACATCAATTTTCCCCAGGACTCTTCCATTGATCGTATAGTCCGCTCTTGAATTAGATCTTCCAAAATGCATCAACTCGCATTTGCTTGGATTGAACTCCATCTGCCATTTCTCTGCCCAACTCTCCAATCTATCTATATTTTGCTGTATTCTCTGACAATCCCCCTCGCTATCTGCAACTCCACTAATCTTAGTATCATCTGCAAACTTGCTAATCAGACCACCTATACCTTCATCCAGATCATTTTTGTATATCACAAACACAGTGGTCCGAGCACGGATCTCTGTGGAACACCACTAGTCACCTTTCTCCATTTTGAGACACTCCCTTCCACCACTACTCTCTGTCTCCTGTTGCCCAGCCAGTTCTTTATCCATCTAGCTAGCACACCCTGAACCCCATGCGACTTCACTTTTTCCATCAACCTGCCATGGAAAACTTTATCAAACGCCTTACTGAAGTCCATGTATATGACATCTACAGCCCTTCCCTCATCAATTAACGTTGTCACTTCCTCAAAGAATTCTATTAGGTTTGTAAGACATGACCTTCCCTGCACAAAACCATGCTGCCTATCACTGATGTCTATTTTCTTCCAAATGTGAATAGATCCTATCTCTCAGTATCTTCTCCAACAGTTTGCCTACCACTGACGTCAAGCTCACAGGTCTATAATTCCCTGGATTATCCCGGCTACCCTTCTTAATCAAAGGGACAATATTAGCAATTCTCCAGTCCTCCGGGACCTCACCCGTGCTCAAGGATGTTGCAAAGATATCTGTTAAGGCCCCAGTTATTTCGTCCCTCGCTTCCCTCATAAACCTGGGATAGATGCCATCCGATCCTGGGGACTTGTCCACCTTAATGACTTTTAGAATACCCAAAACTTCTCCCTTCCTTATGCCGACTTGACCTAGAGTATTTAAACATCCATCCTTAGCCTCGACATCCGTCATGTCCCTCTCCTTGGTGAATACCGATGTAAAGTACTCATTAAGAATCTCACCCATTTCCTCTGACTCCACGCATAAATTCCCTCTTTTGTCTTTGAGTGGGCCAATCCTTTCTCTGGTTACCCTCTTGCTCCTTATATACGAATAAAAGGCTTTGGGGTTTTCCTTAACCCTGTTAGCCAAAGATATTTCATGACCCCTTTTAGCCCTCTTTATTGCGCGTTTGAGATTTGTCCTACTTTCCCAATATTCCTCCAAAATTTCATCAGTTTTAAGTCGCCTAGATCTTATGTATGCTTCCTTTTTCATCTTAGCTAGTCTCACAATTCCACCCGTCATCCATGGTTCCCTAATCTTGCCATTTCTATCCCTCATTTTCACAGGGACATGTCTGTCCTGCACTCTAATCAACTTTTCCATAAATGACTCCCACATTTCAAATATGGATTTACCCTTAAAGAGCTGCTCCCAATCCACATTCCCTAGCTCCTGCCGAATTTTGTTATACTTGGCCTTTCCCCAATTTGCACTCTTCCTTTAGGACCACTCTCGTCTTTGTCCATGAGTATTCTAAAACTTACGGAATTGTGATCGCTGTTCCCAAAGTAATCACCGACTGAAACTTCAACCACCTGGCCGGGCTCATTCCCCAATACCAGGTCCAGTATGGCCCCTTCCCGAGTTGGACTATTTACATACTGCTCTAAACCCCCCCCAACACCCCCCCCAACTCCCCCCAACACCCCCCCCAACTCCCTCCAACACCCCCCCCCCAACACACACCCCCAACTCCCCCCAACACCCCCCCCCTCAACAACCTCCCCCAATACACCCCCCCCCCCACCAAAAAGCTGATTTTGATTTGGAGGGGACTCCCCCAGGAAGAGCACTGATTGGTTGGGGAGTTAACGGCTGTTAATTCTCCAGCCATTCAGGTTGAGGATAAAGTGACCTTTCTGGGAATATCTGGAAAATGTCAGCGGAATCCTGCCTCCGGATTCCAGCTGACATTCCGATCGACGGACTGAACACTGACCTCAGTGTCATTACAATTCATCCTCGAAGCTCCAGCTCTTGTCAAAGTCTCACATCCTAATGGTGAAATTCTTTCTATTTCGTATAAACCGGACAATCAAAAACCTCAAAGACTTTGTTGTTTCTAATCGGAATCTGAGGATTTTCACCCTCAACATTTCTGTTTTTCAATAAATGTTTTTGTTTCAGGCAGCACGATGGCACAGTGGTTAGCACTGCTGCCTCACAGTGCCAGAGACCCGGGTGGCATTGCAGCACAGTGGTTAGCACGGCTGCCTCACAGCGCCAGAGACCCGGATGGCATTGCAGCACAGTGGTTAGCACTGCTGCCTCACAGCGCCAGAGACCCGGGTGGCATTGCAGCACAGTGGTTCGCACTGCTGCCTCACAGTGCCAGAGACCCGGGTGGCATTGCAGCACAGTGGTTAGCACTGCTGCCTCACAGCGCCAGAGACCCGGGTGGCATTGCAGCACAGTGGTTAGCACTGCTGCCTCACAGTGCCAGAGACCCGGGTGGCATTGCAGCACAGTGGTTAGCACTGCTGCCTCACAATGCCAGAGACCCGGGTGGCATTGCAGCACAGTGGTTAGCACTGCTGCCTCACAGTGCCAGAGACCCGGGTGGCATTGCAGCACAGTGGTTAGCACTGCTGCCTCACAGCGCCAGAGACCCGGGTGGCATTGCAGCACAGTGGTTAGCACTGCTGCCTCACAGTGCCAGAGACCCAGGTGGCATTGCAGCACAGTGGTTAGCACTGCTGCCTCACAGTGCCAGAGACCCGGATGGCATTGCAGCACAGTGGTTCGCACTGCTGCCTCACAGTGCCAGAGACCCGGGTGGCATTGCAGCACAGTGGTTAGCACTGCTGCCTCACAGCGCCAGAGACCCGGGTGGCATTGCAGCACAGTGGTTAGCACTGCTGCCTCACAGTGCCAGAGACCCATGTGGCATTGCAGCACAGTGGTTAGCACTGCTGCCACACAGCGCCAGAGACCCGGGTGGCATTGCAGCACAGTGGTTAGCACTGCTGCCTCACAGTGCCAAAGACCCAGGTGGCATTGCAGCACAGTGGTTAGCACTGCTGCCTCACAGCGCCAGAGACCCGGATGGCATTGCAGCACAGTGGTTAGCACTGCTGCCTCACAGCGCCAGAGACCCGGATGGCATTGCAGCACAGTGGTTAGCACTGCTGCCTCACAGCGCCAGAGACCCGGGTGGCATTGCAGCACAGTGGTTAGCACTGCTGCCTCACAGTGTCAGAGACCCGGGTGGCATAGCAGCACAGTGGTTGGCTCTGCTGCCTCACAGTGCCAGAGACCCGGGTGGCATTGCAGCACAGTGGTTAGCACTGCTGCCTCACAGTGCCAGAGACCCGGGTGGCATTGCAGCACAGTGGTTAGCACTGCTGCCTCACAGCGCCAGAGACCCGGGTGGCATTGCAGCACAGTGGTTAGCACTGCTGCCTCACAGCGCCAGAGACCCGGGTGGCATTGCAGCACAGTGGTTAGCACTGCTGCCTCACAGTGCCAGAGACCCAGGTGGCATTGCAGCACAGTGGTTAGCACTGCTGCCTCACAGTGCCAGAGACCCGGATGGCATTGCAGCACAGTGGTTCGCACTGCTGCCTCACAGTGCCAGAGACCCGGGTGGCATTGCAGCACAGTGGTTAGCACTGCTGCCTCACAGCGCCAGAGACCCGGGTGGCATTGCAGCACAGTGGTTAGCACTGCTGCCTCACAGTGCCAGAGACCCATGTGGCATTGCAGCACAGTGGTTAGCACTGCTGCCTCACAGCGCCAGAGACCCGGGTGGCATTGCAGCACAGTGGTTAGCACTGCTGCCTCACAGTGCCAAAGACCCAGGTGGCATTGCAGCACAGTGGTTAGCACTGCTGCCTCACAGCGCCAGAGACCCGGATGGCATTGCAGCACAGTGGTTAGCACTGCTGCCTCACAGCGCCAGAGACCCGGATGGCATTGCAGCACAGTGGTTAGCACTGCTGCCTCACAGCGCCAGAGACCCGGGTGGCATTGCAGCACAGTGGTTAGCACTGCTGCCTCACAGTGTCAGAGACCCGGGTGGCATAGCAGCACAGTGGTTGGCTCTGCTGCCTCACAGTGCCAGAGACCCGGGTGGCATTGCAGCACAGTGGTTAGCACTGCTGCCTCACAGTGTCAGAGACCCGGGTGGCATTGCAGCACAGTGGTTAGCACTGCTGCCTCACAGTGTCAGAGACCCGGGTGGCATTGCAGCACAGTGGTTAGCTCTGCTGCCTCACAGCACCAGGGTCCCGGGTTCGATTCCCCACTGGGTCACTGCCTGTGCGGAGTCTGCCCGTTCTCCCCGTGTCTGCGTGGGTTTCCTCCGGGTGTTCCGGTTTCCTCCCACAGTCCAAAGATGGGCAGATTAGGCGGGGTTACGGGGATAGGGTGGGGGGTGGGGCGGCTAGGTAAGGTGCTGTTTCAGGGCGTCAGTGCAGACTCGATGGGCTGAATGGGCTCCTTCTGCACTGTAGCGATTCTATGATTTTTCTTCTCAGAATATCAACAACAACAACTTGCATTTATAAAGCACCTTTAATGGAGCAAAATATCCCACGGTGCTTTGCAGGGGCGTGATTGGACAAAATCTGACATTGAGCTTGAGAAGGAGCTGTTCAAACAGGTGGTCAGAAGCTTGGTTGGAGAGTTCTGTTTTCATAGAATCTTCATAGAATTTACAGTGCAGAAGGAGGCCATTTGGCCCATCGAGTCTGCACCGGCTCTTGGAAAGAGCACCCTACCCAAGGTCAACACCTCCGCCCTATCCCCATAACCCAGTAACCCCACCCAACACTAAGGGCAATTTTGGACACTAAGGGCAATTTATCATGGCCACCTAACCTGCACATCTTTGGACTGTGGGAGGAAACCGGAGCACCCGGAGGAAACCCACGCAGACACGGGGAGAACATGCAGACTCCGCACAGACAGTGACCCAAGCCGGGAATTGAACCTGGGACCCTGGAGCTGTGAAGCAATTGTGCTATCCACAATGCTACCGTGCTGCCCTAAATGAAAATCGCTTATTGTCACAAGTAGGCTTCCAATGAAGTTACTGTGAAAAGCCCCTAGTCGCCACATTCCGGCGCCTGTTCGGGGAGGCTGGACGGGAATTGAACCATGCTGCTGGCCTGCCTTGGTCTGCTTTAAAAGCCAGCGATTTCGCCCTGTGTTAAACATGGCAAAGGTGAAGAGAGAGGTGGAGAGAGATTTGAAGGGCTGAATGGCCTGTTTCTGTGCTGGAAGATTCCCTGAGTCTAGGCTGGTGGTGGCATGAGTTTTCAGTTACTTTGTTCCGATAGGTCCAGTTGTGTTTTTATTTAATTGAAAAGGGATGTCGAGCAGCTCTGTGTCCATTGATTGTCTTCACCTTTCACTGAACTCGGTCAACTCTGCGACCCCTCCCATTGGAAAAGGGATACACGTTCGTCTCAATGAGGAAAGATTATCCTGTCCATAGAATTATCAGATTGTACAATAGTCCAGCACAGAAAGAGAGCGCTCAGCCCATCCAGTCTGTACTATCTCGATCAAAGAGCCATCCGGTTAGTGGCCTTACCCCAATTCCCCTAATTCCCGGTTATTTTCACCCCTTCAAGTATTTATCCAATTTACTTTTGAAGGTAATGCTTGAATCTGAATCTATCGTCCTATCAGACAGCGCATTGTCTGTTCTCTCTGATTCTCTCACCAATCAGCTTCAAGCTGTGCCCTCTGGTAAAGACCCTTCAGCCAATGGGAAAAGTGGCCACGATTTACATAGAACGTACGGTGCAGAAGGAGGCCAATTGCCCCATCGAGTCTGCAGCGGAAAGACCAACCCACCTCGGCCCACACTATCCCCGTAACCCAGCAACACCACCTAACCTTTTTGGACACTGAGGGCAATTTATCATGGCCAATCCACCTAACCTGCACATCTTTGGATTGTGGGAGGAAACCGGAGCACCCGGAGGAAACCCACGCTTATTATAGACTAATAAGCCTGGTACGAGAAGGCTAACTATTATCTGAATGGCCATAACTTAGGAGAGGGGAGTGTGCAGCGGGACCTGGGTGTCCTTGTGCACCAGTCGCTGAAGGTAAGCATGCAGGTGCAGCAGGCGGTAAAGAAGGCTAATGGTATGTTGGCCTTCATTGCGAGAGGTTTCGAGTACAGGAGCAGGGATGTGTTGCTGCAATTGTACAGGGCCTTGGTGAGGCCACACCTGGAGTATTGTGGGCAGTTTTGGTCTCCTTCTCTGAGGGAGGATGTTCTTGCTCTCGCGGGAGTGCAGCGAAGGTTTACCAGACTGATTCCTGGGATGGTGGGACTGACGTACGAGGAGAGATCGACTAGGTTGGGATTGTTCTCTCTGGAGTTCAGAAGAATGAAGGGGGATCTCAGAAAGACTATAAAATTCTAACAGGACTGGACAGCCTTTTAAAATTCACCTTTTAAATTAAAATTGTCCTAACTAATATTGACTATGTTTCAAGCGGTTATTGGATAGGCACATGGAGCACAGCAGAATGACAGGGAGTGGGATAGCTTGATCTTGGTTTCGGACAAGGCTCGGCACAACATCGAGGGCCGAAGGGCCTGTTCTGTGCTGTACTGTTCTAAGTTTGATGCAGGAAGGATGTTCCCGATGGTGGGGTGTGTCCAGGACCAGGGGCCACAGTCTGAGGATACGGGGGAGACATTAAGGACAGAGATAAGGAGATATTTCTCCGCCCAGAGAGTGGTCGGCCTGTGGAATTCATTACCACAGGAAGTAGTTGAGTCCAAAATATTGCGGGGGGGATTCGCCGTTGGCCAATGCTGAAATCAGGTGACCCTCCAGGAGCCTGGGATGGTGCCCAGGCAGGGACCACCATTGCCATGGACCACTCGGCAGCCATCTTGCTGCGCACCCCACTGACCATCCACCTTGGCCAGTGGTTCTGCAGATTGCCACCGGCCTAATGGGTGCACCCCCCCCCCTCCCAAACAACAGCACCCACTGCCCCACCCCACCACCGCTGAGCCCCAGTCCCCATGTGCAGCCCGGTGGACCTGGTTGGGTACGGGGGGGTACGCACCAGGCTAACATATCTGCCCTTCACCCCCTACAGACAGTGGATATTGGAATTCAACCAGCAATGGTGGCCTTCCTGCTGGTCACTGCAGCCCAGGCGGACGCCCTGCGGCTGTACGAGCTGGAGCTGCTCGATGAGGAGAAGAAAGTTCCAGCAGCGGAACGGACAGCAGCAGAGCGGGCAGCAGTGGAGCGGGCAGCAGCGGAGTGGGCAGCAGCGGAGCGGGCAGCAGCAGAGCGGGCAGCAGCGGAGTGGGCAGCAGTGGATGGGCAGCAGCGGAGCGGGCAGCAATGGAGCGGGCAGCAGCAGAGAGGGCAGCAATGGAGCGGGCAGCAGCGGGGCGAGCAGCAGCGGAGTGGGCAGCAATGGAGCGGGCAGCAGCGGAGCGGGCAGCACCAGAGTGGGCAGCAGCAGAGAGGGCAGCAATGGAGCGGGCAGCAGCAGAGCGAGCAGCAGCGGAGTGGGCAGCAATGGAGCGGGCAGCAGCGGAGTGGGCAGCAGTGGATGGGCAGCAGCGGAGCGGGCAGCAATGGAGCGGGCAGCAGCAGAGAGGGCAGCAATGGAGCGGGCAGCAGCGGGGCGAGCAGCAGCGGAGTGGGCAGCAATGGAGCGGGCAGCAGCGGAGCGGGCAGCACCAGAGTGGGCAGCAGCAGAGAGGGCAGCAATGGAGCGGGCAGCAGCAGAGCGGGCAGCAGCAGAGCGAGCAGCAGCGGAGTGGGCAGCAGCAGAGCGAGCAGCAGCGGAGTGGGCAGCAATGGAGCGGACAGCAGCAGAGCGAGCAGCAGCGGAGTGGGCAGCAATGGAGCGGGCAGCAATGTAGCGGGCAGCAGCAGAGCGGGCAGCAGCAGAGCGAGCAGCAGCGGAGCGGGCAGCACCAGAGTGGGCAGCAGCAGAGAGGGCAGCAATGGAGCGGGCAGCAGCAGAGCGGGCAGCAGCAGTGTGGGCAGCAGCGGAGTGGGCAGCAGCAGAGCGAGCAGCAGCGGAGTGGGCAGCAATGGAGCGGGCAGCAGCGGAGCGGGCAGCAGCAGAGCGGGCAGCAGCGGAGCGAGCAGCAGCGGAGCGGGCAGCAGCGGAGAGGGCAGCAGCAGAGCGGGCAGCAGCGGAGCGGGCAGCAGCAGAGCGGGCAGCAGCAGAGCGAGCAGCAGTGGAGTGGGCAGCAATGGAGCGGGCAGCAGTGGAGCAGGCAGCAGCAGAGCGGGCAGCAGCGGAGTGGGCAGCGGCGGAGTGGGCAGCAGAGAGGGCAGCAGCGGAGAGGGCAGCAGCGGAGTGGGCAGCAGCGGAGCGGGCAGCAATGGAGCGGGCAGCAATGTAGCGGGCAGCAATGGAGCGGGCAGCAGCGGAGCGGACAGCAGCAGAGCGAGCAGCAATGGAGCGGGCAGCAGCAGAACAGGCAGCAGCAGATCGGGCAGCAGCGGAGCGGACAGCAATGGAGCGGGCAGCAATGTAGCGGGCAGCAATGGAGCGGGCAGCAGCGGAGCGGACAGCAGCAGAGCGAGCAGCAATGGAGCGGGCAGCAGCAGAACAGGCAGCAGCAGAGCAGGCAGCAGCAGATCGGGCAGCAGCGGAGCGGACAGCAATGGAGCGGGCAGCAATGGAGCGGGCTGCAATGGAGCGGGCAGCAATGGAGCGGGCAAAAATGAAACGGCAGCAGGGGAGCGGGCAGCTGCAGAGCGGGCAGCTGCAGAGCGGGCAGCAGCGGAGTGGGCAGCAGCGGAGTGGGCAGCAGTGGAGTGGGCAAAAGCAGAGCGGGCAGCAGCGGAGCGGGCAGCAGCAGAGTGGGCAGCAGCAGAGCGGGCAGCAGCGAAGTGGGCAGCGGCGGAGTGGGACGTAGGCGCTGAGGATGGAGAGCCAGCTGCCCAATGGGCTGAGGAGGAGGAGGAGGTGCCGCATGAGGCCCCGAGTGTACCGGCACCGCCTGTCATTCGAGGACCTGCCGGACCGGGCATGCCGTCGGAGACTCCGGCTGAGCAGAGAGACAGTGCGACACATCTGCCCGATGATGGCACACCTGGCACCGCAGGGGGATGGGGGAGGACACTCGCTCCCGGTGATAGTCAAGGTGACGGCCGCCCTGAACATCTACGCAACGGGGTCCTTCCATGCGCCAAGTGGGGACCTGCCCGAGACCTCACAGACCTCGGTGCACAGGTGGCAGGGGTTGCGGAGAGGGGTGGTCGGTGGCTGAACTGCGGTTGCTGAGCCAAGCCCACCCCCAATATCCGGCCATCCATCCCCCCCCCCCCCCCCCCCCCCCGGTGCCCCCTCTGCGGCCGTCCCAGACCAGCCCATCCCTCACACCCACCTGACAGAGCGCCGAGGCAGGTTGTGGAGATGCAGTCTCAGAGCCAGGGACTACATGAGGGGTTGTCGGCGAGCATCAAGCACCTGCAGGGGCACTTGGAGGAGTCCAACAGCATACAGGAGCAGGGGGTGGTGCCGACAATGCGTGCCACCCAGGCCGACACTGCACCGGTGGCATCCGTGGTGGTGGCAATGGGGGCGACGGTGCCGGACATGGGTCAGAGTGTCCAAAGCCTGGGGCATTCTGTGCAGGGCTGAGGCCCAGGACAGAGCTGCCCTCTCACAGGCAGGCATGTGCCAGAGCCACCTGGAAATTGCAGCGACGCGCCTGAGCGTGACCCACTCGCAGCAGGCCATGGCTGAGAACGTTGGCAGCATTACCGAGGCGCTGATCGGCGTGTCGCGGACACTGGGCAGGGTGGCCCAGTCCCAGAGGGAGGTGGCCCAGTCACTGGCTGATGTGACACAGACCCTCAGGATGGTGGCACAGTTGCAGTGTGATGTGGCGCAGTCCCAGACGGAGATGGTCCACTCCCTGTGCTCCATGGACACAAGAATGTGGACCCTGGTCGAGACCAGAGCGTAATCCAGGACTGGCGGCGCCAGGTGGTGGTGGTGGGGGGGGGGGGGGGCCTCAGGGGATGGCTCCGCTCGCTTATTCCCTTCATAATTTTATATGTTTCTATAAGATCCCCCCTCATCCTTCTAAATTCCAACGAATACAGTCCCAGTCTACTCAACCTCTCCTCGTAATCCAACCCCTTCAGCTCTGGGATTAACCTAGTGAATCTCCTCTGCACACCCTCCAGCGCCAGTACGTCCTTTCTAAGGTAAGGAGACCAAAACTGAACACAATACTCCAGGTGTGGCCTCACTAACACCTTATACAATTGCAGCATAACCTCCCTAGTCTTAAACTCCATTCCTCTAGCAATGAAGGACAACATTCCATTCGCCTTCTTAATCACCTGCTGCACCTGTAAACCAACTTTTTGCGACTCATGCACTAGCACACCCAGGTCTCTCTGCGCAGCAGCATGTTTTAATATTTTACCATTTAAATAATAATCCCTCAGCCGGGGGGGTGGGGGGGGTGGGGGTTGGGGGGGGGGTCGTGGGGGGTGGGGGGGGTGGGGGGTGGGGGGGTCGTGGGGGTGGGGGGTGCCCCTGGGGGTGTTCCTCGAACATGTCAAGAATCACTTTGTGTGCCAGGATGGAACAGTCTGTTCTGGTGCTGGCCGTTCTGCTGCTGCGGCCTCCCCCTCCTCTCCCAGCGGCGCCCGCTCACGCGGCCACAGGGCATCTCGCCCAGCTGCGACCATCACCCCGACGGCCAGCATTGCTGGCTGCCCATGCATCTCCCCCCCTCCCCCCCACCCCCCCGCACCCCTGCCCCATCGGCATCCGACCCCGCTGGTGCCCCGGTCATGGCGCCCATCCCTGCTGCCAGGGGGCCTGTTGGCTGGCACTGCCCTTACTGCGGGAGCCTTGGATGTGGCCCTTGGTGGTCCCCTAGTGGGTGGCAGCCGGTTGTGCAGGGTGTTTGGGGGCGGGGGCCGCGCTGTGGCAGGTGGTGGAGTGCGAGGGTGGGCGCACCCATACGGCCGGTGTCACTGTGTAGGACAGGAGGGTGGTCAGTAAGTGCACAGCAAGGTGGCCACCATAATAGTGGTCGGTGCCTGGGCACCGCCCCAGTCCCATGTGGGGGCACCCGGCAGCCCGGTCTGACTAACCCCCCTCCCCTTCCCCCGGTCCGGGCAGGGCCCCCCTGCCACAGCCAGCGTAGTAATCTGTATATCTGCTGGTATGTAAAGGGTTAACAACTGTACAAAGAACAAAGAACAAAGAAATGTACAGCACAGGAACAGGCCCTTCGGCCTTCCAAGCCCGTGCCGACCATGCTGCCCGACTAAACTACAATCTTCTACACTTCCTGGGTCCGTATCCTTCTATTCCCATCCTATTCATATATTTGTCAAGATGCCCCTTAAATGTCCCTATCGTCCCTGCTTCCACTACCTCCTCCGGTAGTGAGTTCCAGGCACCCACTACCCTCTGCGTAAAAAACTTGCCTCGTACATCTACTCTAAACCTTGCCCCTCTCACCTTAAACCTATGCCCCCTAGTAATTGACCCCTCTACCCTGGGGAAAAGCCTCTGACTATCCACTCTGTCTATGCCCCTCATAATTTTGTATACCTCTATCAGGTCGCCCCTCAACCTCCTTCGTTCCAGTGAGAACAAACCGAGTTTATTCAATCGCTCCTCATAGCTTATGCCCTCCATACCAGGCAACATTCTGGTAAATCTCTTCTGCACCCTCTCTAAAGCCTCCACATCCTTCTGGTAGTGTGGCGACCAGAATTGAACACTATACTCCAAGTGTGGCCTAACTAAGGTTCTATACAGCTGCAACATGACTTGCCAATTCTTATACTCAATGCCCCGGCCAATGAAGGCAAGCATGCCGTATGCCTTCTTGACTACCTTCTCCACCTGTGTTGCCCCTTTCAATGACCTGTGGACCTGTACTCCTAGATCTCTTTGACTTTCAATACTCTTGAGGGTTCTACCATTCACTGTATATTCCCTACCTGCATTAGCCCTTCCAAAATGCATTACCTCACATTTGTCCGGATTAAACTCCATCTGCCATCTCTCCGCCCAAGTCTCCAGACAATCTAAATCCTGCTGTATCCTCAGACAGTCCTCGTCGCTATCCGCAATTCCACCAACCTTTGTGTCGTCTGCAAACTTACTAATCAGACCAGTTACATTTTCCTCCAAATCATTTATATATACTACAAACAGCAAAGGTCCCAACACTGATCCCTGTGGAACACCACTGGTCACAGCCCTCCAATTAGAAAAGCATCCCTCCATTGCTACCCTCTGCCTTCTATGGCCTAGCCAGTTCTGTATCCACCTTGCCAGTTCACCCCTGATCCCGTGTGACTTCACCTTTTGTACTAGTCTACCATGAGGGACCTTGTCAAAGGCCTTACTGAAGTCCATATAGACAACATCTACTGCCCTACCTGCATCAATCATCTTAGTGACCTCCTCGAAAAACTCTATCAAGTTAGTGAGACACGACCTCCCCTTCACAAAACCGTGCTGCCTCTCACTAATACGTCCATTTGCTTCCAAATGGGAGTAGATCCTGTCTCGAAGAATTCTCTCCAGTAATTTCCCTACCACTGAAGTAAGGCTCACCGGCCTGTAGTTCCCGGGATTATCCTTGCTACCCTTCTTAAACAGAGGAACAACATTGGCTATTCTCCAGTCCTCCGGGACATCCCCTGAAGACAGCGAGGATCCAAAGATTTCTGTCAAGGCCTCAGCAATTTCCTCTCCAGCCTCCTTCAGTATTCTGGGGTAGATCCCATCAGGCCCTGGGGACTTATCTACCTTAATATTTTTTAAGACACCCAACACCTCGTCTTTTTGGATCACAATGTGACCCAGGCTATCTACACCCCCTTCTCCAGACTCAGAACTGTATCATTGAGTTAGACAACCACTAGATGGCAGCACTAGATTGATGCATATAAACTGAACTCAGAGGATCTTGGGTCTCTTCCAACCAGGGGTGACTCGAGAGCAGAATGCTCAAAAGATATAGCTTAGTTGGCACATGTAGTTAAACATAGTCAATACTTCTTTTGATTTACTTTGCAATCAGTTAAAGTTGTGAAATGAAAATCGCTTATTGTCACGAGTAGGCTTCAATGAAGTTACTGTGAAAAGCCCCTAGTCGCCAGATTCCGGCACCTGTTCAGGGACGCTGGTACGGGAATTGAACCGTGTTGCTAGCCTGCCTTGGTCTGCTTTAAAAGCCAGCGATTTAGCCCAGTGAGCTAAACCAGCCCCTGCAGAGTGAACAAACTCATTCGTATTTATATTCATTATTCATTAAATGTTATTTGCTTTAAATTGAAGACTGATAGTTTGATTGAACTAAAACCACCAGACCATTCTGGGAGTAAGCAAAGAGTAACGAGTGATCATGTAATATAACATGGTACCAGGTTCTGGCTTCGAAAAAACTAGCTGGAGTGATTTAGTCAGATCAGAAACAGAAGAAATCTGTAGCAGCTATTCGTCTGGAGAAGCATCGCAGCAAACGAATCCTGCGCAGACAGCTGCCTCGATGGAACACGCACAAGCTCCACATCACCTCAAGGTTACTGGTAATTTGAACTCTAATTGGAAACTGTTTAAGCAACAATTTCAAATATATTTGGAAGCTACAGATTTACCCACCGCAACTGATGCCAGAAAAATTGCATTGCTCTTATCAATGGCAGGACAGCATGCAATCGAAATATATAACTCCTTTCAGTATTCTGCTGGTCAGGACAAAGCTCCCGGCCGCCAGCCCGCAGTCACTCCACGCCATTTCCTATCTCCTCTCTCCCGCTCAGCAGCCAGGTTCACCATTTTTATAACCACAAGTGAAGCACGGCGTCGGAAACTCAGCCCATCGGAGGCGTGCATGGCGGAGGGCCCGGAGCATCGGGTATCAAGCCCGCTGTACTTTCACCCCGTGCAGTGGGCGACGCATTTACATCATTTTCAGAGTGCCGGAGAATCCATATTTGACGTCAAACCGGCGGCCTATCCCCAATTTGCCGTTGGAAGCTATTCCCCGCCTAATCGCATTTACGATTTGGGTATCGGGAAACGGACTTAGTCTCAGGAACGGAGAATCCCGCCCTTAGTCTCAGGAACGGAGAATCCCGCCCTTAGTCTCAGGAACGGAGAATCCCGCCCTTAGTCTCAGGGACGGAGAATCCCGCCCTTAGTCTCAGGAACAGAGAATCCCGCCCTTAGTCTCAGGAACAGAGAATCCCGCCCTTAGTCTCAGGAACAGAGAATCCAACTGCGTATGTTTTCAAGAAGCAGTTAGATATCGTGCTTAGGGCGAAGGGGATCTCAGGGTATGGAGGGGAAAGCGGGATTTGGCCATTGAGTTGGATGATCAGCCGTGATCATAATGAATGGCGGATCAAGTTCGAAGGGCCGAATGGCCTCTACCTGTTCCTATTTTACAAGTTTCTATTACTTATTAAAAATCTGTCCAACTCCTCCGTAAACTCACTCAAAGTCCAAGCATCCCACGCACTCTGGGGTAGTGACTTCCTCAGATTCACAACCCTTTGATAGAGGATCGGTTAATTAATAGAAAGCAAAGAGTGGGGATTAATGGGTGTTTCTCTGGTTGGCAATCAGTAGCTAGTGGTGTCCCTCAGGGATCAGTGTTGGGCCCACAACTGTTCACAATTTACATAGATGCTTTGGAGCTGGGGACCAAGGGCAATGTGTCCAAGTTTGCAGATGACACTAAGATGAGTGGTAAAGCAAAAAGTGCAGAGGATACCGGAAGTCTGCAGAGGGATTTGGATAGGCTAAGTGAATGGGCTAGGGTCTGGCAGATGGAATACAATGTTGACAAATGTGAGGTTATCCATTTTGGTAGGAATAACAGCAAAAGGGATTATTATTTAAATGATAAAATATTAAATAGTTAAATATTTAATATTAAATATTAAACTGGATAGTCAGAGGCTTTTCCCCAGTGTAGAGGGGTCAATTACTATGGGGCATAGGTTTAAGGTGAGAGGGGCAAGGTTTAGAGTAGATGTACGAGGCAAGTTTTTTACACAGAGGGTAGTGGGTGCCTGGAACTCGCTACCGGAGGAGGTGGTGGAAGCAGGGACGATAGTGACATTTAAGGGGCATCTTGACAAATAAATGAATAGGATGGGAATAGAGGGATACGGACCCAGGAAGTGTAGAAGATTGTAGTTTAGTCGGGCAGCATGGTCGGCACGGGCATGGAGGGCCGAAGGGCCTGTTCCTGTGCTGTACATTTCTTTGTTCTTTCTTCTTTGTAAAACATGCTGCTGTGCAGAGAGACCTGGGTGTGCTAGTGCATGAGTCACAAAAAGTTGGTTTACAGGTGCAACAAGTGATTAAAAAGGCAAATGGAATTTTGTCCTTCATTGCTAGAGGGATGGAGTTTAAGACTAGGGGGGTTATGCTACAATTGTATAAGGTGCTAGTGAGGCCACACCTGGAGTATTGTGTTCGTTTTTGGTCTCCTTACTTGAGAAAGGACGTACTGGCGCTGGAGGGTGTGCAGAGGAGATTCACTAGGTTAATCCCAGAGCTGAAGGGGTTGGATTACGAGGAGAGGTTGAGTGGACTGGGACTGTACTCGTTGGAATTTAGAAGGATGAGGGGGGATCTTATAGAAACATATAAAATTATGAAGGGAATAGATAGGATAGATGCGGGCAGGTTGTTTCCACTGGCGGGTGAAAGCAGAACTAGGGGGCATAGCCTCAAAATAAGGGGAAGTAGATTTAGGAATGAGTTTAGGAGGAACTTCTTCACCCAAAGGGTTGTGAATCTATGGAATTCCTTGCCCAGTGAAGCATTTGAGGCTCCTCCATTAAATGTTTTTAAGATAAAGATAGATAGTTTTTTTAAGAATAAAGGGATTAAGGGTTATGGTGTTCGGGCCGGAAAGTGGAGCTGAGTCCACAAAAGATCAGCCATGATCTCATTGAATGGTGGAGCAGGCTCGAGGGACCAGATGGCCTACTCCTGCTCCTAGTTCTTATGTTCTTATGTTCTTGTTCTTTGAGAGAAGCAATCTCTTCTCATCGCTGTTTTAAAGCTGCAACACCTTATCCTAAAACCATGACCTCTCGATCTCGATTGCCCCACAAGAGGAATCATCCGCTCTACGTCTACTTTGTCAATATCTTTGATCATCTTATATACCCCAACTAGATCTCCTCTCATTGTCACAATCTCTAAAGATTATAGATCTGAACAGCTCAATCTCTCTTTATCAGACAAATCCTCTTCTATGGAAAATAATCTGATGAATCTCCTCTGAACTGCCTATGGCAGCACGGAGCACAGTGGCTAGCACTGTGGCTTCACAGTGTCAGGGTCCCAGGTTCGATTCCGGCTTGGGTCACTGTCTGTGCGGAGTCTGCACGTTCTCCCCGTGTCTGCGTGGGTTTCCTCCGGGTGCTCCGGTTTCCTCCCACAAGTCCCGAAAGACGTGCTTGTTAGGTGAATTGGACATTCTGAATTCTCCCTCAGTGTACCCGAACAGGCGCCGGAATGTGGCGACTAGGGGATTTTCACAGTAACTTCATGGCAGAGTTAATGTAAGCCTACTTGTGACAAAGATTATTATATTTAAAAAACAGCCCTGGTGTTGTTCCGGCAGTAGTACTGATGACATATGTTCGAGGACAAGCCGTGTGCTACATCTCCAAGCCACTAACCAGCCTGACTTGGAAACAGACCGCTGTCCCTCGCCACGCTCGCATCGACCTGGCATTTGGGACATTTGGCCCGGTCTGTCCAGTCCACATAAAGCACAGAATAGCAGAACTGTTACAGTACTAAGGAGGCCATTCGGCCCATTGTCTCTGTACTAGCTCTCTGTGTGAGTAATTCCCTCTCCTGCCTACTCCCTGTAACCCTGCACATTCTTCCCTTTAAGATAATAGTCTGCTTGGCTTTTGAATGCATTGATCGAACCTGCCTCCCCACAATCTCGGTGACCGCCCTGTGCACAAGCCTGTTGGAGTCCATTATTATCAAACCCAACGTTTACTAAACTGACAAGTTTTCTATGTTCTGTAAATATTGAAATGGTGCCCTCTCCGTCTTCAACTAAGTCACTCATGTACAATAAAAACAGGCTGAGGGAGTGCCGCACTGTCAGAGGGTCAGTACTGAGGGAGTGCTGCACTGTCAGAGGGTCAGTACTGAGGGAGTGCTGCACTGTCAGAGAGTCAGTACTGAGGGAGTGCTGCACTGTCAGAGGGTCAGTACTGAGGGAGTGCTGCACTGTCAGAGGGTCAGTACTGAGGGAGTGCCACACTGTCAGAGGGTCAGTACTGAGGGAGTGCTGCACTGTCAGAGGGTCAGTACTGAGGGAGTGCCGCACTGTCAGAGGGTCAGTACTGAGGGAGTGTTGCACTGTCAGAGGGCCAGTACTGAGGGAGTGCCGCACTGTCAGAGGGTCAGTACTGAGGGAGTGTTGCACTGTCAGAGGGTCAGTACTGAGGGAGTGCTGCACTGTCAGAGAGTCAGTACTGAGGGAGTGCTGCACTGTCAGAGGGTCAGTACTGAGGGAGTGCTGCACTGTCAGAGGGTCAGTACTGAGGGAGTGCTGCACTGTTAGAGGGCCAATACTGAGGGAGTGCCGCACTGTCAGAGGGTCAGTACTGAGGGAGTGCTGCACTGTAAGAGGGTCAATACTGAGGGAGTGCCGCACTGTCAGAGGGTCAGTACTGAGGGAGTGCTGCACTGGCAGAGGGTCAGTACTGAGGGAGTGCTGCACTGTCAGAGGGTCAGTACTGAGGCAGTGCCGCACTGTCAGAGGGTCAGTACTGAGGGTGTGCGGCACTGTCAGAGGGCCAGTACTGAGGGAGTGCTGCACTGGCAGAGGGTCAGTACTGAGGGAGTGCTGCACTGTAAGATGGTCAGTACTGAGGGAGTGCTGCACTGTCAGAGGGTCAGTAGTGAGGGAGTGCTGCACTGCCAGAGGGTCAGTACTGAGGGAGTGCTGCACTGTCAGAGGGTCAGTACTGAGGGAGTGCTGCACTGTCAGAGGGTCAGTACTGAGGGAGTGCTGCACTGTCAGTGGGTCAGTACTGAGGGAGTGCTGCACTGTCAGAGGGTCAGTACTGAGGGAGTGTTGCACTGTCAGAGGGTCAGTACTGAGGGAGTGCTGCACTGTCAGAGGGTCAGTACTGAGGGAGTGCTGCACTGTCAGAGGGTCAGTACTGTGGGAGTGCTGCACTGACAGGGTCAGTACTGAGGGAGTGCTGCACTGTCAGAGGGTCAGTACTGAGGGAGTGCTGCACTGTCAGAGGGTCAGTACTGAGGGAGTGCTGCACTGTCAGAGGGTCAGTACTGAGGGAGTGCTGCACTGTCAGTGGGTCAGTACTGAGGGAGTGCTGCACTGTCAGAGGGTCAGTACTGAGGGAGTGTTGCACTGTCAGAGGGTCAGTACTGAGGGAGTGCTGCACTGTCAGAGGGTCAGTACTGAGGGAGTGCTGCACTGTCAGAGGGTCAGTACTGTGGGAGTGCTGCACTGACAGGGTCAGTACTGAGGGAGTGCTGCACTGTCAGAGGGTCAGTACTGAGGGAGTGCTGCACTGTCAGAGGGTCAGTACTGAGGGAGTGCTGCACTGTCCGAGGGTCAGTACTGAGGGAGTGCCGCACTGACAGGGTCAGTACTGAGGGAGTGCTGCACTGTCAGAGGGTCAGCCCCTGTCTCCCTGCTTTGGGTGGTTTCATAACAATCCCTGAGTCGCTATTGGATGGGGAGCTGGGAGATTCTTCATTTCTTTTTCTCTTTCTCATTTTATTCTTTACTTTCCTCTAATTTTTTTCTCCCCCTTCGATTCTTTGCCGCTGTTCATTCTTTTCTACCTTTTTTATTGATCCAGCTGACGGATGAATCAAATCCGTCAATTTCCATTTCTCGAGAGCTGTGTGAAATTGTCAGTGAAATAGTTACTGTTGTAAATGACAGGGATGTGTGGGAGTGACGCTGCATTGTGTCTGATACTAACTCCCGCTCACATCCACACATTCAATCTACAGTTTGGAGAAAGCCTCCGGGGCAGTTTGGGGATGTTTTCAGTCAGTGAATAATCTGATTTGTTGCTGTGAAATCTGTCTCTTTCTTATTGCGATTTCAGTGATTTGCCGGAAATGATCAGAATGTGGAAATAGCCAGCTGGAGAGATCTTTGTTTAAATTTGCTCAGACAGATTCCTGGTTTGGAATTTAATTTGTCCTGATGCAGCGTCAGGTGCATTTTGGAAGCCTCCCGCCTCAGACTGCTCCCTCATTCTCCTGTCCCTCCTCCTCTCCTCCCTCACTACACAATCCAGGCGTTTACTGGGCCCACACCTGGTGTCCAGCCCCACAACAAGGAGCTGAGCTCCCAATATATCGAGTGGACAGCACAAACACAGTTGTCATGCAAGAGTGCCTTTAAGAAATGGATGTTTAAGCAATGTACCTTTAAGAAGGGTGCTGATCATATTACTGAAGTGATGTCAGAGGGTGGGGGATACTGAGCTGAGCTCACTTCTGCTTTTGGTTTCAGTTTGAAAAAGCTGCTTGTGTGTGTCTGTGTGTTTCCAGAGAGCTGCAGGAAGAAAAGCAAGGTGCTGGAGCTGAAGTCAACCAAGCTGATATATCTCTGCCATCCAATAGAAAATATATATATTCTGTGACCTGGTGTGTTACTGTTTTGAAGGTTTGAAGCCTTTTGGATGTTTGAAGGAACATTTTGAGGGATTATTTAGTGTTGTATTATTTTCGGGGTTATCTTTGAAGTAAGGGGTGTTAAGAGATCCAGGGCGGATTCTGCCCCCCACCCCCCCCCCCCCCCACGCCGGGTGGGAGAATTGCCCGGGCACCGCGCGAGGCCCGCCATGCCGTCCCAACGCTCGCACATGATTCTCCCACCGCCCCCAAACCGGCACGGCACGAATCACGGCTGGCCGCTGGGAGAATCGGCGCTTGCCGTTGGTAATGGGCGAGCGGCGATTCTCCGGCCCGGATGGGCCGAGCGGCCTGCCTAACACGACAGGTTCCCGCCGGCGCCATCCGCACCTGGTCACTGCCGACGGGAACAGCGTGGGAATGCTGGGGGGGCCGCCTGTGGGGGGCGAGGGGGGTTCCTGCACCGGGGGGGGGGCTCAAAAGGGGTCTGGCCCGCGATCGGTGCCCACCGATCGGTGGGCCGGCATCTCTGAAGGAGGACCTCCTTTCCTCCGCTGCCCCGCAAGATCGATCCGCCATCTTCTTGCGGGGCGGCCGCGGGGAGGATGACAACCGCGCATGCGCAGGTTGGCACCAGCCAATCTGCGCATGTGCCGGTCACGTCATTTACGCGGCACCGCTTTTACGCTGCGCCAAGACCCGGCGCGTGTAAATGGTGCGGCGCCACTCCTAGCCACCCGGGGTCGGGAGAATAGGGGGCTGGGAACGGCCTCCGACGCCGGAGTGAAACACTCCGGCTTTCACTCCCGATGGGAGAATTGCGCCCCCAATGTTTATTTAATAGGTTAATTTGAGTTCATGGAATAAGCATTGTTTTGTTTTAAAAACCACATGTCCATAATTGTAATCCCACTCCTGGGGAACAAGCCGTGTGCTTCAAAAGCAACAATCCATTAAAGGGAGAGGTTGGTTGAACTCCATGATACATTTTGGGGTTCTGAAAACACCTCTCCCATAACACAGTCCATTCGGCCCGTCTGCTTCATACTGCTCTGTATGATCCACTCTCTGAATAAGTAAATTCCCCTGATTTCCCAATCGGATTCTGGAATCTCTGGTATTTATGGTCCCAGAGCTCTGTCTCCCCACAGGTGCAAACATCTTCTCCACGTCGATCTGCTCAAAACCCTTCCATAATTTGAAAGATCTTTATCTGGTTACTCCTCAGTCTTCGCTGTTCAAGAGCAAAGACCTCCAGCCAGGACAGCCTTTCCTGATCGTCCTAACCTCACTCTCAGCATCACAATGAGTATTTCACTGTGAAAATCAGTCACACCATTATTAGACAAAATAGTAAAATAAATACACGATAAAATCTCAGCTGAGTGATGTAATATATAATCTTTTTTCGTGTCACAAGTAAGCTTAAATTAACACTGCAATGAAGTTACTGTGAAAAGCCCCTAGTCGCCACATTCCGGCCCCTGTTCGGGTACATCGAGGGAGAATTCAGAATGTCCAATTCACCTAACAGCACGTCTTTCGGGACTTGTGGGAGAAAACCTGAGCACCCGGAGGAAACCCACGCAGACACGGGGAGAACGTGCAGACTCCGCACAGACAGTGACCCAAGCCGGGAATCGAACCTGGGACCGTGGAGCTGTGAAGCAACAGTGCTAACCATTGTGCTACCGTGCTGTCCAAATAACTGCACAACCTCCTCAGGGCAGTCAGGGTGAGTAGGCAGCACTGTGCGCCTGGCACTAACCCCCGTCCCACACACATGTTACCCCAAACTCGCTCCCACACAGAGAACATCCACCATGCACCACCTGCCAGCACCCATACCGCCCGCCATGGCCGGGTCCACAAAGGCCATTCACCCCCTGGGCTGCATGAGTCCAATTGTCTAACACTGCATTTTCTGTCTCCCCCACCCCCCCCCAGGAGAAGGTAGCCCACACACGCCGGATGTACAAAGATGTTTGTCAATATATATAATCAGAGAT
Organism: Scyliorhinus torazame; assembly: GCF_047496885.1. NCBI lineage: Eukaryota > Metazoa > Chordata > Chondrichthyes > Carcharhiniformes > Scyliorhinidae > Scyliorhinus > Scyliorhinus torazame. The sequence goes on from NC_092713.1 coordinate 5,781,052, forward strand.
GTGACCTCCTGCCAGTGGGTGGCGTCAGGCATGCATCATGTGACTGTTTAGCACAGGGCTAAATCGCTGGCTTTGAAAGCAGACCAAGGCAGGCCAGCAGCGCGGGTTCAATTCCCGTTACAGCCTCCCCGAACAGGTGCCGGAATGTGGCCACTAGGGGCTTTTCACAGTAACTTCATTGAAGCCTACTTGTGACAATAAGCGATTTTCATTTTCGTGACTGGGCAGTTGGTAGCAGGACGGATAGTTGGACAGTCGCACTTGAGTAGCTCGCTTAGAACTTGAGTAATTTTGTTTGTACATCGATCTGTCAGTTATCCTCCCACATGTCTAACAATAAATCATCGCTCTGGTTGAACACATTTATGTTCTGTGTGTGTCTTCATCATCCGGGGAACCACGGAACACAATAATCAGGAATGGCAGTGTAGGCTCGAAGGGCCGAATGGCCTCCGGCCACTTCTATTTTCTATGTTTCGATGTTTCTATGACACCGATTTCCCGTCGCAGCTGTCTCCTACACCCTCCACCATCCCAGAGACACTCACCTCGGTTGGCCATGTTAGTGAAGAGGCTCCTGGGACACTATCTGGGGCGCAGGCTAGGGGATTGGCCACGCTAAATTGCCCCTTAATTGGAAAAAAAATGAATTGGGTACTCTAAATTTATTAATAAAGACCGCACGGGTGGTGTCCGGGGTGGAGGCCTTGGGGGGCGACGGTATCGGCCGTGGGTCAAGATGTCCAAGGCCTGGGGCATTCTGTGCCTACGGTGACCGAGGCTAAGGACAGGGCTGTCCCCTCACAGGCACCCATGTCCCAGGGCCACCTGGACATCGCAGCGACTCTCCTCAGCGTGGCCCAGTCACAGCAGGCCATGGATGAGGGTGTCGCCGGTATGGCCTGGGCGCTGGCACACAGTGTGACACAGACCCAGAGGGAGGTGGCCCAGTCCCAGAGGGAGGTGGCCCAGTCCCAGAAGGAGGTGGCCCAGTCCCAGAGCGAGGTGGCCCAGTCCCAGAGGGAAGTGGCCCAGTCCCAGAGGAAGGTGGCCCAGTCCCAGAGGAAGGTGGCCCAGTCCCAGAGGGAGACCGTGCAGGCTCTGGCTGATGTGGCCCAGTCCCAGAGGGAGGTGGCCCAGTACCAGAGGGAGACAGTGCAGGCTCTGGCTGATGTGGCCCAGTCCCAGAGGGAGGTGGCCCAGTCCCAGAGGGAGACAGTGCAGGCACTGGCTGATGTGGACAGATGCACAGGGTAGTTGCACAGTCGCAGTGCGATGCAGTCCCAGACGGAGATGGTCCACTCCCTGTGCTCCATGTCCACAAGCGTGCAGACCCTGGTCGAGACCAGAGCGGGTCTCCAGGACTGGCAGTGCCAGGTGGCGGGGGGGCCTCAGGGAATAACTCCACTCGCGTCCCCATCCCATGGAGTTGACCGGGGGCCATCGGGCACCCTGAGGGAGGAGGAGGTGATAGGGCCCGTGCCGGTGACTCCCACAGTGGAGGTGACGGGACACCACAGCACCATCGGATCCCACCCCCCCCACCCCCCCACAAACCCCCACCCCCCTCCTGTCCCTGGCAGCGGGCAGTGTTGCTCTCTTTGGTTGGCTCTGAATATGGCGGCCAATATGGTCGCCTTCCTTAATCCTAATTATGTTTGCCCTCAAGTCGCCAGGTATCGTCCGATACGCCACAAGGTTCAAACCCGAATACTGATCAAAGACTCGATACACCAGTTAGTTAGTTCAAAGTCAATACTATTTATTTACACACACAGTAATATCTACTCATACACAAAATACTACAGACTAAACTATCACTACTGCTAAAGAGTATACTTAGCTTCGGGAGCCCACTCAGTCAGTGTTCGGATCTGAGGCTGCTGGGGTCGAAGTGGTGAAGGGGAACAGCTAAGGTCGTCCGTCTGGTAGCGAGCGTTGACCTTGGACTTACTTGCTTCTGGTGGAGCTGGTGGACGGGTCGCTCCGCTTTGAGAGCCGAGTCCAAGAGAGCGATTCTCCCTCGGGGCCTTCCTCTTATATCCGAAGGGGCTTCGCGCGTTTTTGGGCGGGCCTTGAACTTGGCCCCAATCAATTGGGCCATTTCTTGATCACTAATATTGATCTTGACCAATAAAGGGGTGGGTGCCCTGATGGCTGGGCGTGTCCTAGGTGGCCGTTGGCCTGGCTTTGTTTCAGTTTGGGGAACTGGCGCCGCGAGGTCTGGGGCCAGATCGGTTACTTAAGTATCTTCCTCTGTTCCCGGAGATGAGCCATCCATATGCTAATGAGCTTACAGTTTCAGTCTTGTCTGGGAGCTGCGGCTCCAATATGCAGACAGGCTCTGTGCCGGCTTGCTTTCTCAGCATTGTCCATTTTTCCCTGCAATCTTTGTAAATATCCATTTTGTATTCTGGAAGTGGCCATCCCAGATGGCTACATTCCCTCCTTGTGATCCTCAATGTGAAGCGTGAAGGAGCAAATAATCGCGTCGTCTTCATTCTCCTCCCAGGTTGTGCACCTGTAATCACTTCATAGGCTCTACACTGTTCTGTCCTATGAATTGCAACTTTTACCTAAATTATTTATGTACATACATCATTATAAAATTCTACGGGGCGCTATGACATTCAGGCATGCATTACAAAATAAAAAAACTGGAACCTCTAACTATCCTTAACTAAACTATCCTTACTCAAACAATCAAAAGAATCTACCACATTTTAAACTATACAAATAGCAGCAACACAGGTCTCTCTGGCTTGGCAGTCAAGCAGAGAGTTTTACATTTCTTTTTATTGGAACGAACAAAACACACACAAAAAACAGATGCACTTTAATTCACTTAAAGGGGTTGGGGGGGTTTGTTGAAGACCGAAAATAGGGGATCTGAGGGTGTATATCGGAGTGAGAGTGCGGGAGGCTTTCCTCCGCCATTTCCTCAGTCTTAGAGTCTGAACGACACTGCAGAGTATCGCAAGTACTAATAGTGATTCCACAATGTAGCATAGGGAATACCAGGTGATGAACCGGTCACACCAGGCCAGTGTACTGGTAACTATCTTGGGGTTTAGTGTATGGCAGGGGTGGGAAACATTCACGGCCTGCATGGTAGGGGTCAGGGGGGTAGAGTCCGCGCGCAACTGGAGGGATCCCGCTAAGATCCAACTGTAAAGCATGATGGTTGTCTTCACCTTTCCTTCTTTCTGTCTTCTTCTTTTCTTCTTCTGAGATTCCTGACGTTCCGAAGTTCTCTGGACACAAGCATAATATCTGTTATTATCTGGCTTAAGATCTCGTATGTCTGTCTGTCTGTCCTCTTATTGCCAATTACCCTTTATAATTGGTCACCATCTCTGACTCCCTCATTTTTTTTTAAACCAAATATTTTGGACAAGACATCCGAGAAACATTGACACAGTGCGAGCCGTCTCGCAGCCTGTGCGATCTACCATCCCAGTGTTCGAGGATGTAAATAGCATTTGGAAGCAACCTAAGGGTTGCCATAAAGAAACAAAAGAGTTTTGAACTAAAAGAGCCAAAATGGGGTGCGTATGGGCTGCGGGTGGAATCCCCGGGTAGGACGGTGATCCGTGCCGTGTGTGCTCTACCCGAGCGTAGCTGACCAGAGGGGGGTCCTCAGGCAGGGCGGGGACCAGTGCCGTTTCTCCACTGCCTGAGCGACTGGCAAGAACAGATCGAATATGTGGTCGTCGTGGGGGCTGCCTCTCGTGATTACCTTCAAATCAGGAGAGTAGCTATGATTGGTTGTCTGCCAACAAACTAGTTCATCTGAACGGTTGTCTGTCGACAAACTTGTTCCATTAACTGCCAGTGGGCGTTAAAAGAGTGGTGGCGTGGGGCCATGAAAAACTTTAAATGAACAAACAACATTTAACATTCACAAGAACAAACAAACATACATAACAAACATGGTGCAGGTTCCATCAGAAAGGACACCGTATTTCTCCATCGGTTCCTTTTCTCTCCATCATCTGGACACTCACTGCTCAATAGCGAACAGAGTCGCAAAGGGATTTGTTTGGTGGGAGTCAGACTCTATGCCATCATCTTCTCCCGGCTGCCAAACTCTTGTCTGTAGTAACCGTGCTAAAGCTGCTTGGGGCGAATTGGGGTCCATCTCATCATTCCGGATGAGCCTGAACGAATTGTCTCGGTGTCAGAATCGTGTGTCGAGGTTGGAGCTGTAAGGGTTTAATCCGTCATCGTCGGGCGGTGGGTCTGGGTCAGGGGCTTTGATATATGTAATCTCGAAGGGGTCAGTGGAATCATGCTTGGATTCGCTGGGAGTGGGGTCTGGTACAGGGGGATAATCGTAACGTGATGTGCTGTGGATATCGTCATCGTGATCGCTGTCGCTGCTGGTTGAAGGAAGGGAGAGGCGGAGTTGTGCCTCTGCGGGTGGAGTTGAAGTTGTGTCTGAGGGCAGGCTGGACTGGTTGGGGGAGGGGAGGAAAATGTCATCGGTGGGCTTGGCGTGCTCGTCTGCTGCTGCAAACGAGATGTGGTGTGCATGGTTGTTCTGCGAGCCAGAAGCCTTAAGCTGGTTTATGTGAAACCGCAGACTTGCCATTGGGATATGTGATCTTGTATACCGAGGGGCTGACTTTGTCAGAGATGGAGTACGGTCCGGAGAATTTGGGGAAAAGGAATGAACTGGGGTTGTATAGGGATAGCATCACTTGCTGCCCGACTGCAAACTCGGTGGCGTGTACCGTTTTATCAAAGCAAGCCTTGCTTTGCTTCTTCCGTGTCCCAAGTCTGACGGCTGCTGCGAGCTGGGCGGCCTTTACATCATCAATAATCTGCTGTACGGCTTTCTCATGCGTGAGGGCGGTGACTGCGGGGCTGGCCAAATCCAGTCCTAATAAATACTCTGTCCCGGGGTGTCCGGTCATGAGGGTGTGGGAGGTGTATCCTGTGGACGTCGATACCGTGTTTCGTATGAACATTAAAGCAAAAGGGAGAACTGAGTCCCAGGTGCTGTTGTACCATTTTCCTGACGGTGGCTTTTAGAGTTCTGCTCATCCTCTCTACAATGCCGCTTGATTGGGGGTGGTATGCAATATGAAACTTCTGATTTATTCTGAAAATTGTGAGGACGTTTTTCCTCACTCGTCCTGTAAAATGGGAGCCCCGATCGGACTCTATGCTGCGGGGGAGTCCCCACCTTGTAAAGATGTGCTGTGTTAGGATTTTAGCTGTCGTTTTGGCCGTGTTTGTTCTGGATGGAAAAGCTTCCACCCATTTTGTGAAGGTGTCGATGACCACCAACACATACTTAAAACCATTTCTGCAGGGGGGTAGGGGTCCTATATAATCAATTTGCAAATTCGTCCAGGGGCGGTTAACGGGGCAGGCGTGACTAAGCTGAGCCTTTCTTGCATATCTGTCCGGATTGTTCTGAGCACAGATTAAGCAATTCTCAATGTAATGGGTAACATTGGCTTTTAAATCAGGCCACCAGCAGAGAGGTCTGAAGTGGGCTAGGGTTGGTTCAATGCCCTGGTGTCCATGATTGACAAATAATTTGGTTCCTGTCCTGGCTGGGGACTACATAAATGCCGTCTTTTAGAATCACACCGTCGTGTGTGGTTATCGCGTTTTTAAACTTATCATAAGGGGCTGGGAAGTTGCCTTTTAAAACTTTCCTGAGCTTCTCATCTTCCTTTTGAGCCTTTGCCAAATCTTGAATGTTAGTCTGTGAGACCTGAACCGCGAGTACTGGGGCGCTTTCGGGGGGGTTCCAAAAATAACCATGCCTGGAGCCTGCCTTCGCTAGGGCGTCTGCTTAACGTTACCAGGGGGGGAAGAACGATGGTGACTGTGAACTTTAATAATGCCGTATTTCCTATCTTCAGCTGTCTCTAGGATATGCCGGAGTAATGGGGCTGAGGGTAGGGGCTTTCCGTTTGCGGAAACGAATCCTCTATATTCCCACAGGGGGAGGAATTCAGTTAAACTGTTGCAGACATATAAACTGTCCGAATATATGTCGGCTGGGGTCGGAAACGAGTCGGGGTGATGTACAATATAAGCTATGGCTGCCAGTTCTGCTGCCTGCGAGCCTAAGTGTCCTGGCAATTTCAACGAAATCTCTTCCAGAGAGAAGTGTCCCTGCGCGTCCTCTACATAAATCCCGCAACCGGTAATTCTTTTCCCATTTAAAACTGTGGAGGAGCCATCCACATAGATTCTAAGGGGTGCGCATGTGTCTGTGGGCTGGGGTCTCTGGGGTGTAGTACCTGCTTTCTTGGGAGCTGACTTAGATATAAAGGTTTAGTGGAGATGATCTCACACTCATGTGGGGTACCTGCATAGTGTAAATTATCGGCTAGGAAGGTGTGGGTCTTGGATCTCTTTACCGTGATGTCCCGTTCCTGTAAAAGAAGGGTCCCACGGGCTGCGCCGATTTGGCTGACTGTGCCGTCCTTAAGTCGACCGTCTAATAATAGTTGTGTTTGGGGTGTGTTCAGTGAGAATGGTGATGGGGTTGAGTCCTGTAATATAGGCGAAGTATTGTACTGCCCAAAAAACTGCGAGCAGCTGCCTTTCGCAAACAGAAAATCCTTGCTCAACAGGATCTAACACGCGTGAGGCGTATGCCACGGGGCGTAATTGGACATGGCGTTCCTGGAGGAGCACGGCCGAAAGGGCTCGGTTCGTGCTTGCAACTTCGATTGCGTACGGGGAAAGTGGATCTGGGACCTGTAATGCGGGGGCTGTGCTGAGGGCTCTTTTTAAAGCATCCACGGCATCTGTATGCTGTGGAAGCCATTCCCAAGGTGCCTGTATCTTGAGAAGGTCGGATAGGGGCGCTGCTTTTGTGGCAAAACCGTCGATATGGTTTCGGCAGTAGCCAACCAGTCCTAGAAATGACCGGAGGGATGAGACATTATGGGGAAGGGGCAATTTGACGATCGAGTCAATTCTCTTTTGCTCGATCTCGCGTTTACCATACGTGATTACTGTACCCAAGTAAATCACTTTTTCCTGTAAATTCTGGGCCTTCTTGGGGTTCACTTTACATCCAATCTGTTGTAGGAGTCCTAGGAGTTTGGCGAGAAGCGAAATGTGCTCTCCCTTTGTGTCCGTCTGTAGTAGCAGGTCATCCACATACTGGACCAGACAATCGGGTCGGGAAAATTTTGCTAATCCATTTGCCAGCTGTCGGTGGAAAATGGAGGGGGAGTTGTGGAAGCCTCGTGGAAGGCATGTCCACGTATATTGTTGTCCCTGGAATGTGAATGCGAATTTATATTGGCACGCTTTATCCAATGGAATGGACCAAAAGCCGTTGCTAATGTCCAAAACCGAAAACATTTTTGACTGTAGTCCCTGTTTGAGCATGGTCTCGGGATTCGTGGCTACGGTGAGGGCTGCTACTGGGGTTACTTTGTTCAGTTCCCGGTAATCAATGGTCAGTCACCATGATCCATCGGGTTTCCTGACGGGCCAAATTGGTGCGTTATTTGTGGAGGCTACTGATCGGAGTGCGCCTTGATGATCAAGCAAACTCTGTATTACCTTTGAGATTTCTCCCTCTGCTTCTTGGGGAAAACCGTACTGCTTTGGGGGTCTGGGGTCGGGACCTTGTTGCTCTTTTTAACCTTAGTCTATTTGCTCTGTTTACGTCACCTTTGCTCATGAGTCGCCAGGTATCTTTATGATACCGCCACGTGGTTCAAGTTCAGGTTATGATTAATGATACAGCACACCGCTTAGTAAGGATTAAAACAACGGTCATTTATTATATACAACAAGCAATATTAATACCCTAATACTACTATTTATATAATAAACCTATCACTACTGGCCAATACTTAACTTAGGAAGAGCCCACCAGGTCAGGGAAACGAATGGCTTGTCCAATCAGATCTGGCCCGCGGGATTCAAAAGGCTGCTACAGGTCGGTGGCTAGGTGTCTCTACCGGATAGTGATCGCTGGATTCAAACTTACTGCTGCCGGTGGCTGGTCTTGCGAAGGTCTCAAGCAGGCGAAGAGGAGAGAGAGAGAGATCTGAACTTGGACCCCCACTTTTATAGGGCCCAGGGGCTTCCCGCCCCCCGGGGCGGCCCTTGACCCTGAGTCCCAAGTGATTGGATCTGTCCCCAATCTCTGGGGTCGATGTGTCCAATGGTGAGGCGATTCCTCGATCGGGGGGTGGTCGCTCACCTGTCTTTGTTTCGGCCACTGCAGGTGCCGACAGGTCTGGCCCGGCATTCAATTGCTAACATGTTGCAATTGTTCCCGGGGATAGCCGATTTAACTGTGGATGTCTGAATAGATGGGCTGCAAACAGTCCTGAATGCAACTGCGAATACCTGGGTTGATGGGCTGTTGATAGCCCTGAGTATCGATCTGGGCTAACTTCCCAGAGCCGAATATGCAATACTGTCTGCTGCCTGCTTGTGTCTTCTTAGCTGCTTTTCCCAGCAGTCTTTCGGGTTAGCCGTTTTAAACTGGGTTTTGGCAGATTAATCGGAACGCAGCCATTTTACGTGGCTACAACCTGTAATATTCACTAAACCAGCGATCTTGCCACAGTCGTGCTTGTGCTGTGCAAATGCTGCTTTGTGTTGCTGCAGGACTTCCCTAACCTGTTTGTCCTGACTAATGGCTCGAGGGTCGAACCAGAAGTCTCCTACTGCGCTGATTCTATTTTCATACTCTCCAATTATGAGCGTGACGGGGGCTCGTGCTGCCTTTGCCATTCTCCATACACATTTATTTACCGGATCAAATGATAGATTGTGGGAGCTCATGAAGTCAATTCCTAAGATGTGTTCGGCTGTCTTGGGTAGATCGACCAGAACTACGGTGTATTTTGTTTTAATGTTCCCTATATCGATTGCTACAGGGGCTGTGATGTGTCCCTGCTGTAAATGCCCTGTAAAACCACTGAGTGTGATGGTGTCGGTGGTGAGCCACGTGTCTCGCTGAAACATCGTGGAGGAATTGAGTGTGGCGCGGGACCTTCCTGTGTCGCAAAGGAATTCTACGGGGTGTCCCCGGACTATTCCTGCCAATACCGGTCTACCGGACTTGTCCAAAAGGGTGTCGCAGACCCAAGTTGGGGAGCCCGAACACCGTCAGTCGGTGCAGTTCATGTCTGCATTCTCTGAACGGGCGCTAACGCTATGGATCGGCTTTGTCCTATTCCTGTTTAGGGTGCCTGTCTGTTGGTTTCTCTGCTGCTTCTGGGGCGCATTGCACTCTTGTGTGTAGTGTCCAAATTGTCCACAATTGTGACATTCCTGGGATTTGGGTTGCTGTGGGCTGTTCCTGCCCTCATTTACCCATGCGGGGTTCTGGTGCGTCCTAACTGGATGCATGTCTGCCTGTTCTTCCTCGGTTTTAACAAATGCGGTTTTGTCTTGGATGGACTGTTCCCAAGTGCGGGACAATCTCTTCAAAACCCATTTCTCGTTGTGGGCCTCGTCTGAGGCGTCGTAATTTGCGCAAGCTCTCTGTCCTGCCTCTGTCGCATGAGAGAATAGGATTCAAGTCCATTTGGCCATATTATCTGGGGACAAATGGGAACGGGCTAACTTTCCAAATACTGCTGTGAAATGTATCCACAAGCGTCCAGAAAATGCTGTGGGGTGCTTTGCCTTTTTCTGCTATACTTGTTTAGGCTTTCTACGGGTCTCCTTTGTTGTCGCCGATCGCATCTAGGATCGCTGTGTGCATTTCTTGGAGTGTGCCTCCTCCTACATTCTGTGGGTCGGGAAGGGCTGCCACGACTGACGGGTCGAGGCTTAAAACTGTGAGCTTCACTGGCTCCTTTTCATCCAGGCCATACATGGTCACTTGCTGTTTTACTCTTGCAAAGTAATGGTGGGGGTCTGATGTGGGTAGGAATGGTGTAATCTTATCGCACGCGTCCCATAATTGAGTGACTGTTAATGGGATGGTGTATAGGAAATCTGGGTCTCCTTCTGTTGTGGCCCTGCGCTGTGTGGTTACAGGGTTCATAGGGGTGTGTTCTGCCTGTGCAGTGGGGGGTTGGGGTGCTTTTCGTTTTTGTGGTTTGTCCTGTGTACATGTTCCATGTACATATCTATGGGCAGTCTCATTTAACTCCTGCCAATCGGGGCCGTTTTCCTGGTCTAACTGGGATCCAAACGTGCTCTGAAACCCATTCTGAACGGAATTGCAATTCTGCAATTTGCTTCCGGCACTTTGCGTGATCTACCAAGCTATGCCTTTGTTCCGTTGTGGAAGTGTGGAGTGCCTGTAGAGCTGCTTTTAAATCGCTGCACTGTTTCTGTAACTGCTCAACCTGTTGTTCGGTTTCCTGTCTTACCAAGGCTGTGCGTTGCGTGGCTTGGTAGGCCTTATCATATTGGGTCTGAAAACTACTCAAATGGGCGAGACAAGACTGGTGTGCCAGCTTGGCATCAGCCACCTCCTTGTCCCTCGCCGCTAACTGCTCTCCCAATTCCCTGTTCTCCTTCTCAAATTCGCTCACATCTCCTTCACTATTCCTGTCTCTCTCTTCAATATCTCTATGGAGCGTCCTAACGACCTCCTCTGTGCCTCACAATTGTGCCAAACAGGACTCAATTGCCATCGGCTTGCGAGCTTTCCCTAAGCTCTTCTTATGGATCTCTGTCAGGTTCTCCCACCAAGTATGTCCTATACTCCCGGGACCTGTTTCGTCATTGGCGCAGAACTCACTCCAAAGGGGCCATCCTTTCCCTCTGAGATATTTTTTGATCTCTTCTTCCCTTATGGGACACGATCCTACTCTACTGGTCGCTGCTGTCTCAAATTCCTGGGGGTTCATAAGGCGTTCCATTGCCTTCATTGCCATTTTTCTCTCGATTTCTGGGTTCTCTGCTGAATTTGGAACAGGGGTTGATAAAGTGGTGATGTAAACACGGGTACGCCTTACACTAATTTCCGGCCTACAAAACTCCCAACAGTTTTACGCAACAAAATCTCTCAGGTTTACCTTATATCCCTGTTAGTACGCATGCATTAACACACTTACGAATCTTGGAGGTTTGATCAGTATCGTTCTTATACTTGTGGTTTTACTGTTTCCAATTGGATTCCAATTAAATTTGGGTTCTCTCGGAGTGACTAGGCCACTTCTAGGTTGAGTCCCACCGGAGTCGCCAGTAAATGTTGCTCCCTTTGGTTGGCTCTGAATATGGCGGTCAATATGGTCGCCTTCCTTAACCTTAATTATGTTTGCTCCAGAGTCGCCAGGTATCTTTCGATACGCCACAAGGTTCAAACCCGAATACTGATCAAAGACTCGATACACCAGTTAGTTAGTTCAAAGTCAATACTATTTATTTACACACATAGTAATATCTACTCATGCACAAAATACTACAGACTAAACTATCACTATTGCTAAAAAGTATACTTAGCTTTGGGCGCCCACTCAGTAAGAGGAACAATGGTCATTGTTCGGATCTGAGGCTGCTGGGGTCGAAGTGGTGAAGGGGAACAGCTAAGGTCGTCCGTCAGGTAGCGAGCGGTGACCTTGGACTTACTTGCTTCTGGTGGAGCTGGTGGAAGGATCTCTCCGCTTTGAGAGCCGAGTCCAAGAGAGCGATTCTCCCTCGGGGCCTTCCTCTTATACCCGAAGGGGCTTCGCGCGCTTTTGGGCGGGCCTTGAACTTGGCCCCAATCAATTGGGCCATTTCTTGATCACTGGTATTGATCTTGACCAATAAAGGGATGGGAGCGCTGATGGCTGGGCGGGTCCTAGTTGGCCGTTGACCTGGCTTTGTTTGCGCTTTCGGTTTGGGGAACTGGCGCCGCGACGTCTGGAACCAGATCGGTTACTTAAGTATCTTCCTCTGTTCCCGGAGATGGGCCATCAATATGCTAATGATCCTACAGTTTCAGTATCGTCTGGGAGCTGTTTCTCCAAATGCAGACAGGCTCTGTGCCTGCTTGCTTTCTGAACATTGTCCATTTTTCCCTGCAATCTTTGCAAATGTCTATTTTGTATTGTGGAAGTGGCCATCCCAGATGGCGACAGCAGAAGGGCAGCATCAGGCCAGACGAGACACCTGAGCAGCAACCAGGCCCATTCAGGACCAGTCGCCCCAAAAGACGGCCGTCAAATGGGAGCCAGCCGCAGGAAAGGAGTCACAGCAGGCCCCCTCCACTCCTGCTGTACCGTCTGGGGAACCACCGAGACATAGTGTTAGGACCCGTAAGGCCAGAAAGGTAGACACCAGTTAAGTTGGCACGGTGCAAGGCACAGTATAGCGATAGGTGCGAGGGCACAAACCTGTATATATATGTTCACAATAAACACCTGTTCACAACGTTTTAAGCTGCCTTGTTATTCTGTTAGATGGGTGTGAGGGGTGGGCTGGAGGGGGCGCTGGAGGGAGGGGGGAGTGGGGGGGGGGGGAAATGGGCAGACCTTGGGGGTGGGCTCGGGCCAGGGACCCCAGTTCAACTCTCACCACTCCAGTAAAGATAACTTTTTTCCCCCTTATTAAAAAAATTTGCCGTACCCAATTATCTTTGCAATTAAGGGGCAATTTAGCGTGGCCAATCCACCTACCCTGCACATCTTTGGGTTGTGGGGGCGAAACCCACACAGACACGGGGAGAATGTACAAACTCCACACGGACAGTGACCCAGGGCCGGGATTCGAACCTGGGACCTCGGCGCCGTGAGGCAGCAGTGCTAACCCACTGCACCACCGTGCTGCTCTACAGTAAAGATAACTAACTGTACAATGTAATAATGAGATAACTTATAACTTTGCTCTCTCCTGCTAATCTAAGTCTTGTCTGTTCATTCTCCTGAAGCACACTCCCCCAGAAAAGCGGGAAAGTCTTTCTGATACCATCTGATAGTGAGACATCTAGTGTTGAATTGACTGCACTAGTTTTACATACATTGACATTGTATATTGGTATACAGAGATCACAACACATACATCTGGTGTCACTCTGCACAACCACGGGTCAAGGAGAGCGGGCAGTGGTGTGCTCAGCAAGGTGGCTGCCTTGTAGGCCGTGGCAATGGCAAATTGTGCCTGGGAAGCCCGGTCTCGTGCAGGAGTCACCCCGACCCCATGGCCCATCCCATGGTCACCCCCCCCCCCCCCCCGACTCACCCCTCTGACTGAACCCCCCGCCTCCCCAGACAGCCCGGCCAGTGTCAGGACCGGAAGCCCAAAGTCGCCCCCCTGCGGGGTCCTCCCTCCGCTCACTCCCTCATCGGCCACGTTGTCTTTTTCCCGATTTTTGACACCATGCATGAATCTCGCCATCGGGAATTCCCCTCGGCGGAGTATCGCGTGGGCCCCGGAGAATGCCGGGTCAGGCCCGCTACTGATATGCGATCGCCATTTACTGTACATGCGGAGTGGAATGCATTGATGACGCGATCGAGGCTCCGGAGCACGGCATTCTGGGGGGCGCAGGGCACCCACCCATTCTCTGCCAATCATATTTCCCGATCTCAGCATCAGCTGACGGAGAATCCCGCCCCCTATCTCTGTAAACTCCTCCAGCCCCTACACCCCTCCCTATCTCTGTAAGCTCCTCCAGACCCTACACCCCTCCCTATCTCTGTAACCTCCTCCAGCCCCAACACCCCCACCCTATCTCTGTAACCTCCTCCAGCCCCAACACCCCCACCCTATCTCTGTAACCTCCTCCAGCCCCAAAACCCCCACCCTATCTCTGTAACCTCCTCCAGCCCCTACACCCCTCCCTATCTCTGTAACCTCCTCCAGCCCCTACACCCCTCCCTATCTCTGTAACCTCCTCCAGCCCCTACACCCCTCCCTATCTCTGTAACCTCCTTCAGTCCCTACGCCCCTCCCTATTTCTGTAACATACTCCACACCCTAACACGCCTCCCTATCCCTGTAACTGCATCTGACACCTACACTCCGCCCTATCTCTGTAACCTCCTCCAGCCCCTACACCCCTCCCTATCTCTGTAACCTCCTCCAGCCCCTACACCCCTCCCTATCTCTGTAACCTCCTCCAGCCCCTACACCCCTCCCTATCTCTGTAAACTCCTCCAGCCCATACACCCCTCCCTATCCATGTAACATCCTCCAACCCCTACACCCCTCCCTATCTCTGTAACCTCCTCCAGACCCTACACCCCTCCCTATCCATGTAACATCCTCCAGCCCCTACACCCCTCCCTATCTCTGTAACCTCCTCTAGACTGTACACCCCCTCCCTATCTCTGTAACCTCCTCCAGACCCTACACCCCTCCCTATCCATGTAACATCCTCCAGCCCCTACACCCCCCCCCCATCTCTGTAAACTCCTCCAGCCCCTACACCCCTCCCTATCCATGTAACATCCTCCAGCCCCTACACCCCTCCCTATCTCTGTAAACTCCTCCAGCCCATACACCCCTCCCTATCCATGTAACATCCTCCAGCCCCTACACGCCTCCCTATCTCTGTAAGCTCCTCCAGACCCTACACCCCTCCCTATCCATGTAACATCCTCCAGCCCCTACACCCCCCCCCATCTCTGTAAACTCCTCCAGCCCCTACACCCCTCCCTATCTCTGTAACCTCCTCCAGCCCCTACACCCCTCCCTATCCATGTAACATCCTCCAGCCCCTACACCCCTCCCTAACTCTGTAACCTCCTCCAGCCCCAACACCCCTCCCTATCTCTGTAACCTCCTCCAGCCCCAACACCCCCACCCTATCTCTGTAACCTCCTCCAGCCCCAATACCCCCACCCTATCTCTGTAACCTCCTCCAGCCCCAAAACCCCTCTCTGTCTCTGTAACCTCCTCCAGCCCCAACACCCCCACCCTATCTCTGTAACCTCCTCCAGCCCCTACACCCCTCCCTATCTCTGTAACCTCCTCCAGCCCCTACACCCCTCCCTATCTCTGTAACCTCCTCCAGACCCTACACCCCGCCCACATCTCTGTAACCTCCTTCAGTCCCTACGCCCCTCCCTATTTCTGTAACATACTCCACACCCTAACACGCCTCCCTATCCCTGTAACTGCATCTGACACCTACACTCCGCCCTATCTCTGTAACCTCCTCCAGCCCCTACACCCCTCCCTATCTCTGTAACCTCCTCCAGCCCCTACACCCCTCCCTATCTCTGTAACCTCCTCCAGCCCCAACACCCCTCTCTGTCTCTGTAACCTCCTCCAGCCCCAACACCCCCACCCTATCCCTGTAACCTCCTCCAGACCCTACACCCCGCCCATATCTCTGTAACCTCCTCCAGCCCCAACACCCCCTCCCTATTTCTGTAACATACTCCACACACTAACACGCCTCCCTATCCCTGTAACTGCATCTGACACCTACACTCCTCCCTATCTCTGTAACCTCCTCCAGCCCCAAAACCCCTCTCTGTCTAAGTAACCTCCTCCAGCCCCAACACCCCCACCCTATCTCTGTAACCTCCTCCAGACTCAATACCCCTCCCAATCTCTGTAACCTCCTCCAGCCCCTACACCCCTCCCTATCTCTGTAACCTCCTCCAGCCCCAACACCCATCTCTGTCTCTGTAACCTCCTCCAGCCCCAACACCCCCTCCCTATCTCTGTAACCTCCTCCAGCCCCAACACCCCCTCCCTATCTCTGTAACCTCCTCCAGCCCCTACACATCTCTCTATCTCTGTAACCTCCTCCAGCCCCTACACCCTCTCTATCTCTGTAACCTCCTCCAGCCCATACACCCCTCCCTATCTCTGTAACCTCCTCCAGCCCCTACACCCCTCCCTATCTCTGTAACCTCCTCCAGCCCCAACACCCCTCTCTGTCTCTGTAACCTCCTCCAGCCCCAACACCCCCACCCTATTTCTGTAGCCTCCTCCAGACCCTAAAGCCCGTCCATATCTCTGTAACCTCCTCCAGTCCCTACACCCCTCCCTATTTCTGTAACACACTCCACAGCCTAACACGCCTCCCTATCCCTGTAACTGCATCTGACACCTACACTCCTCCCTATCTCTGTAACCTCCTCCAGCCCCAACACTCCTCTCTGTCTCTGTAACCTCCTCCAGCCCCAATGCCCCCACCCTATCTCTGTAACCTCCTCCAGACTCAATACCCCTCCCAATCTCTGTAACCACCTCCAGCCCCAATACCCCTCCCTATCTCTGTAACCTCCTCCAGCCACTACACCCCTCCCTACCTCTGTAACCTCCTCCAGCCCCTACAACCCTCCCCATCTCTGTAACCTCCTCCAGCCCCTACACCCCTCCCTATCTCTGTAACCTCCTCCAGCCCCTACATCCCTCCCTATCTCTGTAACCTCCTCCAGCCCCTACATCCCTCCCTATCTCTGTAACCTCCTCCCGACTCTACACCCCTCCAAATCTCTGTAACCTTCTCCAGCCCCTACGCCTCTCCCTATCTGTGTAGCCTCCTACAGCCCCTACAGCCCTCCCTACCTCTGTAACCTCCTCCAGACCCTACACCCCTCCCTATCTCAGTAACCTCCTCCAGACCCTATACTCCTCCCTATCTCTGTAACCTCCTCCAGACTCAATACCCCTCCCAATCTCTGTAACATCCTCCAGTCCCTACACCCCTCCCTATCTCTGCAACCTCCTCATGACCAAACATTCCTCCCTATCTCTGTAACCTCCTCCAGCCCCAATACCCCTCCCTATCTCTGTAACCTCCTCCAGCCACTACACCCCTCCCTACCTCTGTAACCTCCTCCAGCCCCTACAACCCTCCCCATCTCGGTAACCTCCTCCAGCCCCTACACCCCTCCCTATCTCTGTAACCTCCTCCAGCCCCTACACCCCTCCGTATCTCTGTAACCTCCTCCAGCCCCTACATCCCTCCCATCTCTGTAACCTCCTCCAGCCCCTACACCCCTCCCTATCTCTGTAACCTCCTCCAGCCCCTACACCCCTCCCTATCTCGGTAACCTCCTCCAGCCCCAACACCCCTCCCTATCTCTGTAACCTCCTCCAGGCCCTACATCCCTCCCTATCTCTGTAACCTCCTCCAGCCCCTACAGCCCTCCCTATCTCTGTAACCTCCTTCAGCCCCTACAGCCCTCCCTATCTCTGTAACCTCCTCCAGATCCAGAATCTTCCAGGGTCTCTGTGTTTATCCAATTCTGGCCTCTTCTGGTTTTCTGAGTTGAACGGCTCCACCATTGGTGGTCGGGCCCTCAGCTGTGTGAACCCTCAGCTCTGAAATTCCCTCGTTAAACATGTTCCCCTCTCCCTCTCTCTCTGCTCCTTTCAATCACTCCTTCAAACTTCCCACTTCTCCCAGCTCTCCAGTCCCACCAGCGCTTTACGTGTCCGGGTGGCAGGATTCAGTCTGATTGACATTCCTGGGAAACAGCTGGAGATGTGTAACAATGTGGAAGGCGCTATATCAATGCAGCTTGTTGTTTTGCTTTCTCTCTGACTCATTCAGTTCGATGTAAATGCAAGAAAACCAATCTGTCCCCACATGTCACCCACTCGCTAACCAACCAGCACACAGTCTTTAATAAGCAGCAGGGAGAGGGAAAGGGAAGGTTTGAGATGGGGAACAGCGAGCGACAGCACAACCCCAATCTCCTCCCACTCCCCACACACCCAGTCAGCCTCTCACACACAGCCTCAATTATTCAGTGATGCTGAAGAAAAGATTCAAGCTGGATCAAGGAGGTGTGTGAAGCTTGAGGATGAGACAGGGGGAGAGGCAGTGAGGGTGAAGAGAGAGACCTGTGTCACTGTCACTCTCAGCTCTGAGAACCTTCTAACACAAAGCTCGACACACTCTCAGTCCTTCTGTCCAGTGAAAGGTCCTGAGGGCAACAGTCCCGCAGCTCATCCCTGTCCCCTGTCTCGCTCTCTCTCCGTTACTGAAAGATCCCCTGTGGGGAAACCAGGAGAACTCGGGATCCCAACAGAGCGACTGGGAAACAGCAGCAGGAGATCAAACTATTTCACAACCAAAGTCTGTGGATCAGTGAGGGTAAGTCTCCCTGCTTCTCTCTCACTGTCTGTACCACTACCTGTACCTCTGCCCATCACCTTCCTCTCCCTATTTCTGAAGCTCTCTCAAATTCTGTCTCTCTACATCACTCTGTCTCTTTCTTTCTCTCTCTCACTCACTCACTTTCCTTCCCTGTCTGCCTCTCTTTGTCTCTCTCTGTCTCCCTCACTCTGTCCATTTCTTTTCTCTCAATGCCTGTTTATCCTTCTGTATTTCTATTTTTCTGCTTCTCACTCTTTCTCCCACTCTGCCTTCTCCTTCTGTCTCTCTCTGTCTCTATCTCTCTCAGTCTCTCTATCTTTCTCTATCTCTCTTTGTCTCTCTGCCTCGGTTACTCTCTCTGTCTCTCACTTTCTATCTTGCTCACTCTCCGTCTCCGTCTGTCTCATTCTTTCTCTCTTTCTGTCTCTCACTGACTCCTGCTCTCCATCTTCCTCCTTTCTGTCTCACTGTCACTCTCTCTCTCTTTCTGTCTGTTTCTCTCTATCAAATTCTGTCAAACTTTATACCTCTCCCTGTCTCTTTTTGTCTGTCTCTCTCTGTCCCTCTCTATCTCTCTCTCCCTCTTTCTCTCACCCTGCTCTCTGTTTTCTCTCTCTCCCTCTCTCTCTCCCTCCCTCTCTCTCTTTCACTCCTCCCCTGCCTCCCCCCCCCCCCCACCCCCCCCCCCCCCCCACACCCCCACGGCCCCCCTCTCCTGTGAATTTGGGGAATTTGGGGGTGGAGCATTTCCAGTCAGAGAGAATCATCCCACCCTCCCCGTTACACCCAATGGGAATGTTGGAAGGTAAAGGGAAAGTGTTGCATTGCTATAGCGCCTTTCTCCTCCTCGGGCTGTCCTTAAACACTTCACAGCCAATCAAGTACTTGTGAAATGTGGTCATTTTTATAATGTAGGAATCACCGTGGCTAATTTTTACACAGTAAGATCCCACACACCGCACTGAGACAATGACCAAATAAAAGGGGCGGGACTGATATTATGGGCCGAATGGTCTCCTGTGATGGAAGATGAAGAAAAGGAGCCGGCTCATTTCTGACGGTGCTTTGTGTCAAATTGGATTTACTAACCACACACGACCAATCCACAACCTGCAACACAGTCTGGGTGAAAAGAATCATTGATAAATCTCCAACCAATCAATCATCTCGAAGCAGACAGATTCTCAGCAAGATTAAACTTCCATTTGGAATACTTGATGGGCTGAATGGCCTCATTCTGCCCCGTGACTTTTACATGGTTCTATGGAATCTCACTGAAAAGAGGAACATGCTGCTGAAGCTTTTCGTTGTGCACTCAGTAGGACAAATGCAAGAATGACAAATTTCAAGCATTCCCAACAATTTACACTACAGGGTAAAAGGATGCTGATTGGTTGGCAAGTTCACTCTGATTGGCCAAGGCATTGCCCTGGAGGAAGTTACAGGGAACTTTCGGCTCCCCAGGCGTCCCGGGTAATTCAAATAGGTTCAAGGCTTGGACACATTCCTTTTTGTTTTCAGGGAGTGGATTGCTGCGGTTGAAGCTTTGTCGCTTCTTACAAGAGTAAATGAGAAACTTCAATGATCATTTTAAGTTGGTTGTTAGTGCAGCTATCGGCGCACTCAGGATTGTTTAGCAAGTGCTGCCCAATCGCAGAATCACATCTAACAGTAGATATTTTGTTTTGGGTTTTGTGAGTTTGGGCTGGTTCAGTAGACTTGGTCTATTGCAAAGTACAAAAGGTGTAGGTGTGATTTGATCAGCCAATCGTTGTACTGCCGTGTACCTGGCTTCCCACACACAGGGAAATGATTCAGCTCCATTTTTCTATCAAATCCCTGGGTGAACTCGGCCTGGAACACATTCACTGACCAGCCCACACTGTCCCTGTGGAAGGGAATTCCATTCTCATTTCCAAATGCTGCGGACAACGTGCGTCACCGATCCCCCTGCCCAGATGTTCCAGGTGTGTTTAGTGGGTGGGATAATGATGTTTCTCCGAGTGCCCAGGTCACCCGATACCTGGAAACTGCGAATCAATCCGATCTGAATCCTCATTTCCTGTGTGGCTGGGACAAAGAGATCGATACAGGAGGAAGTCCTCAATTCTCCTCCATCCCAGCTGCGTGGTGGCAGTAAATGTAACCCTGCTCTGTAACCCTCAGTGAGCCTGTCCCTCCTCCCACTGCCCCTGTCTCTGTCCAGGGACTGTGTCCGTCTCCTGGGAAATCTCACTCACTGTCCCACCTCCACACACTCTCTTCCTCGGAGTCTCCTCACTGACACCTTACAGGATAGTGAGGGGCTGGTTTAGCACAGTGGGCTAAACAGCTGGCTTGTAATGCAGAACAAGCCCAGCAGTCCGGGTTCAATTCCCGTACCGGCCTCCCCGAACAGGTGCCAGAATGTGGCGACGAGGGGCTTTTCACAGTAACTTGCAGTAACAGTGCAGACTCGATGGGACGAATGGCCTCCTTCTGCACTGTAAATTCTATGAAACTTCATTGAAGCCTACTTGTGACAATAAGCGATTATTATTATTATTAGATATTCCTGTCTCAGCCTGTCTGTCAGATATATCCACAGTGAGAACAGTGTCAGTGATGGGTTGGGGGAAGGACCAGTGTTTCGTGTTTAGTATTCACGGATCTTAGCAGAGGAATTGGACAGGGCTGGAATATAGGAACAGGAGGAGGCCATTCAGCCCCTTGAGCCTGTTACACAGGAACAGGAGGAGGCCATTCAGCCCCTCGAGCCTGTTACACAGGAACAGGAGGAGGTCATTCAGCCCCTCGAGCCTGTTCCACTTGTCAATCAGATGGTTACTGACCTGCACTAAAACTCCATTGACCTGCCGCAGTTCCATAATCCTCGATGCTCGAACCAAATAATAATCTCTCACCCTCAGGATCGAAGCTTCAATAACCCCCAGTATCCAGGGACATTTTATGGAGCGAGGTCCAGATTTCCACTCTCCTCTGTGTGAAGAAATGCTTTCTGACGTCATCCCGAACAGCCAAACTCTAATTTTAATCCCCCTCAGGCACTACCGAAAATGATCTCTCACCTCGTTCCCCTAAACCTCTCTGCTCCCCCCATCCCCCCATCCCCGAGCCCACTCTCATTCCGAGAGAGGGGAGCCTGCAATCCGGAGCCGGTCTGTGTCACAGGGAATGAGGGACTGTTGTGTGAGGAGAGCTTCCCTGGAATGAAGCTCTTCAGCTCAGTCTGAATGTGGTGGAATCTCCCTCAGAGCCCCCCAGGGCCTGTCATCGTGTCCCAGAGATCAGGGAGATTTACAGCTGCATTCGCTGGAATGATGAACTCGGCAGTTCCTGGATTATGTCGGATGTTTCCTGACTTGGATTTCCATCACCAGTTTCACAGTTCACCCAAAGTATTGATGTTCCTTAAAGCTGCGGAGGCTCCCGCGACTGGGCTGTTGTCAGTGAAAGAGGTTTCAAACAATCTCTCTGAAATAGGAGCTGCAACCCCTCCAGCCAGGCAGCGAATGGCTGAGTGGGTGACTAGGCCGAGGCCTGGTCCTGTTGGCCCCCTGATCAGCTTTCACACACTCATCGCACTGAGACTCAGTCAGTCCTCACTTCCCACCTCCCAGCTCATCGCTCTCCGCCACCTCCTATGATTCAGTTTGGTGATTACCAGACAGACGGAGAGAGTGGATTGAATTGGAAGAGGATGTGCTGGCTCCGAGCTGGGTGAGTGTCTGCACTTCCCCAAATATTCAGCAATTTGTACAAAACAGATCGCATTTATATAGCAACAGAAAAACAAAACTCTGCAGACGCTGGAAATCTGAAATTAAAACAGAAAGTTCCGGAAAACCTCAGCAGATCCGGCAGTGTCTGTGGAGAGAGAAACAGAGTCGACATTCCGAGTCCGTATCGAGTCCGTAGACAGACTGCATTTATATATTGCCTTTCACATCCACAGGACATGCCAATGCTGCTCACAGTCAGTGAGGGATTTCTGAAATGTAGTCACTGCTGTAATGTGGGAAACGCAGCAGCCAATTTGTGCAGAGCAAGATCCCACACACAGCCATGAGATCATCAGCAGATTGTCCAATAACTTCCTGTTTCCCCAGCGTCACATTTCGGAGATACGTCACGATGAGCTGGGGAATCACTCTCAAAGGTTCCCACGTGATGATTTACCCAGCAATTTACCCAGAAGCACTAACTTCCTCTGGACAATGGCATTGGGCTGGGGACTGTCCGATAGAAACTATCTAAATGGTGAGTTTCAGCCTGATAGTTACTCTAAAAGAGTTGGAGGGAAAACTCACTTCTGACAATATAGTAACTATTTAAACACCCAGATCCAGCCTCGCACAGGACATCCCACACACACAACCCCCCAGGGGCCCACGACACCACCCATAAGACCATAAGACATAGGAGCAGAATTAGGCCACTCGGCCCATCGAGTCTGCTCCGCCATTCAATCATGGCTGATATTTGCTCATCCTCATTCTCCTGTCTTCTCCCCATAACCCCTGATCCCTTATTAATCAAGAACCTATCTATCTCTGTCTTAAAGACACTCAGTGATTTGGCCTCCACAGCCTTCTGCGGCAAAGAGTTCCACAGATTCACCACCCTCTGGCTGAAGAAATTCCTCCTCATCTCTGTTTTAAAGGATCGTCCCTTTAGTCTGAGATGGTGTCCTCTGGTTCTAGTTTTTCCTACAAGTGGAAACATCCTCTCCACGTCCACTCTATCCCAGGCCTTGCAGTATCCTGTAAGTTTCAATAAGATCCCCCCTCATCCTTCTAAACTCCAACAAGTACAGACCCAGAGTCCTCAACCGTTCCTCATACAACAAGCTCTTCATTCCAGGGATCATTCTTGTGAACCTCCTCTGGACCCTCTCCAAGGCCAGCACATCCTTCCTTAGATTCGGGGCCCAAAACTGCTCACAATACTCCAAATAGTGTCTGACCAGAGCCTTATGCAGCCTCAGAAGTGCATCCCTGGTCTTGTATTCTAGCCCTCTTGACATGAATGCTAACATTGCATTTGCCTTCTTAACTGCTGACTGAACCTGCACGTTAACCTTAAGAGAATCATGAACAAGGACTCCCAAGTCCCTTGTGCTTCTGATTTCCAAAGCATCTCCCCATTTAGAAAATAGTCTATGCCTCCATTTCTCATTCCAAATGCATAACCTCACACTTTTCCACATTGTATTCCCTCTGCCACTTCATTGCCCACTCTCCTAGCCTGTCCAAGTCCTTCTGCAGCCCCCCTGCTTCCTCAATACTACCTGTCCCTCTACAGATCTTTGTATCATCTGCAAACTTAGCAACAGTGCCTTCAGTTCCTTCTTCCAGATCATTGATGTATATTGTGAAAAGTTGTGGTCCCAGCACTGACCCCTGAGACACACCACTAGTCACCAGATGCCATCCTGAAAAAGACCCCTTTATCCCCACTCTCTGCCTTCTGCCAGTCAGCCAATCCTCTATCCATGCCAGGATCTTACCCTGAACACCGTGGACTCTTAACTTATTTAACAGTCTCCTATGCGGCACCTTGTCAAAGGCCTTCTGGAAATCTTAATAAATCAAGTCCACTGGTTCTCCTTTGTCTAACTTCCTTGTTACCTCCTCAAAGAACTCTAACAGATTTGTCAAACACGACCGCCCCTTGACAAAGCTGTGCTGACTCAGTCCTATTTTACCCTGCACTGCCAAGTACCCCGCGATCTCATCTTTAATAACAGACTGTAAAATCTGACCAATGACTGAAGTCAGGCTAACCGGCCTATAATTTCCCGTCTTCTGCCTCCCTCACCCCCCTCTACTCCCACACTGACCCTGCACCCTGCACTGATGCTGCCCCCCCCCCCCCCCCCCCCCCCCCCGCACTCCACCTCCGGCCCGGCCTGACCCCCAGTCAGGTTGTCTGAACCACTCCCTGTTTAATAGTCCTTTTAAATCTCCCCAAAGGCAGCACAGTGGCGCAGTGGGTTAGCACTGCTGCCTCACGACGCTGAGGTCTCAGGTTCGATCCCGGCTCTGGGTCACTGTCCGTGTGGAGTTTGCACATTCTCCCCGTGTCTGCGTGGGTTTCGCCCCCACAACCCAAAAAGATGTGCAGGGTAGGTGGATTGGCCACGCTAAATTGCCCCTTAATTGGAAAAAATGAATTGGATAATCTAAATTTTTTTTTTAAACCTCGCCATGGAGCAATTGCTGCCCTAAGAAGAGGGAGGGAGTTTCCTGCTGCCCTCCAGTTACTCCACACCGATGCAGCTGGGGGTATGTTTCACTGCTCCTGCCTCACCCAGCCAGAGTGGGGCCTGGTGGGCGAGACGGGGGGCTTCGGAATCCCAGAGTTGGCAGCTCCATCGAGAGCGGCAATCCCACCGGGCTCGGTTCATTCTGATGAAGTTATCAGCCAATCATTATGATTCAAGTGATGTTCGCTGAGGGATGAACATTGTCGAGTACATCAGGATAAATTTCACTCCTTCTCTTCAATAAAGAGGCAGGAGATATGTTAACCTCCACCTGAGAGGCTAGAAGAGACCTCAGTGTAAAATCACACCCAAAATAGACCATTCCGTACTGACCCTCTGACAGTGCAGCACTCCCTCAGTACTGACCCTCTGACAGTGCGGCACTCCCTCAGTACGGACCCACTGACAGTGGAGCACTCCTCAGTACTGACCCTCTGACAGTGCAGCTCTCCCTCAGTACTGACCCTCTGACAGTGCAGCACTCCCTCAGTACTGACCCTCTGACAGTGCGGCGCTCCCTCAGTACTGACCCTCTGACAGTGCGGCACTCCCTCAGTACTGACCCTCTGACAGTGCAGCCTACCTCAGTACTGACCCTCTGACAGTGCGGCACTCCCTCAGTACTGACCCTCTGACAGTGCAGCACTCCCTCAGTACTGACTCTCTGACAGTGCAGCACTCCCTCAGTACTGACCCTCTGACAGTGCGGCACTCTCCCAGTACAGTCCCTCTGACAGTGCAGCACTCCCTCAGTACTGACTCTCTGACAGTGCAGCACTCCCTCAGTACTGACCCTCTGACAGTGAAGCACTCCCTCAGTACTGACCCTCTGACAGTGCGGCACTCCCTCAGTACGGACCCACTGACAGTGGAGCACTCCTCAGTACTGACCCTCTGACAGTGCGGCACTCCCTCAGTACTGACCCTCTGACAGTGCAGCTCTCCCTCAGTACTGACCCTCTGACAGTGCAGCACTCCCTCAGTACTGACCCTCTGACAGTGCGGCACTCTCCCAGTACAGTCCCTCTGATAGTGCGGCACTCCCTCAGTACTGACCCTCTGACAGTGCAGCCTACCTCAGTACTGACCCTCTGACAGTGCGGCACTCCCTCAGTACTGACCCTCTGACAGTGCAGCACTCCCTCAGTACTGACTCTCTGACAGTGCAGCACTCCCTCAGTACTGACCCTCTGACAGTGCGGCACTCTCCCAGTACAGTCCCTCTGACAGTGCAGCACTCCCTCAGTACTGACTCTCTGACAGTGCAGCACTCCCTCAGTACTGACCCTCTGACAGTGCAGCACTCCCTCAGTACTGACTCTCTGACAGTGCAGCACTCCCTCAGTACTGACCCTCTGACAGTGAAGCACTCCCTCAGTACTGACCCTCTGACAGTGCGGCACTCCCTCAGTACGGACCCACTGACAGTGGAGCACTCCTCAGTACTGACCCTCTGACAGTGCGGCACTCCCTCAGTACTGACCCTCTGACAGTGCAGCTCTCCCTCAGTACTGACCCTCTGACAGTGCGGCACTCCCTCAGTACTGACCCTCTGACAGTGCAGCCTACCTCAGTACTGACCCTCTGACAGTGCGGCACTCCCTCAGTACTGACCCTCTGACAGTGCAGCACTCCCTCAGTACTGACTCTCTGACAGTGCAGCACTCCCTCAGTACTGACCCTCTGACAGTGCGGCACTCTCCCAGTACAGTCCCTCTGACAGTGCAGCACTCCCTCAGTACTGACTCTCTGACAGTGCGGCGCTCCCTCAGTACTGACCCTTTGACAGTGCAGCACTCCCTCAGTACTGACCCTCTGACAGTGCGGCGCTCCCTCAGTACTGACCCCCTGACAGTGCGGCACTCCCTCAGTACTGACCCTCTGACAGTGCAGCACTCCCTCAGTACTGACCCTCTGACAGTGCGGCACTCCCTCAGTACTGACCCTCTGACAGTGCTGAACTCCCTGCGCAAATCATCGTGAATGACTATGATTTAGTGGCCATTACTGAAACTTGTGAAGGGGGGGGGTCAGCGATGATATCTCTTAAAACTGAAACGTTAGCATGAGTAGTTTTACATAAGTTACTTTATTAAGGATTGAGATGAATTATAGAACTGAGTAATCATTATTAACCATTAAACATGTATTTTTAGGACATAGCAGTAATAAGTAATCGAATGGAATTTAGGATAGCTCACTTGACCAAAAGGACATTACTTCTGACATCATGTCTTTGTGAAACAATCCAGGGTGCTGGTTCTGTTGTTCTGTTTCTCACAAACAGTCAGCACAGGCTGCTGGGATTGTACACAGCTGTCAGGATGAGGATCAATCATCCGCTGCTTGCGATTCGATTGGGTGAAGTTTAAACACTGCTTGCGATTCTATTGGATAAGTTGAAAAGAAGCAGCTTCAGGGATTGGATCGCCTTCAACTGGGGTGGGCTATTGATTTTTGAACATTGTGTAAGTGCTGTTTTCCTGTCTTTGTTTGGCAGAACAGGTCTTGGCCGATATCCAGTCTGTTCTCCGTGTGCACGGAACAAGCTTGATTAAATAGCCATCTTGTCCAGGTTGTCATGTTTTTGTTTCTCACTGTACTGAGCTGACCCACAGGGAATAGCCCCACGTGGAAGCTGACTCAATACACAGGTCTTGAAACCGCTCCTACAACATGGTTAAAGATCGGTCACGACTGGGAGTCATATATCCGAGGGTATCAAACTATTCGGAAGGACAGAGTGGATGGTAAGGGAGGTGGTGTAGCTCTGTTATTTAAGGATGACATCCGGGCAACAGTAAGGGATGACATCGGTGCTATGGAGGATAAGGCTGAATCCATTTGGGTGGAAATCAGGAATAGTAAGACGGATAAGTCTCGGATAGGAGTAGTCTATAGGCCACCAAATAGTAACAGAATGGTGGGGCAGGCAACTAGTGACCCCCTAGTTGCAGATTCACCCACAGGAGGAAACATCCTCTCCACATCCAACCTGTGAGCACCCGTCAGGGTGGCGAGGGCACAGAATATACTCTGGGTGGGGACTTCAATGTCCATCACCAAGACTGGCTCGGTAGTACCACCACTGACCGAGCTGGCCGGGTCCTAAAGGACAGAGCTGCTAGACTGGGACTGCAGCAGGTGGTGAGGGAACCAACAAGAGGGAAAAACATACTTGACCTAATCCTCACCAACCTGCCTGCTGCAGATGTATCTGTCCATGACGGTATCGGTCGAAGTGACCACCACACAGGCCTTGTGGAGACAGTCTTCACATTGAGGATCCCTCCATCGTGTTGTGTGGCACTACCACCGTGCTCAATGGGATAGACTTCAAACAGACCGAGCAACTCGCGACTGGGCATCCACGCGGCGCTGGGGGCCATCAGCAGCAGCAGAATTGTATCAACCACAGTCTGCAACCTCACGGCCCAGCATATCCCCCACTCTACCATTACCACCAAGCCAGGGGACCAACCCTGGTTCAGTGAAGAGTGCAGGAGAGCGTGCCAGGAGCAACATCAGACACACCGAAAAATGAGGTGTCAACCTGGTGAAGCTACAACACAGGACTACAAGACACAAGTCAGGAGTGTGATGGAACACTCTCCACTTGCCTGGATGAGTGCAGCTCCAACAACACTCAAGAAGCTCGACACCATCCAGGACAAATCAACCCCACTTGACTGGCACCCCATCCACCAGCTTAAACATCTATTCCCTCCACGACCGACGGACAGTGGCAGCCATGTGTACCATCTACAAGATGCACTGCAGCAACTCACCAAGGTTCCTTCGAAGGCACATTCCGAACCTGTGACCTCTACCACCTTGACGGACAAGGGCAGCAGATACCTGGGAACCCCACCACCCGGAGGTTCCCCTCCAAGCTACACGTCTGACCTGGAAATATATCGGCGTTCCTTCACTGTCGCTCGGTCAAAATCTGGAACTCCCTCCCTAACAGCACAGTGGGTGTACCTACACCTCAGGGTCTACAGCAGTTCAAGAAAGCAGCTCACCAGCACCCTCTAAAGGGCAATGAGGGAACATAGAACATAGCACATTACAGCGCAGTACAGTCCCTTCAGCCCTCGATGTTGCGCCGACCTGTGAAACCACTCTAAAGCCCATCTACACTATTCCCTTATCGTCCGTATGTCTATCCAATGACCATTTGAAAGCCCTTAATATTGGCGAGTCCACTACTGTTGCAGGCAGGGCATTCCACACCTTTACTAATCTCTGAGTAAAGAACCTACCTCTGACATCTGTCCTATATCTATCTCCCCTCAATTTAAAGCTATGTCCCCTCGTGCTAGACATCACCATCCATTGAAAAAGGCTCTCACTGTCCACCCTATCTAATCCACTGATCATCTTGTATGCCTCAATTAAGTCACCTCTTAACCTTCTTCTCTCTAACGAAAACGGCCTCAAGTCCCTCAGCATTCCCTCATAAGATCTTCCCTCCATACCAGGCAATATTCTAGTAAATCTCCTCTGCACCCTTTGCAATGCTTCCACATCCTTCCTATAATGCGGCAACCAGAATTGCATGCAATACTCCAAATGCGGCCGCACCAGAGTTTTGTACAGCTGCAACATGACCTCATGGCTCCGAAACTCTACCAATAAAAGCTAACACACCGTACGCCTTCTTAACAAGCCTCTCAACCTGGGTGGCAACTTTCAGGGATCTATGTACATGGACACCGAGATCTCTCTGCTCATCCACACTGCCAAGAATCTTACCATTAGCCCAGTACTCTGTCTTCCTGTTATTCCTTCCAAAATGAATCACCTCACACTTCTCTACATTAAACTCCATTTGCCACCTCTCAGCCCAGCTCTGCAGCTTATCTATGTCCCTCTGTAACTTGTAACATCCTTCCGCACTGTCCACAACTCCACCGACTTTAGTGTCATCTGCAAATTTACTCACCCATCCTTCTACGCCCTCCTCCAGGTCATTTATAAAAATGACAAACAGCAGTGGCCCCAAAACAGATCCTTGTGGTACACCACTAGTAACTGGACTCCAGGCTGAACATTTCCCATCAACCACCACCCTTTGTCTTCTTCCAGCTAGCCAATGTCTGATCCAAACTGCTAAATCACCCTGAATCCCATGCCTCCGTATTTTCTGCATTAGCCTACCGTGGGGAACCTTATCAAATGCTTTACTGAAATCCATATACACCACATCAACTGCTTTATCCTCGTCCACCTGTTTGGTCACCTTCTCAAAGAACTCAATAAGGTTTGTGAGGCACGACCTACCCTTCACAAAACCGTGTTGACTATCTCTAATCAAATTATTCCTTTCCAGATGATTATACATCCTATCTCTTATAAACCTTTCCAAGACTTTGCCCACAACAGAAGTAAGGCTCATTGGTCTATAGTTACCGGGGTTGTCTCTACTCCCCTTCTTGAACAAGGGGACAACATTTGCTATCCTCAAGTCTTCTGGCACTATTCCTGTAGACAATGATGACATAAAGATCAAAGCCAAAGGCTCAGTAATCTCCTCCCTAGCTTCCCAGAGAATACTAGGATAAATCCCATCTGGCCCAGGGGACTTATCTATTTTCACACTTTCCAGAATTGCTAACACCTCCTCCTTATGAACCTCAAGCCCTTCTAGTCTAGTAGCCTGAATCTCAGTATTCTCTTCGACAACATTGTCTTTTTCCTGTGTGAATACTGACGAAAAATATTCATTTAGCACCTCTCCTATCTCCTCGGACTCCAAGCACAACTTCCCACTACTGTCATTGACTGGCCCTACTCTTAACCAGTCATTCGTTTATTCCTGACATATCGATAGAAAGCTTTAGGGTTATCCTTGATCCTACCTGCCAAAGACTTCTCATGTCCCCTCCTGGCTCTTCTTAGCTCTCTCTTTAGGTCCTTCCCAGCTAATTTGTAACTCTCGAGCGCCCTAACTGAACCTTCACGAAGGGCAATAAATGCTGGCCTAACCAGCTACGCCCACATGCTGTCAAAGAATACATTTAGCAATGTTCTTACAATTCAAATCTGATTTAATAACAAAATAACTTCCATAACGTCACATTATGTTTCTGATTAAACCTGTCAGCCTCTTAATTAAAGCCCACTGTTCAAATAGACACCAGATAATGGCCACGATGGGCTGTTCATGCTCCAGTTATTAGAATGAAGATGATTCTAACATAAGAGCAGCCGGGAGTGAGCTCTCAGAGGCCGCACTGGCTGGTATTGTACCTGACTGGGATTGCACTCTGTAATCATGGCCTCTCCTTCAGGCCTGTAGGGCGAGGCTGCGAGAAGGGAATCAGAGGCAGTGACACATTCACAGGGATATTAAATACTCACTGTGTCCTTCCCTGAATTACACTTTGTGAAACGAGTTCATTCTGAGCGAGTCATTATTTCCAGTGGAATCTGTTTACAGAGAAATTACTCATCACGTTTCTTGGACAATCTTCACAGCCAATGAAGAGCTTTTAGAAGGAGATTTGCTCCTTATTACAGGAAATGCAGCACCAATTTACACATTATCAGGTGCCACACGCAATGGGATGATATATTTTAAGTTGTTGGAGGGAGAAATGTTGTCCAGAAAACACAACGAATTCCGTGTTCTTCCCTGAAAGGGTGGGGCTGGATTTTCCGCTGTTGGCCAAGTTTCCGATGCGGCGGAGAATCTCGCATGGAGCAAAAAGCGGGATTGGCACCCCGTGTGATGCTGCAGTCCCCCGCTGGCGACGGTAGAGGGCGACATGCCCCGCCCGGCGGGACGATGCAAATGGGTCATCTGAACCAATTTGCATCCAGTTAATGGGCTGGACACCAGATTCTCCTCAGCTCCATGATGCTCCAGCACACTTCACCGGAATTCACGTGGGCATGCATTGGTGCAAGTAATTTCCACTGTGTCTCAGACAGCCCAGCCCCCCATCAGACCATCCCCCCCAATCAGAGACCCCATCAGAGACCCTTATCAAGGACCCCCCATATCAAAGAGCCCCCCCATATCAAAACCCCCCATCCACCCCATCAGTTACCCCTGCCTGGAAGCTAATGAGCAGTTGAGGAAGAAAGAGTGAAAAATTACTGCTTTTCCACTCACCTGTCCCTTACACCTGGTGCCTCAGACAGAGGTGTAGAAAGCAGCAGCTGTTACTTAATAGAATGGCCAAAATCACATCACAACACTTTAACACCCCCAACCCCACCCAACCCCACCCCACACCCATCTTTGATCTGCAAGGCTTATGTTCATTTTCTTTCTTTTTAAAAAAAATTTAGTGCACCCAATTCATGTTGTTCAATTGAGGGACGATTTAGCTTGGTGAATCCACCTACCCTGCACACCTTTGTAAGGTGCGGGTGAGGCCCACGCAAACACGGGGCGAATGTGCAAACTCCACACAGACAGTGACCCAGAGCCGGGATTGAACCTGCGACCTCGGTGCCATGAGACAGCAGTGCTAACCACTGTGCCGCTGTGCTGCCCTGGCTTATATTCATTTTCAAAGAGAAATAGCTTTTAATAGGCTGTAATTGTCAGGGTAACAACTCCCAGACAGCCAAGTGTTTGTATTGTTTATTTTCACTTCCCGTCATGTCTGATTGTATCTCAAGTACCCTTCAGCGAAACTAACCACAATGTTTATAAACATCCAGGGTGTGAGTGCTTTCAAGTCCTCTTTCTGACAGCACAAAGCACTTAACTGCTATTGATGTGGTCAGGAGCTGTCAGTCATAGCTAGATGTTTATAAACATGGTGGTTAGGTTCAAAATAGGATACTTGAGATGTACTGAAGAATATGATAGTGATGTTTCACTGTTTCTGCCTGGAGTGCTCCTTAGCTTCCAGGCAGGGGTGAGTGATGGGTGGCCTCCGGGGTTATTGGGGGGTCACGGGGGGATCTGGCCCAGAGCGGCACTCCCACAGCATTGACCCTCTGACAGTGCAGCACTCCCTCAGTACGGACCCTCTGACAGTGCGGCTCTCCCTCAGTACTGACCCACAGACAGTGCAGCACTCCCTCAGTACTGACCCTCTGACAGTGCAGCACTCCCTCAGCACTGACCCTCTGACAGTGCAGCACTCCCTCAGTACGGACCCTCTGACAGTGCGGCACTCCCTCAGTACTGACCCACAGACAGTGCAGCACTCCCTCAGCACTGACCCTCTGACAGTGCAGCACTCCCTCAGTACTGACCCTCTGACAGTGCAGCACTCCCTCAGCACTGACCCTCTGACAGTGCAGCAGTCCCTCAGTACTGACCCACAGACAGTGCAGCACTCCCTCAGTACTGACCCTCTGACAGTGCAGCACTCCCTCAGTACTGATCCTCTGACAGTGCAGCACTCCCTCAGTACTGACCCTCTGACAGTGCAGCACTACTTAAGTACTGACCCTCTGACAGTGCAGCACTCCCTCAGTACTGATCCTCTGACAGTGCCGCGCTCCCTCAGTACTGACCCTCTGACAGTGCAGCACTCCCTCAGTACTGACGCTCTGACAGTGCAGCACACCCTCAGTACTGACCCTCTGACAGTGCAGCACACCCTCAGTACTGACCCTCTGACAGTGCAGCACTCCCTCAGTACTGACCCACTGAGAGTGCAGCACTCCCTCAGTACTGACCCTCTGACAGTGCAGCACTACTTCAGTACTGACCCTCTGACAGTGCGGCACTCCCTCAGTACTGACCCACTGACAGTGCGGCACTCCCTCAGTACTGACCCTCTGACAGTGCAGCACTCCCTCAGTACTGACCATCTGACAGTGTGGCACTCCCTCAGCACTGACCCTCTGACAGTGCAGCACTCCCTCAGTACTGACCATCTGACAGTGCGGCACTCCCTCAGTACTGACCCTCTGACAATGCAGCACTCCCTCAGTACTGACCCACTGACAGTGCAGCACTCCCTCAGTACTGACCCTCTGACAGTGCGGCACTCCCTCAGTACTGACCCTCTGACTGTGCAGCACTCCCTCAGTACTGACCCACTGACAGTGCAGCACTCCCTCAGTACTGACTCTCTGACAGTGCAGCAGTCCCTCAGTACTGACCCTCTGACAGTGCGGCGCTCCCTCAGTACTGACCCTCTGACAGTGCGGCACTCCCTCAGTACTGACCCACTGACAGTGCAGCACTCCCTCAGTACTGACCCACTGACAGTGCAGCACTCCCTCAGTACTGACCCTCTGACAGTGCGGCGCTCCCTCAGTACTGACCCTCTGACAGTGCGGCGCTCCCTCAGTACTGACCCTCTGACAGTGCGGCACTCCCTCAGTACTGACCCACTGACAGTGCAGCACTCCTTCAGTACTGACCCACTGCCAGTGCAGCACTCCCTCAGTACTGACCCTCTGACAGTGCAGCACTCCCTCGGTACTGACCCACTGACAGTGCAGCACTCCCTCAGTACTGACCCACTGACAGTGCAGCACTCCCTCAGTACTGACCCTCTGACAGTGCGGCACTCCCTCAGTACTGACCCTCTGACAGTGCGGCACTCGCTCAGTACTGACCCACTGACAGTGCAGCACTCCCTCAGTACTGATCCTCTGACAGTGCAGCATTCCCTCAGTCCTGACCCTCTGACAGTGCGGCACTCCCTCAGTACTGACCCACTGACAGTGCAGCACTCCCTCAGTACTGATCCTCTGACAGTGCAGCATTCCCTCAGTACTGACCCTCTGACAGTGCGGTGCTCCCTCAGCACTGACCCTCTGACAGTGCGGCACTCCCTCAGTACTGACCCACTGACAGTGCAGCACTCCCTCAGTACTGATCCTCTGACAGTGCAGCATTCCCTCAGTACTGACCCTCTGACAGTGCGGCACTCCCTCAGTACTGACCCTCTGACAGTGCAGCACTCCCTCAGAACTGACCCTCTGACAGTGCAGCACTCCCTCAGTACTGACCCTCTGACAGTGCAGCACTCCCTCAGTACTGACCCTCTGACAGTGCAGCATTCCCTCAGTACTGACCCTCTGACAGTGCAGCACTACTTCAGTACTGACCCTCTGACAGTGCAGCACTCCCTCAGTCCTGACCCTCTGACAGTGCAGCACTACTTCAGTACTGACCCTCTGACAGTGCAGCACTCCCTCAGTACTGACCCTCTGACAGTGCAGCACTACTTCAGTACTGACCCTCTGACAGTGCGGCACTCCCTCAGGACTGACCCACTGGCAGTGCAGCACTCCCTCAGTACTGACCCTCTGACAGTGCAGCACTCCCTCAGTACTGACCCTCTGACAGTGCGGCACTCCCTCAGTACTGACCCTCTGACAGTGCAGCACTCCCTCAGTACTGACCCTCCGACTGTGCAGCACTCCCTCAGTACTGACCCACTGACAGTGCAGCACTCCCTCAGTACTGACCCTCTGACAGTGCGGCCCTCCCTCAGTACTGACCCACTGACAGTGCAGCACTCCCTCAGTACTGACCCTCTGACAGTGCGGCCCTCCCTCAGTACTGACCCACTGACAGTGCAGCACTCCCTCAGTACTGACCCTCCGACTGTGCAGCACTCCCTCAGTACTGACCCACTGACAGTGCAGCACTCCCTCAGTACTGACCCTCTGACAGTGCGGCCCTCCCTCAGTACTGACCCACTGACAGTGCAGCACTCCCTCAGTACTGACCCTCTGACAGTGCGGCCCTCCCTCAGTACTGACCCACTGACAGTGCAGCACTCCCTCAGTACTGGGGAGACTTTCTGACCCAGAGGCAGGTCTGTTACCCCCGAGAGGGCTGATGTTGGTTTAATATTTGATCAGATGATTCTGCTCAATGGGAATCTTTGTTTAGAAACAATCTCCTTGACGTTCTGTAACAAAAGTGGTTTTCCGTTTAACAGGAGATTTGTTCTCCTTTAACTCTGCACAAGTTTCTGGGAGGGCCCATTTAGTGGGAGATTGTTGAGACATTGAGAGCTGTATCGATCCCCTCACACACGGTCAGTTTTGGAAAATGCAGGGTGAGCAGTGAAACACAATCTGCATTTCTCATCATTTTTAAATCACTAACTTCTTACAAGATTAAAACCACGGGTAAATCCAACAATTGAATCTTTAATTTGTGTTAATTAGGGTGACAAGAGTTCCTTGTTGGAGGATATAGTTTATCTTTAGCTCAATACAAGGGAAATGAGCCGGGACTTGGTTGAAGTAGAAATCGATAAAGATCAGTGAGTGATTGTGGCCCAATCTGGGTGATTACAGATTCAGACAGTGATTTATATCGCAAGGGCAGCTCCTCACTAATTGCCAAATACAGATTCACTGGAGCTGGAGGATTGCTCACTCTGTCACTTTTCAAATGGGAGGAAGTTATTTTCAACGTTTTATGTTCCAAATCCTGGAGTTTGGATAAAGAAAGTGGGAAGAACGTGTTTCTAGTGACAGGAGGGTGGGTAAGCAGAGGGACACAGACTGAAGAGAGTCGGTGAAAACTAACATAGGGAAATCGGGAACATTTTAAATCTGGTTCTATTCCGATCCCGGACCAGACCCCAACAGGGGCTCGGATACTGGACAGAAACCCAATATTTTATTTGGATTTTGTCAGACTGTGAGGTAAGGATATCTGGCTCCAGGAGTGATTGCACAAAGAAATAGGGAATTGGGAAATAGAGGAATCAGCCTGGATCCCAGTTACCAGTGGCGTACCGCAGGGATCAGTTCTGGGTCCTCTGCTGTTTGTGATTTTCATTAATGACTTGGATGAGGGAGTTGAAGGGTGGGTCAGTAAATTTGCAGACGATACGAAGATTGGTGGAGTTGTGGATAGTAAGGAGGGCTGTTGTCGGCTGCAAAGAGACATAGATAGGATGCAGAGCTGGGCTGAGAAGTGGCAGATGGAGTTTAACCCTGAAAAGTGTGAGGTTGTCCATTTTGGAAGGACAAATATGAATGCGGAATACAGGGTTAACGGTAGAGTTCTTGGCATTGTGGAGGAGCAGAGAGACCTTGGGGTCTATGTTCATACAACTTTGAAAGTTGCCACTCAAGTGGATAGAGCTGTGAAGAAGGCCTATGGTGTGCTCGCGTTCATTAACAGAGGGATTGAATTTAAGAGCCGTGAGGTGATGATGCAGCTGTACAAAACTTTGGTAAGGCCACATTTGGAGTACTGTGTACAGTTCTGGTCGCCTCATTTTAGGAAGGATGTGGAAGCTCTGGAAAAGGTGCAAAGAAGATTTACCAGGATGTTGCCTGGAATGGAGAGTAGGTCTTACGAGGAAAGGTTGAGGGTGCTAGGCCTTTTCTCATTAGAGCGGAGAAGGATGAGGGGCGACTTGATAGAGGTTTATAAGATGATCAGGGGAATAGATAGAGTAGACAGTCAGAGACTTTTTCCCCAGGTGGAACACACCATTACAAGGGGACATAAATTTAAGGTGCAAGGTGGAAGATATAGGAGGGATATCAGAGGTAGGTTCTTTACCCAGAGAGTAGTGGGGGCATGGAATGCACTGCCTGTGGAAGTAGTTGAGTCAGAAACATTAGTGACCTTCAAGCAGCTGTTGGATAGGTACATGGATTACGGGAAAATTATATAGTGTAGATTTATTTGTTCTTAAGGGCAGCACGGTAGCATTGTGGATAGCACAATTGCTTCACAGATCCATGGTCCCAGGTTTGATTTCGGCTTGGGTCATTGTCTGTGTGGAGTCTGCACGTCCTCCCCGTGTCTGCGTGGGTTTCCTCCGGGTGCTCCGGTTTCCTCCCACAGTCCAAAGATGTGCGGGTTAGGTGAATTGGCCAATGATAAATTGCCCTTAATGTCCAAATTGCCCTTGGTGTTGGGTGGAGGTGTTGAGTTTGGGTAGGGTGCTCTTTCCAAGAGCTGGTGCAGACTCAGGGGGCCGAATGGCCTCCTTCTGCACTGTAGATTCAATGATAATCTATGATTAATCTAGGACAAAGGTTCGGCACAACATCGTGGGCCGAAGGGCCTGTTCTGTGCTGTATTTTCTATGTTCTATGTTCTATGGTAAATTAAAACAAACTTTATTACCAACACAGTATTAAAATCTTTAACATCACACCATAAAATATCTTACAATTGCCCCATAATCAATGCTAATCAATACAGTGACACAATAACCCTTAACTGCTATCTTTACTCCCACGCAGACACCAAAACCATCTCCGACCCCAATCCACATTTAAATACAAACCTGACTCCCTGTCTGAACAATGCAGAATCCCCGGCTGTATTCCTTCAGAAACCTTCTCAGTTCCCCTTCCAGCCACAAACTAAAACTCTGAACCCCAACAACTGACTGCTTCAACCCCCGGCTCCTCCCATTAACCACATCACTTCGCTAAACTCAACACTTTGGGCAGGATTCTCCCGCCGCCGACACACCAAAACCGTGTTTGCCGATCGGCCGGAGAATCCCCGTTTGCCCCGAAATCGGGGCAGCGCCCACTTCTGCGATGCTCTGCCCCCCTCGAAAACTGGCTACTCAAAGGGTACGCGGCACGGGGTCAGAGTGGCCTCAGGATGTCACCTGAGGCCCTCCCCCAATGTTCCGTCCCCGATGGGCCACGTTCCCGACGGCGTGGAACACTTATCCTTCTTTTTCGTGAACCCAGCATTATGGCTGCGGACTGTGTCCAGCGTCGCCACAGTCGGGTGAGCCGTTCTGCCAGCAGGGAGGGCTTTGGCGGGGCTGGGGGCAATGGTGGGGGGTGGTCCAGGGGTGGCGAGGGGGGCTACTGGGGGACAGTATGTGCCAGACCATGTCTGCACGCGATGCCGCCATGTTGCGCGGCCACGGACCCGGCAATTCTCCGGTCAGATCCGCAGGTAAAGCCGGGGGCTTTATGCTGCGCGGCTACTAGCCCCCCACCAGACGGAGAATCGGTGCTGCTTTTGCGACAGTTTTTCTGATGCCGCTGTTCACATGCCGGCTCCAGCACAGTCTACAAATTGGAGAATCCTGCCCAATATATCTCATTAACTATTAAATATAAACAAAAATCCATTAGCCCACACTTTTACGATGCTTTAATTGCACCTCTGGTTCCCAAAAAGTCTGGCTGACTTGCTAACCAGGATTTTTAAAAACACTACTGCAGCAGCCATACACACTAACCCAGGCTTTTAACCCTTACTGCACCTTGTGGGAAGGAGGTGGCATCGTTGTATTGTCACTGGACCGGTAATCCAGACACTCAGGGTAATGCTCTGGGGGCACAGGTTCAAATCCCACCACGGCCGATGATGACATTTGAATTCAGTAAAAGTCTGGAATTAAAAGTCTAACGATAACAATGAAACCATTGTCAATTGTTGTAAAAACCCACCTGGGTCACTAATGTCCTTGAGGGAAGGAAATCTGCCGTCCTTACCCGGTCTGGCCTACACGTGACTCCAGACCCACAGCAATGTGGTTGACTCTTAACTGTCCCTTCAAGGGCAATTAGGGATGGGCCATAAATGCTGACACAACCTGCCACGCCCATGTCCCAAGAATGAATAAAGAAAACCAGACAACACAATATATCAGAAATTCCTACATTTATCACAGTTCTTTCAAAGATCCAGCAGAGAATTGATGGGCTGAATGGACTCCTCCTGAGCTGTGTAATTCTGTGAATCATCGCTTGCTGACCTCCAATCATTGAATAAACCAGTTATTGCCCCTCATTCTCCCACTCACCATTCTTTGTGTCATATCCAGTTGAGGATGATGAGTGTGGGCGAGGGGAATATAAATGCTGAGACAGACTGTGTTTAACAGGCAGTGAGCGAGCAGCTGTCGGAACGATCAGTGTGGCCACATCTTTATTGCTGCCCCTGGCTCCCTCTTATTGATCACTGCAGAAATACACAAACAAAATCTCAGCTTTGCAAATCAATCTGCACGAATACTGGCCCAGACTGAACAGGGAACAGAAGGAGACACAGAGAGGGTGGGGTGGAGAGAGAGGGGGATGGTGGGAGGAGGGTGGTGTGGAGCAGAGGGACCAGCATGGAGACGTTGGGCCGAATGGCCTGTTTCTGCGGCTGGGAAGGAGCCTGATTTCCATTTGCTGATTGGAGACTGAGGCAGCCAATGAATAGATCACCGTCATTAAACATTAAATAGCTTCTCCCAGGAATAATGATCAGGAGGAAATAATTACAGCAAATCAATGAGGGGATAATTGTAGCTGATGGACTTCACTCTGATCTATAAAATGCTCAGGATAACAGATTCTGGCCCCAAAGACAGTATTGCAAATATTAAACTACTTAAAGCTCAGTGAATCTGAAATCATCTTGTTTCTTAAATGTAATGAAGTTGTTGAGTTTCAGCTCTGGGTATGTATCCAACTGGATTTAAATATTATTTCATTTCATTTGGGATTTTCTTTGATTCCCAAATGACCACCCTTCCTGATAGCCGATGAACGAGAGCAGGTTTACTGAGCAATCACCCATCAGACAGACACTGAGTTAATGGGAGTAGGTCCTGTTTTTTAAATTAATTCCCAGCCTGTGGGGGTTGCTGGGCTCAGAGAGATTTTATTGTTTAAATTGCTTGGGAAGGTGGTGGTGTGCTGCCTTCCTGAACCACTGTAGTATGCGTGGTGTAGGTACACCCACCGACCTATTGCTGGTGCTTTGCTCAATATTGGTCCCTCACTTCACTAGAAAAGGTTATCTGCTCAACATCACATTGCTCTTCATACAACCTTGCTGTGTGTAAATGCAAATATCATTCGTGCCACACAAGTGCCCAACAATGACCATCTCCCACAAGAGAGGATTTAACCATCTCCCCTTGAAAATTAATGGCATTACCATCGCTGAATTCCCCACTATCAAAATCCTGGGGTGACCATTGATCAGAAACTGAACTGGACCCAGCCACATTAATACTGTGGCTACCAGGGCAGGTCAAAGGCTAGAAAATCTACAGTGAATAACTCATTTCCTGACTCCCCAAAGACTGTCCACCATCCACAAGGCACAAGTCAGGAGTGTAATGGAATACTCTCCACTTGCCTGGATGAGTGCAGCTCCAACAACACCCAAGAAACAAGACAGCATCCAGAACAAAGCAGCCCCACTTTGATTTCTACCTGTCCCGCAGAAATTCAATCCCTCCACTACCGCCAAACAGTGGCAGCCGTGTGTACCATCTACAAGATGCACTGCAGGAACTCACCAAGGTTCCTCAGACAGCACCTTCCAAACCCACGACCTCTACCATCTAGAAGGACAAGAGCAGCAGATACCTGGGAACCCCACCACCTGGCGGTTCCCCTCCAAGTCACTCACCACCCTGACTTGGAAATATATCGCCGTTCCTTCACTGTCGCTGGGGCAACATACCTCCCTAACAGCACTGTGGGTGTACCTACACCACATGGACTGCAGCAGTTCAAGAAGGCAGCTCACCACCTCCCTCTGAAGGGCAATTAGGGATGGGCAATAAATGCTGGCTTGACCTGTGAAAGAAAAAATCGTGACAACACTTCTAAAATCTTTAACCAGTTGTAAAGCACTTTGGGGCGTTCTGAGATGTTGAAATGCTTTAAAGAAATGAAAATTATTCATTCTAATTTTTGCACAATTAATTCCTGGTAACAGTGAGGTGAATCTTTAATTAACAGACTGATTTAAGTAACAGTGACCTCGCCAGATTGGAGCTCAGTCAACACACACTGTGTGGAGCAGACACACTCCTCTGAAAGCATTCTGTGTGAGACACAGAAACCCAGCGAAATGCTGTACGATCCAAAATCAAATAAAGTCTTTACTTCAGGGCAATGTCTGAGAATGTGACATCTCACTGGAGAATATCTCAGCTGCTTCAACAAAGGTGTCAGTCCTAATTATACATGCCAGCGGATAATCAGAGCGTTGGCAGATTGTGAGCTCCTTCTATTCCTCTGGGTACTTGCTGAATAATTATTGGGGCAGACTCCAATCAGGAAGATGATCAGAATGTCACTGACATCAGAACTGGAGCTGAACACAATGTCCCCAACAAGACTTTACTGAGAAATCTGTGTCTGCAGCAAACTGGACCCAACCCAAACGGTTCACACCCAGAGCATGGACATCCCATCATTGACATGGAGACCATCACCAGAACACTGCCTGCCATTGGCTGAGCCAGCTCCCAGACACCGCCTGCCATTGGCTGAGCCAGCTCTCAGCCACCACCTGCCATTGGCTGAGCCAGCTCTCAGCCACCACCTGCCATTGGCTGAGCCAGCTCTCAGCCACCACCTGCCATTGGCTGAGCCAGCTCTCAGCCACCGCCTGCCATTGGCTGAGCCAGCTCTCAGCCACCACCTGCCATTGGCTGAGCCAGCTCCCAGACACCGCCTGCCATTGGCTGAGCCAGCTCCCAGACACCGCCTGCCATTGGCTGAGCCAGCTCCCAGACACCGCCTGCCATTGGCTGAGCCCGCTCTCAGACACCGCATGCCAATGGCTGAACCTGCTCTCAGCCACCGCCTGCCATTGGCTGAGCCAGCTCTCAGCCACCACCTGCCATTGGCTGAGGAATTAAGTGTGGGATTTAGAATCAGGAAGAGGAAATTGAGAGAACCTCTGGTTGTAAAAGAAGTTTGGGAGATGTGGGAGCTTCTGGTAACTGCTGGAAAACCAATTTCATTTCTAGATTGACCCAGTGTGCTTGGTGGTCAGTTCAGTATTTTTGAAGTTTAATTACTGTTGTAAAATGGCAGCTGATTTCAGCACAGCAAGATCCCACAGAAACAATCTGATAACACCAGCAAATCTGTGTTGGCAATGATTGTTTTTACTTATTCATTCATGGGCTTCATGGCCAGGTCAGCACTTATTGCCCATCCCTAATTGCCCTTGAGGGGGAGGTGGTGAGTTACCTTCATGAACCGCTGCAGTCCCTGTAGTGTAGGTACACCCACTGTGCTGTTAGGGAATGAGTTCCAGGATTTTTACCCAGCGACAGTGAAGGAACGGTGATATATTTCCAACTGGAGGGAAACTTGGAGGTGATGGTGTTCCCAGGTATCTGCTGCTCTTGTCCTTCTCCGTGAGCTTCCTGCCTGATCGCAGGTCCTTGACAAATATTTATTAAACCACTGTAATTATGTCAGAGGGTCAGTGCTGAGGGAGTGTCGCACTGTCAGAGGGTCAGTACTGAGGGAGTGCTGCACTGTCACAGGGTCAGTACTGAGGGAGCGCCGCACTGTCAGAGGGTCAGTACTGAGGGAGCGCTGCAGTGTCAGAGGGTCAGTACTGAGGGAGTGCCGCACTGTCAGAGGGTCAGTACTGAGGGAGTGCTGCACTGTCAGAGGGTCAGTACTGAGGGAGTGCTGCACTGTCAGAGGGTCAGTACTGAGGGAGTGCCGCACTGTCAGAGGGTCAGTACTGAGGGAGTGCTGCACTGTCAGAGGGTCAGTACTGAGGGAGCGCTGCAGTGTCAGAGGGTCAGTACTGAGGGAGTGCCGCACTGTCAGAGGGTC
This sequence comes from Scyliorhinus torazame, assembly GCF_047496885.1. NCBI lineage: Eukaryota > Metazoa > Chordata > Chondrichthyes > Carcharhiniformes > Scyliorhinidae > Scyliorhinus > Scyliorhinus torazame. The sequence continues at coordinate 5,823,762 of NC_092713.1, forward strand.
AGTACTGAGGGAGTGCTGCACTGTCAGAGGGTCAGTACTGAGGAAGTGCTGCACTGTCAGAGGGTCAGTACTGAGGGAGCGCCGCACTGTCAGAGGGTCAGTACTGAGGGAGTGCTGCACTGTCAGAGGGTCAGTACTGAGGGAGTGCTGCACTGTCAGAGGGTCACTGCTGAGGGAGTGCTGCACTGTCAGAGGGTCAGTACTGAGGGAGTGCTGCACTGTCGGAGGGTAAGTAATGAGGGTGTGCTGCACTGTTAGAGGGTCCGTACGGAGGGAGTGCTGCACTGTCAGAGGGTCAGTACTGAGGGAGTGCTGCACTGTCAGAGGGTCAGTACTGAGGGAGTGCTGCACTGGCAGAGGGTAAGTAATGAGGGCGTGCTGCAGTGTTAGAGGGTCCGTACTGAGGGAGTGCTGCACTGTCAGAGGGTCAGTACTGAGGGAGTGCTGCACTGTCAGACGGTCAGTACTGAGGGAGTGCTGCACTGTCAGAGGGTCAGTGCTGAGGGAGTGCTGCACTGTAAGAGGGTCAGTACTGAGGGAGTGCGGCACTGTCAGAGGGTCAGTACTGAGGGAGTGCCACACTGTCAGAGGGTCAGTTCTGAGGGAGTGCAGCACTGTCAGAGGGTCAGTGCTGAGGGAGTGCTGCACTGTCAGAGGGTCAGTACTGAGGGAGCGCCGCACTGTCAGAGGGTCAGCACTGAGGGAGTGCCGCACTGTCAGCAAGTGTGAGGTTTGCATTTTGGACCAGAGAAGGATTGAGCAGAGTACTTTCTAAATGGGAAGAGGTTCGGTACAGTGGATGTCCAAACAGACCTGGGGGTTGACGTGCACAGATCCTTAAAATGCCAGGAACAAGTACAGAAAATAATCAAAGAGGCGAATCGAACTGTTATAACCTGCCGACTTACCATTGGCTGGGGACTAATGACTATCCCACAATCCTGTGGGTGTATGAGCTTCCCCAATGACGGGGGCGGAGAAACCACTAGTAAACTCCTAGTATAAATAATGCTGGCCAGTTCAGGAACCAGCAGGAAGGAGTATGTAGCAAGGGAAGTTACTGCTACTGTTATGTATGTTACAGTAAATAAATGTTATTACTTTGTATCCTTAAAACTCGTGCTGGATTCTTCGGGGCCCTTACAAAACTGGCGACGAGGGTTAAAGTGAATAGCTGTCTACACTGCTGAAGCCACCTCCCTGGATTTTTGTTGGATACAGGTTGGAAGTTGTTTTCTATTACACCATGCCTCTGTACGGACGTTTGGATGTTTTTGATGCTGCGCTGGAAAGCTGGAACCAGTACACACAACGGATGTGTTACTATTTCCGGGCAAACAATATCACTGAAAACGAGCGCCAGGTGGTCATATTGCTCACCGCCTGCGGGCCGCATACGTTTGGGGTGATTAGGAGCCTTATGTACCCAGCTGCGCCGGACACCAAAACGTTTGATGAACTTGTGAATATAGTGGGGCAACATTTTAACCCAACCCCGTCCACGATAGTCCAGCGTTACCGGTTTAATACCGCTGAGAGGACCCCTGGAGAATCCCTTGCCGATTTTCTATCCAGGCTACGCAGGATTGCGGAATACTGTGACTATGGTGAGACCTTGTCAGAAATGTTACGCGACCGTTTGGTTTGCGGTATTAACAATGCGGCCACCCAGAGAAAGTTGTTAGCGGAGCCAACATTGACTTTTTAAAAAGCCATTCAAATAGTATTGTCCCGAGAGAGCGCAGAGCGAGGAGTACAGGAGCGACAGGGAATGGAAGTGCATGCCTTGGGGCACAACCCCTTCTGTCCGAAAACGTCCCCCCGCACTCCTGCGGTACCTTGGGCGAGGCAACGTCCGGACCGACGCCGTGGCCGTCGGACATTCCTCCCCGAAGGGAGCCTTCTCCAGAGCCAATGGATGATCAGCCATGTCTGTGTCAGACTTGTAGGCGCCGACCCCATCGCGGACGGCGGTCCTGGGGGCGGGCCGTCGTTCCGACCAAAACTGGGACCAGCCCAGGGGCCGTAACTGGGATCAGTCCAGAGGCCGTACCTTCTATGTGGATGAACCTGCGGCGACTACTCCTGAGGCCATGGAGACGGAGGACGACTACCTGCAGCTGCATTGTGTGGCAGCTCCCCGTGTGGCCCCCATTAAGGTGACAGTACGGGTCAATGGCCACCCACTTGAGATGGAGTTGGATACTGGCGCAGCGGTCTCCGTGATCGCCCAGAGGACATTCGACCGCATCAAGCAGGGTATACAGACCCTTACATTAACCGACTCACAGGCCAGGTTGGCCACCTACACGGGGGAACCACTGGACATTGCAGGAACTACAATGACCCCTGTTGTCTATGGACGCCAGGAGGGGCGTTTCCCACTTATCGTGGTGCGCGGCCATGGGCCCAGCCTGCTGGGTCGGGACTGGTTGCGCCATTTGCGGTTGCAATGGCAGCACATCCTCCAAACAGTTCCTGGAGGGTTGACTGAGGTGCTAGGACGATACCCAGATGTATTCCAGCCTGGTTTGGGGAAAATAAAAGAGGCCGTAGCCCATATCCAAGTTGAACCAGGAGCCACACCGCGCTATTTCCGGGCGCGCCCAGTGCCTTACGCCTTGCTCGAGAAGGTAGAAGGGGAGCTCAATCATTTGGGTATTATCAGGCCCGTCCGTTTTGCTGACTGGGCAGCACCAATTGTACCTGTAATGAAGCCAGATGCCACAGTTCACTTGTGTGGCGACTATAAACTTACAGTGAATACGGTTTCCCGACTCGACCGATATCCAATGCCTCGCATAGAGGATCTCTACGCGAAACCTGCAGGTGGACTCTCGTTCACAAAATTAGATATGAGTCACGCCTACCTGCAGTTGGAGCTGGACTCTGCCTCCCGACCATATGTAACGATTAATACACACCGGGGCCTGTATGAATATACACGGTTGCCCTTTGGCGTATCCTCTGCCTGCGCAATTTTTCAACGTGTTATGGAGGGCATTTTGAGAGGTTTACCACGTGTGGCTGTCTACTTAGATGACGTTTTGATTACAGGGACGCCGGAGCAGGAACATTTGGAAAATCTGGAGGCTGTCCTTAGACGCCTTTCGGAGGCTGGAGTCCATTTACGTCGCACAAAGTGCGTATTTCAGGCAAAGGAAGTAGTCTACCTGGGTTATCGGGTGGACCGCGAAGGTTTGCACCCCGTCGCAGAGAAGGTGCGTGCAATTCAACATGCCCCCGCCCCGACTGACACTTCGCATCTTCGTTCTTTTCTCGGTCTTGTAAACTATTACAGGAAGTTCCTCCCCAATCTGGCAACTACGCTGGCCCCCTTACACCTGCTGCTAAAGAAAAATCACACCTGGGTTTGGGGTCAGCCGCAAGAAACCGCTTTCCGGCGGGTAAAGCAACAATTGTCGTTGTCTGGGTTACTAACCCACTATGATCCTGGAAAGCCTTTGCTCGTCACATGTGATGCATCCCCGTATGGTATTGGGGCCGTCCTGTCCCACAAGATGGAGAACGGGGCCGAGCGACCGATAGCTTTCGCCTCCCGCACATTGACTGCAGCGGAGAAAAAGTACGCGCAGATCGAGAAGGAGGGCCTGGCAGTGGTTTTTGCGGTGAAACGCTTCCACCAGTACGTGTACGGCCGCCATTTCACTATCGTGACTGACCATAAGCCCCTGCTGGGACTTTTCAGAGAGGATAAGCCAATACCGCCCATTGCTTCTGCACGGATCCAGCGCTGGGCTTTGTTGCTTGCTGCATACGAGTATTCTCTGGAGCACAAACCAGGTACACAGATAGCAAATGCCGACGCACTGAGCCGATTGCCTTTATCGACCGGCCCCATGTCGACCCCCACGACCGGTGAGGTGGTTGCAACCCTAAACTTTATGGACACCTTGCCTGTCACGGCATCACAGATCTGTGAGTGGACCCAGATGGAGCCAGTCCTGTCAAAGGTTCGGCACATAGTCTTGTATGGTGGGCAGCATAGACAGCTCCCAGGCGAGTTGCGGGCATTTTCCTACAAGCTGTCAGAATTCAGCGTGGAAGACGGCATCCTCTTGTGGGGGACGCGTGTGATTGTCCCGGAAAAAGGCCAGGAGCTGATACTAACAGACTTGCACAATGGGCACCCGGGCGTGACCAAGATGAAAATGTTGGCCCGGAGTTATGTCTGGTGGCCAGGCCTCGACACCGACATTGAGAAGGTGGCCCAAAACTGCTCCATTTGCCAGGAGCATCAGGAGCTTCCGCCGGCCGCGCACCTACATCACTGGGAATGGCCAGGGCGGCCTTGGGCGCGCTTGCATGCAGATTTCGCAGGCCCTTTTCAAGGATCCATGTTCCTTCTACTAATTGACGCCCAGTCCAAATGGCTAGAGGTGCATAAGATGCAGGGGACAACGTCCTGTGCAACAATTGAAAAGATGCGTTTATTGTTTAGTACGCATGGCCTCCCCGAGGTGCTGGTCACGGATAACGGCACTCCATTCACGAGTGAGGAGTTTGCGAGGTTCACGAAGATGAACGGCATCCGCCATATCCGCACTGCCCCTTACCACCCGGCTTCAAATGGGTTGGCAGAGCGCGCAGTGCAGACATTCAAAAGAGGCCTAAAGAAGCAGTCTTCCGGATCAATGGACACGAGACTGGCTCGCTTTTTGTTTACGTACAGGACCACCCCCCATGCAGTGACTGGGGTAGCTCCCGCAGAACTCCTAATGGGCCGGAGACTTCACACCCGCCTTAGTATGGTTTTCCCGGACATTGGCGCAAAAGTACGCCGCACACAAGAACGGCAGGGGCAGGGATTTTCTCGGCATTGGCCGATTCGGCAGTTTTCGCCCGGTGACCCAGTGTTCGTTCGGAATTTTGCTGGTGGTGCCCAATGGGTTCCTGGTGTAATCTTTTGCCAAACGGGCCCTATATCTTACCAAGTGCAAGCCCAGGGTCGTCTCCAGCGCAAACATGTAGACCACGTTCGGTCCAGAAGACTATCCCCTCAAAAGATTCCCAGCCCCCGGAGCTAATTTCTACAGCCGCAGAGACCAGAGACATGAGAAGGTAGCCCTCACAATCTTCCACTGGTGCCTCACTCGAAGCCTGCGCAGGTCATTACGGGACCAAATGGAGATAGAGACGCTGACATGACGGAAGCAGCAGACTCTGACTCCGAGATGGAGACACAGGATGCATCAGAGGGGGAATCCTCGGGTCCACGGGCCGTGGATGTACAACCTTTGCGCCGTTCATCACGGAAGCGCCGGTCTCCGTCTCGGTACACGCCGCCTGATCCAGCGCCGCGTGCAAATGGTGTCCGGCCTGCGGCTAAACGAGTCCGACGCCCTCCTTCGCCAGGTTCTTCGGTGGATTCCTTGGACTTTGGGGGGGAGGGATAACCTTCCTACTTACCATTGGCTGGGGACTAATGACTATCCCACAATCCTGTGGGAGTATGAGCTTCCCCAATGAGGGGGGCGGAGAAACCACTAGTAAACTCCTAGTATAAATAAAGCTGGCCAGTTCAGGAACCAGCAGGGAGGAATATGTAGCAAGGGAAGTTACTGCTACTGTTATGTATGTTATAGTAAATAAATGTTGTTATTTTGTATCCTTAAAACTCGTGCTGGATTCTTCGTGGCCCTTACAAAACGAACGCTGGCCTTTATATCTCGAGGACTGGAATAGAAAGTCGCAGGGGTTATGCTGCAGCTTTACAAACCCCTGGTGAGACCCCACTCAGAATCACTGGGAGCAGTTCTGGGCACCGCACCTTAGGAAGGATATTTTGGCTTTGGAGGGTGTTGCTAATTGTGTTGTCTCTTAATTTGGCTCTGTTTAATTACGTTTGCTCAAGAGTCGTCGGGTATCTTTCGACACCGCCACAAGGTTCAGAACCGAATACTGATCAATGACTCGATACACCAGTTAGTAAGTTCAAAAGCAATGCTCATTTATTTACACACAGTCAAATCTACTCATGCATAAACTCTACAAACTAAACTATCACCAGAAGCCTATACTTAGCTTTGGGTGCCCACTCAGTCAGAGGAACAATGGCCGTTGCTCGGTTCTGAGGCTGCTGGGTTGAGCTGTTTACAGGATAGCCACTCGGAGCGTCTATCTCGTAGCGTGCGTTGACTTGGAACTTACTTGGTCTGGAGCCGCTTTGGCGGGTCTCTCCTCACTGAGAGCCAAGGCCAAGAGAGCGATTCTCTCTTGGGAAATCCTTTTTATACTCGAAAGGGCTTCGCCCGCTTTTGGGCGGGCCTTGAACTTGGCCCCAATTAATTGGGCCGTTTCCCAATCGTTCTTATCGATTTTCCTCCAATAGAGGGGTGGGTTCCCTGGTTGCTGGGCGTGTCCTAGGTGGCCGTTGGTCTGCTTTGTTTTAGTCTCCTCTGGCGCCGGGGTGTCTGTCTTGGCATTGTTTACCTAACTGTTACCCTTTTGTCCCCGGAGATGGCTCATTGCTATGTAGATGGTTCTGCAGTCTCAGTCTTGTCAGGGAGCTATAGCTCCAATCAACAGACAAACCTTGCACCTGCTTGCTTTCTTAGTATTGTCCATTTTCCCTGCATTCTTTGCAAAGTGTCCATTTTGTAATTGGGACGTGGCCATCCCAGATGGCTACAAGGGAGAGCAACGTAGGTTTACAGAAATGATACCTGGATTACAGGGGTTGCGTTATGAGGCGAGATTACTCAAATTGACAATCTTGCCAAATGTCTCTCATCTTGACAAATACATGAATAGGATGGGAATAGAGGGATACGGACCCCGGAAGTGTAGAAGATTTTAGTTTAGACGGGCAGGTCGGCACCGGCTTGGAGGGCCGAAGGGCCTGTTCCTGTGCTGTACGTTTCTTTGTTGTTTTGTTCAAATTAGACCTGTTGTCACAAGAATTCAGAAGGTTCAGGGAGATCTGATCAATCTTCAAGATATTAACAGAAAAAGACAGGGCAATGTTCCAACACCCGGGCAAGTGCACAGTGGATTCCAGCCACACTAACCCCGGACACCCAACAGAAGTGGATCAAGCAATAATTCGTATAAAGTTTGCAGAATCATTGGCCCCTTGACTGCTCAATAAGTTATAGCCACCAGGTTTGTAAGTTTAAGTCAGAAACTGTTTATTTATTAGCGAAACAAATTTGAAATAGGCAATGATTAAAACAGAATAATGGCCAACTAATCTACGACTTCGCCATTTTAACGTTCCACCCTCTCCCCAAACACACAAGACAGACACACACGTGGGGGGTCAAAATAATAAGTTGATTAATGTGAAATGAAAGATGACTCTCCTTCCTCCCAATGTTGAAGCCGTTGTAGTTCATCCTTCTCGCAGGATGCTGAGTGATCGAAGCCACCGGTGTGGTGTTAGAGATGATCTCCTGGCAGTTGCATTCAGTACTCCCAGATAATAGAATTTCCTCTGGGGAGGCACTTTAACTTTTATTAACCTGTGCCTTCATTCAAAGGAACAGCCTCGGGCCTTTTTAGTTCTGCGTTGTTTCCAACTCCACCAAATTGACCAACAGCCTGACTTGAGATAAGAACACAGTTCCCCACACAAGATTTTAAAAGGTTTATATATCTGAACCCTGCCTGCAGCTGGTGGCTTGACTTGAGTTTCCTTGCAGTTCATTCCAGCTGTGCAGTGGGAGAGGAGTTTTGCCTTGGATCTTTAGAAATAATCCATTAGATGAGAGAGAGAGGTTCAGACTCCTCATTCCAGGCTTCCAAGCCAAAAGTGAAAGTGAAAGAGAAAAACAGAGACCCAGAGGAAGGAACATTCCAGAGAAAACCCCAAGCAATTGGCAGGGGCCTCTGGCAGGGCCTGGCAATTTGAGTAAGTTGCGCCCATCAAGGTGTGTCAACACTGCTCTCCCTGGAATCTGCTGGGGTGAACTGTAAATAGCTTCATGTAACCTACCTCGCCTTAGGCTGATAGGTCGATCTTCAGTTTCAACCAGCCACTCAAATTCATCGCAAGGTTCATCTTAAAGGCAGCAGCTCATTAACCGTCCATGTACAAATATTGTGACAGCAAAATAACAGAAATTAAAAGGGGAGAAGGGAAACAGACAGAGATGAAACAGAAGGATCCTTACAAGTAGATAAATATAAACTATTTCCATTGGTTAGAGAATCTAAACCAAGGGGGCATAGTCTAAAAATTAGAGCCAGACTGTTGAGGCGAGATGTTAGGAAGAACAAACAGCAGTCGAAACAAGATCAGTTTATGAATTTTTAATCGGAGGTAGATAGAAACGTTTTTGTGAAGCAAAGATACTGAGGGATACTGGTGGGCAAAGGCAGGTCCAGGGAGTTAGGTCACCGATCAGCCATGATTGAATGGCGGGATAGGCTCGAGGGGCTGAATGGCCTACTCCTGTTCCTATGTTCTGTTACACCTGGACAATACGATCTCCCACAAGAGAGGATTGAACCATTGCCCCTTGATATTCAATGATATTAGCAGCACTGAATCCCCCACGATCAACATCCCTGGGGGTTACCATTGATGAGAAATGGAATTGAGAGAACCATAAATATATATGGCTACAAGAGTAGGTCTAAGGCTCGGATTCATGCAAATAGTAACTCACCTCCTGACCCTCCCCAAAGCCTGTCCACAACCTACAAGGCACAAGTGAGGAGTGTGATGGAACACTCTCCACTTGCCTGGGTGAGCGCAGCTCCAACAACACTCAAGAAGCTCAACACCATCCAGGACAAAGCAGCCCCGCTTGATTGCTCCCCATTCCACAAACATTCAAACCCTCCACCAACGACACACAGTGGCAGCCGTGTGCACCATCTACAAGATGCACTGCAGAAACTCACCAAGGTTCCTTAGACAGCACCCTCCAAACCCGCGACCACTACCATCTAGAAGGACAAGAGCAGCAGATACCTGGAAACCCCACCACCTGGAGGTTCCCCTCCGAATCACTCACCACCCTGACTTGGAAATATATCGGCCGCTCCTTCACTGTCGCTGGGGCAACATCCTGGAACTCTCTCCCTAACAGCACAGCGGGTGTACCTACACCACTTAGACTGCAGCGGTTCAAGAAGGCAATTCAACACCGGCTTTGCAAGGGAAATTAGCGATGGACAATAAATACTCGCCTGTCCAGCGATGTCCACATCCCATCAATGAATAAAAAATAAAAATCTTACTCCTGACTTGTGGTAATCAGCAGGAGGTTTTCTTACCCATGGAACCGCAGAAGGTACAGAGTTGTTTGAAAAATAATTACAGAAAGGCGCAGTGGTTAGCACTGCAGCCTCACGGCGCTGAGGTCCCAGGTTCGATCCTGGCCCCGGGTCACTGTCCATGTGGAGTTTGCACATTGCCCCATGCCTGCGTGGGTTTCACCCCCACAACAAAACGAAGTGCAGGATAGGGGGATTGGTCACGCTAAATTGCCCCTTAATTGGAAAAAAAATAATTGGGTTCTCTAAATTAAAAAAATTAAAAAATAATTATTGACTCGGACACTGTGGAGAACTCTGTAGCTTTTCGTCGAGATATAGTCCATGGAAATTTTATATACAGTGAATGGGCAGATGGGCATCCAGAACATGGCACCACCAACTATCCAGCACTCCCTCAGTACTGACCCTCTGACAGTGCAGCACTCCCTCAGTACTGACCCTCTGACAGTGCGGCACTCCCTCAGTACTGACCCTCTGACAGTGCGGCACTCCCTCAATACTGACCCTCTGACAGTGCGGCACTCCCTCAGTACTGACCCTCTGACAGTGCAGCACTCCCTCAGTACTGACCCTCTGACAGTGCAGCACTCCCTCAGTACTGACCCTCTGACAGTGCAGCACTCCCTCAGTACTGACCCTCTGACAGTGCAGCACTCCCTCAGTACTGACCCTCTGACAGTGCGGCGCTCCCTCAGTACTGACCCTCTGACAGTGCGGCACTCCCTCAGTATTGACCCTCTGACAGTGCAGCACTCCCTCAGTATTGACCCTCTGACAGGGCGGCACTCCCTCAGTACTGACCCTCTGACAGTGCGGCACTCCCTCAGTACTGACCCTCTGACAGTGCGGCACTCCCTCAGTACTGACCCTCTGACAGTACAGCACTCCCTCAGTACTGACCCTCTGACAGTGCAGCACTCCCTCAGTACTGACCCTCTGACAGTGCAGCACTCCCTAATTATTGACCCTCTGACAGTGCGGCATTCCCTCAGTACTGACCCTCTGACAGTGCAGCGCTCCCTCAGTACTGACCCTCTGACAGTGCGGCACTCCCTCAGTGCGGACCCTCTGACAGTGCGGCGCTCCCTCAGTACTGACCCTCTGACAGTGCAGCACTCCCTCAGTACTGACCCTCTGACAGTGCAGCACTCCCTCAGTACTGACCCTCTGACAGTGCAGCACTCCCTCAGTACTGACCCTCTGACAGTGCAGCACTCCCTCAGTACTGACCCTCTGACAGTGCAGCACTCCCTCAGTACTGACCCTCTGACAGTGCAGCACTCCCTCAGTACTGACCCTCTGACAGTGCAGCACTCCCTCAGTACTGACCCTCTGACAGTGCAGCACTCCCTCAGTACTGACCCTCTGACAGTGCAGCACTCCCTCAGTACTGACCCTCTGACAGTGCGGCACTCCCTCAGTACTGATCCTCTGACAGTGCAGCACTCCCTCAGTACTGACCCTCTGACAGTGCAATTAGGGATGAGTTGGTGAATTGCGCTTTAGTTTGTTACACTTTTCCCAGTCTGGAAATGAGAGGGAGAGAAAGAGATGGGGTGAGCTGTGGAGAGGAGGATGGGGGGAGTGAGGAAAGGAAGATGTGCAGTGTGGGGATTGTGTGCTGATCCAGGCTGACGTGTGAGAGTTTGGGTGAGAATCTGCTTGAGGTGTGTGTGTTGTTGGGAGTGAAGTCCAAGGCGGTCAGTAACAGTGCGTTAGTCAGCAGGGAGCTGCTGTCACTGTCAGATTGGGAAGCTGCTGACCTGATATTGATGTTTGTGTCCACTGGGCATCCACGGAAGCTTCTAGCTGCTCTGTACACTCTGCAATAGAACACAGGCCACTAATTACTGAGAGGGTCAGCGCCCCATTTTGGAAATGTGGAGCTTGTCGTTCTGTCTCTGACCTCTGGCTGGGTCTGTTCAGCGTGAACAACACTGTGTTAAGATCCAATCCAAACTCCAGGATGAAACTAGCCAAGTGCGGTGGGAGCAGGAGGGAAATGAAGGGAGTGAGAATCTCCGGAGCAGAGAGAGGGATTTGGGAATGTTTACTCATTCCTGCGGGCTGGGTTAGTCAGAAATCTCCTCACTGTGGGAATGGCTGAACAATCAGTCCAAGGATCAGAAAAGTAAAATGATTGGAGATTCAAGTGGAAACAATTCCTCTTGATTAAAATTTAAACGGGCGACATCAGGCCCAGGTATAAATAATTAATAAACTGTGTGTAGAATGCTGACTCTGTTTGACCTTCAGATCAGCGCTGCACTGTCAGAGGAATTCTTTAAATCCTTCACTAAGATTCCAATTGTGTTTCTCGAATCCTTCATTCCTGGAATTGGTCCCGATTCTGAAGCTGAATCAGAACCGGGAGCGTTTGGAGAAATTATTGACCTGTCCTGCTTAAATAAACAAGAATTACATTTCTATAGCGCCTGTCAGCACTTCAGCAAGTTCCAAAATGTTTCACAGTCAGTGAAGGAGCTTTATTGAAGTATAGTCACGATTGTAATGTTGGAATTGTGGCAGCAGATTTGTGCACATGTGGCAATGGTCACATCACCAGGTTTAGTGATGTTCTCTGAGGAATGATTATTGACCAGAAACTGGGCAGAAGGCGCGCTCCGCTTTCAATCGTGACCATGGAACCTTTAAAATTCACCTGAAGGACAAACAGGAACTAGTTTTAATATCTTATCAGAAAATCATCACTTGAATCTTTCACCGTTCCCTCAATACAGCCTCTCCGAAAGTGCGGCACTCCCTCAGTACTGACCCTCTGACAGTGCGGCGCTCCCTCAGTACTGACCCTCTGACAGTGCGGCATTCCCTCAGTACTGACTCTCTGACAGTGCAGCACTCCCTCAGTACTGACCCTCTGACAGTCCAGCACTCCCTCAGTACTGACCCTCTGACAGTGCAGCACTCCCTCAGTACTGACCCTCTGACAGTGCAGCACTCCCTCAGTACTGACCCTCTGACAGTGCAGCACTCCCTCAGTACTGACCCTCTGACAGTGCAGCACTCCCTCAGTACTGACTCTCTGACAGTGCGGCACTCCCTCACTACTGACCCTCTGACAGTGCAGCACTCCCTCAGTACTGACTCTCTGACAGTGCGGCACTCCCTCACTACTGACCCTCTGACAGTGCAGCACTCCCTCAGTACTGACTCTCTGACAGTACAGCACTCCATCAGTACTGACCCTCTGACAGTGCAGCACTCCCTCAGTACTGACCCTCTGACAGTGCAGCACTCCCTCAGTACTGAACCTCTGACAGTGCAGCACTCCCTCAGTACTGACCCTCTGACAGTGCAGCACTCCCTCAGTACTGACCCTCTGACAGTGCGGCACTCCCTCAGTACTGACTCTCTGACAGTGCAGCACTCCCTCAGTACTGACCCTCTGACAGTGCAGCACTCCCTCAGTACTGACCCTCTGACAGTGCAGCACTCCCTCAGTACTGACTCTCTGACAGTGCGGCACTCCCTCAGAACTGACCCTCTGACAGTGCAGCACTCCCTCAGTACTGACCCTCTGACAGTGCAGCACTCCCTCAGTACTGACCCTCTGACAGTGCAGCACTCCGTCAGTACTGACCCTCTGACAGTGCAGCGCTCCCTCAGTACTGACCCTCTGACAGTGCAGCACTCCCTCAGTACTGACCCTCTGACAGTGCGGCGCTCCCTCAGTACTGACCCTCTGACAGTGCAGCACTCCCTCAGTACTGACCCTCTGACAGTGCGGCGCTCCCTCAGTACTGACCCTCTGACAGTGCAGCGCTCCCTCAGTACTGACCCTCTGACAGTGCAGCACTCCCTCAGTACTGACCCTCTGACAGTGCGGCGCTCCCTCAGTACTGACCCTCTGACAGTGCAGCACTCCCTCAGTACTGACCCTCTGACAGTGCGGCGCTCCCTCAGTACTGACCCTCTGACAATGCAGCACTCCCTCAGTACTGACTCTCTGACAGTGCAGCACTCCATCAGTACTGACCCTCTGACAGTGCAGCACTCCCTCAGTACTGACCCTCTGACAGTGCGGCGCTCCCTCAGTACTGACCCTCTGACAGTGCAGCACTCCCTCAGTACTGACTCTCTGACAGTGCAGCACTCCCTCAGTACTGACCCTCTGACAGTGCGGCGCTCCCTCAGTACTGACCCTCTGACAGTGCAGCACTCCCTCAGTACTGACCCTCTGACAGTGCGGCACTCCCTCAGTACTGACCCTCTGACAGTGCGGCACTCCCTCAGTACTGACCCTCTGACAGTGCAGCACTCCCTCAATACAGCCTCTCCGAAAGTGCAGCACTCCCTCAGTACTGACTCTCTGACAGTGCAGCACTCCCTCAGTACTGACTCTCTGACAGTGCAGCACTCCCTCAGTACTGACCCTCTGACAGTGCAGCACTCCCTCAGTACTGACCCTCTGACAGTGCGGCGCTCCCTCAGTACTGACCCTCTGACAGTGCGGCACTCCCTCAGTACTGACCCTCTGACAGTGCAGCACTCCCTCAATACAGCCTCTCCGAAAGTGCAGCACTCCCTCAGTACTGACTCTCTGACAGTGCAGCACTCCCTCAGTACTGACCCTCTGACAGTGCAGCACTCCCTCAGTACTGACCCTCTGACAGTGCGGCACTCCCTCAGTACTGCCCCTCTGACAGTGCAGCACTCCCTCAGTACTGACCCTTTGACAGTGCAGCACTCCCTCAGTACTGACCCTCTGACAGTGCAGCACTCCCTCAGTACTGACCCTCTGACAGTGCAGCACTCCCTCAGTACTGACCCTCTGACAGTGCAGCGCTCTCTCAGTACTGACGCTCTGACAGTGCAGCACTACCTCAGTACTGACCCTCTGACAGTGCAGCACTCCCTCAGTACTGACCCTCTGACAGTGCAGTACTCCCTCAGTGACCCTCTGACACTACAACACTCTCTCAGTTCTTGTCCTCTGACAGTGCTGCACTCCCTCAGTACTGACCCTCTGACAGTGCAGCACTCCCTCAGTACTGACCCTCTGACAGTGCAGCACTCCCTCAGTACTGACCCTCTGACAGTGCAGCACTCCCTCAGTGATGCAACCATCAAGTCACTGAGAGACACGTTGAGAAGTAAACCGTGGTTTTAATCAGCTTACAACTGAGCCTGCCTGTGACCGGTACAACAATGAATGCGGCCCCGCAGGTCAGCTGCCTTTATACTTCCTGTAAGGGGTGGAGCCATGGGCGAGCCCGTACATGCCCCGACATATCCCCCTGTGGGTGAAGACATACAATGGCCCATAGGTGGAGCCCACAGGGTTAAACACATAACGTAACACAATACAGCAGTAACATGATATCACAGTGCGCTGGTGAATTAACAGTAGTTCTATTCACCACATTCACCCCCTGTTTAAAAATTGAAGTCCGGCGGGGGTAACGGGTTTACAGATTCAGTCGGCCTGGTGCCCGGATCGTACATTGCGACCGTCGAAGCACTGGTTTTGCAGCCGCTTCGGGTGGCTGTGGAGCTGGGCCCGGAGCAGGCACAGGCGTGGACTCCTGGAGCGGCTCTCCCGGAGCTTCATTCCTGTGGACCGGTTCGACGGGTCGGAGGGAGCGCGAGAACCAGATCGGGGTAGGGGCGCTGAACTTGGGAGGTTGGATAGGGGTAGGGGCGCTGAACATGGGAGGTTGGATAGGGGTGGGGGCGCTGAACATGGGAGGTTGGATAGGGGTGGGGGCGCTGAACATGGGAGGTTGGATAGGGGTGGGGGCGCTGAACATGGGAGGTTGGACGGGACATAGTGTGGGGGATGCAGTAGTGGCCGTGGTGCCGGAGCCTGCGGGCGCCAGGTCCCGGAGGGAGACGGTATCCTGCCGGCCATCGGGGTGTCTGATATACGCATAGTGTGGGTTGGAGTGCAGGAGCTGGACCCTCTCTACCAGGGGGTCGGTCTTATGGCTCCGAACATGTTTTCGGAGGAGGACTGGACCCGGTGTCATCAGCCAGGGCGGGAGTGAGGCCCCTGAGGTAGCTCCCCTAGGGAAAACAAACAGGCGGTCATGAGGGGTCTGGTTTGTGGCCGTGCAAAGGAGGGACCTAATAGCGTGGAGTGCATCGGGGAGGACCTCCTGCCTGTGAGAAACCGGGAGATTCCTGGACCGTAGGGTCAGTCGGACGGTCTTCCAGACCGTCGCGTTCTCCCTCTCCACCTGCCCGTTTCCCCTGGGGTTATAACTGGTAGTCCTGCTCGAGGCGATGCCCTTACTGAGCAGGTACTGACGCAGTTCGTCGCTCATGAACGACGAGCCCCGGTCACTGTGGACATAGCTGGGGAAACCGACAGGGTGAAGACACTATGCAGGGCTTTGATGACTGTGGGAGGGAATATCGGGGCAGGGAATGGCGAACGGAAAACGGGAGAACTCGTCTATGATGTTCAGGAAGTACGTGTTGTGATTATTGGAGAGGAGTGGCCCTTTGAAATCAATACTAAGGCGTTCAAAGGGCCGGGATGCCTTTACCAGGTGGGCCTTATCTGGTCGATAGAAGTGCGGTTTACACTCCGCACAGATTGGGTAGTCCCTGGTCATAGCTCTGGCCTCCTCGGTGGAGTAGGGCAGGTTGTGGGTCTTGATGTAATGGGCGAGCCGGGTGACCCCCGGGTGGCAGAGGTCATCGTGGACAGCCCGTAGTCGGTCATCTTGCGCGCTGGCGCATGTGCCGCCGGACAGGACGATATACTATATCGTAGTTATAGGTGGAGAGTTTGATCCTCCACCTATATCTTATCATTCTTGATCTTGCCCCGCTGCATATTGTCAAACATAAAGGCAACCGATCGTTGGTCGGTGACGAGGGTAAACCTCCTACCAGCGAGGTAGCGCCTCCAGTGCCGCACGGCTTCCACGATGGCTTGGGCTTCTTTTTCGACCGAGGAGTGTCGAATTTCAGAGGTGGTAAGGGTGCGGGAAAAGAACACTACCGGTCTGCCTGCTTGGTTGAGAGTGGCGGCGAGAGCGACCTCTAAGGCGTCGCTCTCCACCTGGAAGGGGACGGACTCGTCCACCGCGCGCATCGCAGCTTTGGCAATGTCCACTTTGATGCAGTTGAAGGCCTGGCGAGCCTCGGCCACCAGTGGAAAAATGGTGGCCTTAAATAGTGGGCAGGCTTTGTCCGCATACTGGGGGACCCACTGGGCATAATAGGAGAAAAATCCAAGGCACCTCTTCAGGGCCTTGGGGCAGTGAGGGAGAGGGAGTTGGAGGAGGGGGCGCATACGGTCAGGGTCGGGCCCTAGGATCCCGTTTTCCACGACGTAGCCGAGGATGGCTAGCCTGGTTGTGCGGAAAACGCATTTCTCCTTGTTGTAGGTGAGGATGAGTTTTTGGGCGGTTTGGGGAAATCGGTGGAGGTTGGTGTCGTGGTCCTGCTGATCATGGCCGCAGATGGTTACATTGTCCAAGTACGGAAACGTGGCCCGCAGCCCGTACTGGTCCACCATTCGGTCCATCGCTCGTTGGAACACCGAAACCCCGTTCGTGACGCCAAAGGGGACCCGGAGGAAATGGAAAAGGCAGCCGTCTGCCTCAAACGCCGTGTAGTGGCGGTCCTCCGGGCGGATTGGGAGCTGGTGATATGCAGACTTCAGATCCACCGTAGAGAACACGCGGTAGTGCGCGATCTGATTTACCATGTCTGCAATCCGGGGAAGGGGGTACGCATCGAGTTGCATAAACCGGTTAATGGTCTGGCTGTAATCAACCACCATCCGGAACTTTTCCCCGGTCTTGATGACCACCACCTGCGCTCTCCAGGGGCTATTGCTGGCCTCTGTGACCCCCTCCCGCAAGAGACGCTGGACCTCGGACCTAATGAACGTCCTGTCCTGCAGCGATACCGCCTGCTTCTGGTCGCTATTGGCTTACAATCGGCGGTGAGGTTCACAAAGATGGGGGGAGGGTCGATTTTTAGGGTCGCAAGGCTACATATGGTGAGCGGGGGCAGGGGCCCCCCGAATTTAAGAGTTAGGCTCCTGAGGTTGCACTGAAAATCGAGTCCTAAGAGGAGAGGAGCGCAGAGGTCTGGGAGCACATATAGTTGAAAATTAGCGTAACCGGCGCCCTGTATCGCTAGGGTTGCAGTAGTGCACCCTTGGATTTGCACCGAGTGCGACCCAGAGGCGAGGGAGATAGTTTGTCGCTTCGGGAATATTGGGAGCGAGCAGCGTCTTACCATGTCCGGGTGAATGAAGCTCTCTGTGCTCCCGGAGTTGAAAAGGCAAGGTGTCTCGTACCCGTTTACCCGGACGGCCACCATGGAGCTCCGGAGGTGCTTCGGTCACGAATGGTCCAGGGTGACCGCACTGAGCTGGGGGTAGCCGGCGGCGTGATCGGAGGTTCTGGGGCGGCCCCGCGATGGCTGCTGTCCATGTCGTTCGTACATCTCGAGCGGCGTAGCAGATGGCGGCCAAGATGACGGCCCCCGTTGGTCGCGCGTGGCGGGCGGTGAGGAAAATGGCATCCAAGATGGCGGCCCCCATGGATCGCACGTGGCCGGCCGCGGGGGGGAGGATGGCCAAGATGGCGGCCCCCATGGATCGCACGTGGCCGGCTGCGGGGGGGAGGATGGCCAAGATGGCGGCCCCCATGGATCGCACGTGGCCGGCCGCGTGGGGGAGGATGGCCAAGATGACGGCCCCCATGAGTCGCACGTGTTGTGCGGAGGCGGAGTCGGCAGACACGCTGCCACTTTGCGGGGTCTGCGGGCCTGTGGGTCTGTGGATCGGGTCTGTGAGTTCGGGTTTTTAGACCTGGCCAGGCAGACCTTGGCGAAGTGTCCTTTTCGTCCGCAGTTACTACAGTTGGCGTTGCGGGCCGGGCAAAGCAGTCAGGGATGTTGGGACTGGCCGCAAAAATAGCAGGGTAGCCCCCCATGATGGGCAGGCGGCCGTGCGGCACAAGCCTGGGGTAGTCTCGGGTCGGGGGCCCACGAGGGGGTCGCGTGGCCAGCGGGGAACGCAGTAAGACTCTGAAACGCGACCTCCAGAGAGGTAGCTAGTGTTACCGTGTCCTCCAGGTCCTGTGCCCCTTTTTCGAGCAGGCGCTGCCTCACATAGTTCGATCGGACCCCCGCCACGTAAACGTCTCGGACGGCGAGCTCCATGTGCTGAGGGGACGTAACGGTCTGGTGGTTACAGTTGCGCGCGACGGCTTTGAGGTCGCGTAGGTAGTCATCTAGCGACTCCCCGGGGCGCTGGCGGTGAGTGGTGAAGACGTGTCGCGCGTAGACCTCGTTCACGGGCCGTACATATATACGTTCGTGTAGTGCGAGGGCCTCTGTATAGGACGCGGTGCCGCCGAGCTGGACAGAAATACAATGGCTCACACGTGCGTGGTGAAGTCTCAGTTTCTGTTCGTCCGTGACGGATGGCGTGGATGACGCGGCGAGATAGGCCTTGAAGCATCGAAGCCATTGCGAAAACATTTATCTCGCCTTCCGCGGCCTGTGGATCGAGTTCCAGGCTGTCAGGTTTGAGGGCTGATTCCATAGTAGTATTTTAAGCTGATTAAATTGATGCAACCATCAAGTCACTGAGAGACACGTTGAGAAGTAAACTGTGGTTTTAATCAGCTTACAACTGAGCCTGCCTGTGACCGGTACAACAATGAATGCGGCCCCGCAGGTCAGCTGCCTTAATACTTCCTGTAAGGGGTGGAGCCATGGGCGAGCCCGTACATGCCCCGACATATCCCCCAGTGGGTGAAGACATACAATGGCCCATAGGTGGAGCCCACAGGGTTAAACACCTAACGTAACACAATACAGCAGTAACATGATATCACAGTGCGCTGGTGAATTAACAGTAGTTCTATGCACCACTCTCAGTTCTGACCCTCTGACAGTGCACCACTCTCAGTTCTGACCCTCTGACAGTGCACCACTCTCAGTTCTGACCCTCTGACAGTGCGGCACTCCCTCAGTACTGACCCTCTGACAGTGCGGCACTCCCTCAGTACTGACCCTCTGACAGTGCGGCTCTCCCTCAGTACTGACCCTCTGACAGTGCGGCACTCCCTCAGTACTGACCCTCTGACAGTGCGGCACTCCCTCAGCACTGACCCTCTGACAGTGTGGCACTCCCTCAGTACTGACCCTCTGACAGTGCAGCACTCCCTCAGTACTGAGCCTCTGACAGTGCAGCACTCCCTCAGTACTGACACTGTGACAGTGCAGCACTCCCTCAGTACTGACGCTCTGACAGTGCAGCACTCCCTCAGTACTGACCCTCTGACAGTGCAGCACTCCCTCAGTTCTGACCCTCTGACAGTGCGGCACTCCCTCAGTACTGACCCTCTGACAGTGCGGCACTCCCTCAGTACTGACCCTCTGAGAGTGCGGCACTCCCTCAGTACTGACCCTCTGACAGTGTGGCACTCCCTCAGTACTGACCCTCTGACAGTGCAGCACTCCCTCAGTACTGAGCCTCTGACAGTGCAGCACTCCCTCAGTACTGACACTGTGACAGTGCAGCACTCCCTCAGTACTGACGCTCTGACAGTGCAGCACTCCCTCAGTACTGACCCTCTGACAGTTCAGCACTCCCTCAGTACTGACCGTCTGACAGTGCAGCACTCCCTAAGTACTGACCCTCTGACAGTGCAGGACTCCCTCAGTGCTGACCCACTGACAGTGCAGCAATTCCTCAGTACTGACCATCTGACAGTGCAGCACTCCCTCAGTACTGACCCTCTGACAGTGCGGCACTCCCTCAGTACTGACCCTCTGACAGTACAGCACTCCCTCAGTACTGACCCTCTGACAGTGCGGCACTCCCTCAGTACTGACCCTCTGACAGTGCAGCACTCCCTCAGTACTGACCCTCTGACAGTGCAGCACTCCCTAAGTACTGACCCTCTGACAGTGCGGCACTCCCTCAGTACTGTCCCTCTGACAGTGCAGCACTCCCTCAGGACTGACCCTCTGACAGTGCAGCACTCCCTCAGTACTGACCCTCTGACAGTGCAGCGCTCCCTCAGTACTGACCCTCTGACAGTGCGGCTCTCCCTCAGTACTGACCCTCTGACAGTGCGCCACTCCCTCAGTACTGACCCTCTGACAGTGCGGCACTCCCTCAGTACTGACCCTCTGACAGGACGGCACTCCCTCAGTACTGACCCTCTGACAGTGCAGCACTCCCTCAGTACTGAGCCTCTGAAAGTGCAGCACTCCCTAAGTACTGACCCTCTGACAGTGCAGCACTCCCTCAGTACTGACCCACTGACAGTGCAGCACTCCCTCAGTACTGACCCTCTGACAGTGCGGCACTCCCTCAGTACTGACCCTCTGACAGTACGGCACTCCCTCAGTACTGACGCTCTGACAGTGCAGCACTCCCTCAGTACTGACCCTCTGACAGTGCAGCACTCCCTCAGTACTGACCCTCTGACAGTGCAGCACTCCCTAAGTACTGACCCTCTGACATTGCGGCACTCCCTCAGTACTGTCCCTCTGACAGTGCAGCACTCCCTCAGGACTGACCCTCTGACAGTGCAGCACTCCCTCAGTACTGACCCTCTGACAGTGCAGCGCTCCCTCAGTACTGACCCTCTGACAGTGCGGCTCTCCCTCAGTACTGACCCTCTGACAGTGCGGCACTCCCTCAGTACTGATCCTCTGACAGTGCGGCACTCCCTCAGTACTGACCCTCTGACAGTGCGGCACTCCCTCAGTACAGACCCTCTGACAGTGCAGCACTCCCTCAGTACTGACCCTCTGACAGTGCACCACTCCCTCAGTACTGACCCTCTGACAATGCAGCACTCCCTCAGTACTGACCCTCTGACAGTGCGGCACTCCCTCAGTACTGACCCTCTGACAGTGCGGCACTCCCTCATTACTGACCCTCTGACAGTGCAGCACTCCCTCGGTACTGACCCTCTGACAGTGCAGCACTCCCTCAGTACTGACCCTCTGACAGTGCAGCACTCCCTCAGTACTGACCCTCTGACAGTGCAGCACTCCCTCAGTACTGACCCTCTGACAGTGCAGTGCTCCCTCGGTACTGACCCTCTGACAGAGCAGCACTCCCTCAGTACTGATCCTCTGACAGTGCAACACTCCCTCAGTACTGACCCTCTGACAGGGCAGCACTCCGTCGGTACTGACCCTCTGACAGTGCAGCACTCCCTCAGTACTGACCCTCTGACAGTGCAGCACCTCCTCCGTACTGACCCTCTGACAGTGCAGCACTCCCTCAGTACTGACCCTCTGACAGTTCAGCACTCCCTCAGTACTGACCCTCTGACAGTGCAGCACTCCCTCAGTACTGACCCTCTGACAGTGCAGCACTCCTTCAGTACTGACCCTCTGACAGTACAGCACTCCCTCAGTACTGACGCTCTGACAGTGCAGCACTCCCTCAGTACTGACCCTCTGACAGTGCAGCACTCCCTCAGTACTGACCCTCTGACAGTACAGCACTCCCTCAGTACTGACCCTCTGACAGTGCAGCACTCGCTCAGTACTGACCCTCTGACAGTACAGCACTCCCTCAGTACTGACCCTCTGACAGTGCAGCACACCCTCAGTACTGACCCTCTGACACTACAGCACTCCATCAGTACTGACCCTCTGACAGTGCAGCACTCCCTCAGTACTGACTCTCTGACAGTGCAGTACTCCCTCAGTACTGACCCTCTGACTGTGCAGCACTCCCTCAGTACTGACCCTCTGACAGTGCAGCACTCCCTAAGTACTGACCATCTGACAGTGTGGCACTCCCTCAGTACTGACCCTCTGACAGTGCAGCACTCCCTCCGAACTGAGCCTCTGACAGTGCAGCACTCCCTCAGTACTGACCCTCTGACAGTGCAGCACTCACTCAGTACTGACCCTCTCACAGTGCAGCACTCCCTCAGTACTGACCCTCTGACAGTGCAGCGCTTCCTCATCACTGACCCTCTGACAGTGCGGCACTCCCTCAGTACTGACCCTCTGACAGTGCAGCACTCCATCAGTACTGACCCTCTGACAGTGCAGCACTCCCTCAGTCCTGACTCTCTGACAGTGCAGCACTCCCTCAGTACTGACCCTCTGACAGTGCAGCACTCCCTCAGTACTGACCCTCTGACAGTACAGCACTCCCTCAGTACTGACCTTCTGACAGTGCAGCACTCCCTCAGTACTGACCCTCTGACAGTGCAGCACTCCCTCAGTACTGACCCTCTGACAGTACAGCACTCCCTCAGTACTGACCCTCTGACAGTGCAGCACTCCCTCAGTACTGACCCTCTGACAGTGCAGCACTCCCTCAGTACTGACCCTCTGACAGTACAGCACTCCCTCAGTACTGACCCTCTGACAGTGCAGCACTCCCTCTGTACTGACCCTCTGACGGTACAGCACTCCCTCAGTACTGACCCTCAGACACTACAGCACTCCCTCAGTACTGACCCTCTGACAGTGCAGCGCTCCCTCACTACTGACCCTCTGACAGTACGGCTCTCCCTCAGTACTGACCCTCTGACAGTGCGGCACTCCCTCAGTACTGACCCTCTGACAGTGCTGCGCTCCCACAGTACTTACCCTCTGATAGTGCGGCACTCCCTAAGTACTGACCCTCTGACAGTGCAGCACTCCCTCAGTACTGACCCTCTGATAGTGCAGCACTCCCTCAGTACTGACCCTCTGACAGTGCGGCACTCCCTCATTACTGACCCTTTGACAGCACAGCACTCCCTCAGTACTGACCCTCTGACAGCGCAGCACTCCCTCAGTACTGACCCTCTGATAGTGCAGCACTCCCTCAGTACTGACCCTCTGACAGTGTGGCACTCCCTCAGTACTGACCCTCTGACAGTGCAGCACTCCCTCAGTACTGACCCTCTGATAGTGCAGCACTCCCTCAGTACTGACCCTCTGACAGTGCGGCATTCCCTCATTACTGACCCTCTGACTGTGCAGCACTCCCTCAGTACTGACCCTCTGACAGTGCAGCACTCCCTCAGTACTGACCCTCTGACAGTGCAGCGCTCCCTCAGTACTGACCCTCTGACAGTGCAGCGCTCCCTCAGTACTGACCCTCTGACAGTGCAGCACTCCCTCAGTACTGACCCTCTGACAGTGCAGCACTCCATCAGTACTGACCCTCTGACAGTGCAGCGCTCCCTCAGTACTGACCCTCTGACAGCGCAGCACTCTCTCAGTACTGACCCTCTGACAGTACAGCACTCCCTCAGTACTGACCCTCTGACAGTGCAGCACTCGCTCAGTACTGACCCTCTGACAGTACAGCACTCCCTCAGTACTGACCCTCTGACAGTGCAGCACACCCTCAGTACTGACCCTCTGACACTACAGCACTCCATCAGTACTGACCCTCTGACAGTGCAGCACTCCCTCAGTACTGACTCTCTGACAGTGCAGTACTCCCTCAGTACTGACCCTCTGACTGTGCAGCACTCCCTCAGTACTGACCCTCTGACAGTGCAGCACTCCCTAAGTACTGACCATCTGACAGTGTGGCACTCCCTCAGTACTGACCCTCTGACAGTGCAGCACTCCCTCCGAACTGAGCCTCTGACAGTGCAGCACTCCCTCAGTACTGACCCTCTGACAGTGCAGCACTCACTCAGTACTGACCCTCTCACAGTGCAGCACTCCCTCAGTACTGACCCTCTGACAGTGCAGCGCTTCCTCATCACTGACCCTCTGACAGTGCGGCACTCCCTCAGTACTGACCCTCTGACAGTGCAGCACTCCATCAGTACTGACCCTCTGACAGTGCAGCACTCCCTCAGTCCTGACTCTCTGACAGTGCAGCACTCCCTCAGTACTGACCCTCTGACAGTGCAGCACTCCCTCAGTACTGACCCTCTGACAGTACAGCACTCCCTCAGTACTGACCTTCTGACAGTGCAGCACTCCCTCAGTACTGACCCTCTGACAGTGCAGCACTCCCTCAGTACTGACCCTCTGACAGTACAGCACTCCCTCAGTACTGACCCTCTGACAGTGCAGCACTCCCTCAGTACTGACCCTCTGACAGTGCAGCACTCCCTCAGTACTGACCCTCTGACAGTACAGCACTCCCTCAGTACTGACACTCTGACAGTGCAGCACTCCCTCAGTACTGACCCTCTGACGGTACAGCACTCCCTCAGTACTGACCCTCAGACACTACAGCACTCCCTCAGTACTGACCCTCTGACAGTGCAGCGCTCCCTCACTACTGACCCTCTGACAGTACGGCTCTCCCTCAGTACTGACCCTCTGACAGTGCGGCACTCCCTCAGTACTGACCCTCTGACAGTGCTGCGCTCCCACAGTACTTACCCTCTGATAGTGCGGCACTCCCTAAGTACTGACCCTCTGACAGTGCAGCACTCCCTCAGTACTGACCCTCTGATAGTGCAGCACTCCCTCAGTACTGACCCTCTGACAGTGCGGCACTCCCTCATTACTGACCCTTTGACAGCACAGCACTCCCTCAGTACTGACCCTCTGACAGCGCAGCACTCCCTCAGTACTGACCCTCTGATAGTGCAGCACTCCCTCAGTACTGACCCTCTGACAGTGTGGCACTCCCTCAGTACTGACCCTCTGACAGTGCAGCACTCCCTCAGTACTGACCCTCTGATAGTGCAGCACTCCCTCAGTACTGACCCTCTGACAGTGCGGCATTCCCTCATTACTGACCCTCTGACTGTGCAGCACTCCCTCAGTACTGACCCTCTGACAGTGCAGCACTCCCTCAGTACTGACCCTCTGACAGTGCAGCGCTCCCTCAGTACTGACCCTCTGACAGTGCAGCGCTCCCTCAGTACTGACCCTCTGACAGTGCAGCACTCCCTCAGTACTGACCCTCTGACAGTGCAGCACTCCATCAGTACTGACCCTCTGACAGTGCAGCGCTCCCTCAGTACTGACCCTCTGACAGCGCAGCACTCCCTCAGTACTGACCCTCTGACAGTGCAGCGCTCCCTCGGTACTGACCCTCTGACAGTGCAGCACTCCCTCAGTACTGACCCTCTGACAGCGCAGCACTCCCTCAGTACTGACCCTCTGACAGTACAGCACTCCCTCAGTACTGACTCTCTGACAGTGCAGCACTCTCTCAGTACTGACCCTCTGACTGTGCAGCACTCCCTCAGTACTGACCCTCTGACAGTGCAGCACTCCCTCAGTACTGACCCTCTGACAGTGCAGCACTCCCTCAGTACTGACCCTCTGACAGTGCGGCACTCCCTCAGTACTGACCCTCTGACAGTGCAGCACTCCCTCGGTACTGACCCTCTGACAGTGTGGCACTCCCTCAGTACTGACCCTCTGACAGTGCAGCACTCCCTCGGTACTGACCCTCTGACAGTGCAGCACTCCCTCAGTACTGACCCTCTGACAGTGCAGCACTCCCTCAGTACTGACCCTCTGACAGTGCGGCACTCCCTCAGTACTGACCCTCTGACAGTGCAGCGCTCCCTCGGTACTGACCCTCTGACAGTGCGGCACTCCCTCGGTACTGACCCTCTGACAGTGCAGCACTCCCTCAGTACTGACCCTCTGACAGTGCAGCACTCCCTCAGTACTGACCCTCTGACAGTGCAGCACTCCCTCAGTACTGACCCTCTGACAGTGCAGCACTCCCTCAGTACTGACCCTCTGACAGTGCAGCACTCCCTCAGTACTGACCCTCTGACAGTGCGTCTCTCCCTCAGTACTGGCCCTCTGACAGTGCAGCACTCCCTCAGTACTGACCCTCTGACAGTGCGGCACTCCCTCAGTACTGACCCACTGACAGTGCAGCACTCCCTCAGTACTGACCCTCTGACAGTGCAGCACTCCATCAGTACTGACCCTCTGACAGTGCGGCACTCCCTCAGTACTGACCCTCTGACAGTGCGGCACTCCCTCAGTACTGACCCTCTGACAGTGCAGCACACCATCAGTACTGACCCTCTGACAGTGCAGCACTCCCTCAGTACTGACCCTCTGACAGTGCAGCACTCCCTCAGTACTGACCCTCTGACAGTGCAGCACTCCCTCAGTACTGACCCTCTGACAGTGCGGCACTCCCTCAGTACTGACCCTCTGACAGTGCAGCACTCCCTCAGTACTGACCCTCTGACAGTGCGGCACTCCCTCAGTACTGACCCTCTGACAGTGCAGCACTCCCTCAGTACTGACCCTCTGACAGTGCAGCACTCCCTCAGTACTGACCCTCTGACAGTGCAGCGCTCCCTCAGTACTGACCCTCTGACAGTGCAGCGCTCCCTCAGTACTGACCCTCTGACAGTGCAGCACTCCCTCAGTACTGACCCTCTGACAGTGCAGCACACCATCAGTACTGACCCTCTGACAGTGCAGCGCTCCCTCAGTACTGACCCTCTGACAGCGCAGCACTCCCTCAGTACTGACCCTCTAACAGTGCAGCGCTCCCTCGGTACTGACCCTCTGACAGTGCAGCACTCCCTCAGTACTGACCCTCTGACAGCGCAGCACTCCCTCAGTACTGACCCTCTGACAGTACAGCACTCCCTCAGTACTGACTCTCTGACAGTGCAGCACTCCCTCAGTACTGACCCTCCGACTGTGCAGCACTCCCTCAGTGCTGACCCTCTGACAGTGCAGCACTCCCTCAGTACTGACCCTCTGACAGTGCAGCACTCCCTCAGTACTGACCCTCTGACAGTGCGGCACTCCCTCAGTACTGACCCTCTGACAGTGCAGCACTCCCTCAGTACTGACCCTCTGACAGTGCGGCACTCCCTCAGTACTGACCCTCTGACAGTGCAGCACTCCCTCGGTACTGACCCTCTGACAGTGCAGCACTCCCTCAGTACTGACCCTCTGACAGTGCAGCACTCCCTCAGTACTGACCCTCTGACAGTGCGGCACTCCCTCAGTACTGACCCTCTGACAGTGCAGCGCTCCCTCGGTACTGACCCTCTGACAGTGCGGCACTCCCTCGGTACTGACCCTCTGACAGTGCAGCACTCCCTCAGTACTGACCCTCTGACAGCGCAGCACTCCCTCAGTACTGACCCTCTGACAGTGCAGCACTCCCTCAGTACTGACCCTCTGACAGTGCAGCACTCCCTCAGTACTGACCCTCTGACAGTGCAGCTCTCCCTCAGTACTGACCCTCTGACAGTGCAGCTCTCCCTCAGTACTGACCCTCTGACAGTGCAGCTCTCCCCCGGTTCTGCCCTGGGTGTGTCAGCCTGGTTTATTGTCTCAGTTTCTGTAGTAACCGTTCTCAGGGCCTTTGAACCAGTTCAGCTCTGGAGCCGCTGTGGGTCTGGGTGCTGAGCTCAGGGTCAGACCCCACACCAGAGTTTTTCTGAGCTGATCTATCCAGTTGTATTTTGTAAATCAGGATTAGTTCAGACTGAGTGACTGATTGGACAATTTCAGTGAGGCTGTGATCACTCAGTAAATCCCAGGCAGTTTGACAGGGAGTTTCTGCACTCAAATTCAGCCTGGGTAACAGAGTTTGAACAATGGTCTGGGAGATTGCTGAGTTACCCCAACAATACCCTGTCGTCCACATCGCCAGAGCCTCCAAGGGGGAGAAGGACCATCTTCCCATCCAGTTTACAGATTTCCCCTGCGATGGGCTGACAGAATACGGTCTGACATATTTGTGTTGGAACCACAAGCTGCCTGGATTTCATTTCAAGAAGCTGCCTCAGCGAGAGACCAGCTTCCTGTCAGATCCAGGATAAGATTCAGCAAATCACCGCACAACACAGCTTCCACTTTCTACCTCCACCGTTTATCTCCGTTAATGGATTCTCTTTGTCAAAACTTAGCTGGAGGATAAACACTCAGACAGGGAGATGGGAATGTGATTCTCTCGGAAGTCAAATTAATGTCTGTGAGGGACGTTGAGTGAGGTGAGGAAATGTTTGACGCGACTCAGTCATCAGTCAAAGCTCACAAAGTGGTTCCCAGCTCAAAGGAGTGAGTTTACACGTGTTCACAAGATTATTACATCTCTTCCCCAGGACAAAGCAGCCGGTGTGATCAACACCCCTTCCAGCACCTTAAACATTCCCTCCCTCTCCCAGCAGTCAGTGTGTGTCTGCCTTGTGGACCATCGACAAGATGTATTTCGTATTTTCCCCCTCTTAATCAATCCCTTTGTCCACCTTTGCTTAATTTGAAACTTCGCAATTCTCGGGTCTATTGCTTTTTTCATGCTAATTTGTATGCCTCTCCTTTGAATCTAATACTATCATTCATTTTCCTCGTAAGGCATGGTTTGGCTACAGTTCTACTCTTGCACTAATGTGGTGATACTGGTGTTGGCTAGGGTGAGCACAGTAAGATGTCTTACAACACCAGGTTAAAGTCCAACAGGTTTGTTTCGAATCACAGCTTTCGGAGCGGAGCTACTTCCTCGGGAGAGTGAAGAGTGGACGATACAAACACAGCCATTCAGCTCTTTTGTCCATGTTTGAACCAAGGCTGTAATGAGGTCAGGAGCTGAGTGACCCTGGCGGAACCCAAACTGAGCATCCGTGAGCAGGTTATTGCTGAGTAAGTGCTGCTGGATAGCATTGTTGATGACTCCTTCCATCACTTAGCTGATGATGGAGAGTATACTGATAGGGCGGTAATTGGCTGGGTTGGATTTGTCCTGTTTCTTGTGTACAGGACACACCTGGGCAATTTTCCACATTGCCGGGTAGATGCCAGTGTTGTAGCTGTACTGGAACAGCTTGGCTAGGGGCGCGGCAAGGTCTGGAGCGCAAGTCTCCAGTACTATTGCCGGAATATTGTCGGGGCCCACAGCCTTTGCAGTATCCACTGCCTTCAGCCGTTTCTTGATATCACATGGAGTGAATCGTATTGGCTGAAGACTGACATCTGTGATGCTGGGGACCTCCGGAGGAGACCGAGATGGATCATCCACTCGGCACTACTGGCTGAAGATTGTTGCGAATGCCTCAGCCTTGTCTTTTGCACAGATGTGCTGGGCTCCTCCATCATTGGGGACGGGGATATTTGTGGAGCCTCCTCCTCCAGTGAGTTGTTTAATTGTCCACCACCATTCACGGCTGGATGTGGCAGGACTGCAGAGCTTGGATCTGATGTGTTGGTTGTGTGATCGCTTAGCTCTGTCTATTACTTGGTGCTTCTGCTGTTTGCCACACAGGTAGTCCTGTGTTGTAGCTTCACCAGGTTGACACCTCATTTTTCGGTATGCCTGATGTTGCTCCTGGCACGCTCTCCTGCACTCTTCACTGAACCAGGGTTGGTCCCCTGGCTGGGTGGTGATGGTAGAGTGGGGGATGTGCTGGGCCGTGAGGTTACAGACTGTGGTTGATACAATTCTGCTGCTGCTGATGGCCCCCAGCGCCGCGTGGATGCCCAGTCGCGAGTTGCTCGGTCTGTTTGAAGTCTATCCCATTGAGCACAGTGGTAGTGCCACACAGCACGATGGAGGGTGTCCTCAATGTGAAGACGGGACTTTCTCTCCACAAGGACTGTGCTGTGGTCACTGCTACCGATACTGTCAGGGACAGATACATCTGCAGCAGGCAGGTTGGTGAGAATGAGGTCAAGTATGTTTTCCCTCTTGTTGGTTCCCTCACCACCTGCTGCTGTCCCAGTCTAGCAGCGATGCCCTTTAGGACCCGGCCAGCTCGGTCTGTGGTGGTATTACCGAGCCAGTCTTGGTGATGGACATTGAAGTCCCCACCCAGAGTATATTCTGTGCCCTCGCCACCCTCAGTGCTTCCTCCGAGTGGTGTTCAACATGGGGGAGTAACTGATTCATCAGCTGATGGTGGCCGGTATGTGGTAATCAGCAGGAGGTTTCCCTGCCCATGTTTAACCTGAAGCCACGAGACGTCATGGGGTCCAGAGTCGATGTTGAGGACTCCCAGGGTAACTCCCTCCCGACTGTATCCCACTGTGCCGGCCCCTCTGCTGGGTCTGTCCTGCCGGTGAGACAGGACGTACCCAGGAATGGTGACAGTGGTGTCTGGGATATTGTCTGTAAAGTATGATTCTGTGAGTGTGACTATGTCAGGCTGTTGCTTCACCAGTCTGTGAGGCAGCTCGCCCAACTTTGGCACAAGCCCCCCGATGTTAGTAAGGAGGAGTTTGCAGGGTCGGCAGGGCTGGGTTTGCCGTTCTCGTTTCCGGTGCCTGGTTTGATGCCGGGTGGTCCGTCCGGTTTCATTCCTATTTCTGATAGTGTTTCAATTCTGATTTGATCTCCTCCCTCAAGCTCTCTCTCCTCTGTTTATTTATTTAATTTAATTTCAATTTTTTTAAATGTATAAATTTAGAGTACCCAATTACTTTTTTCCAATTAAGGGGCAATTTAGCGTGGCCAGTCCACCTACCCTGCACATCTTTGGGTTGTGGGAGTGAAACCCACACAGACACGAGGAGAATGTGCAAACTCCACACGGACAGTGACCCGCGTCCTCGGCGCCGTGCGGCAGCAGTGCTAAACCACTGCGCCACCGTGCTGCCTGATTCTGCTCTGCTTAGTTGCTATTTTAAACACCTCTCTTTGACCGAGCTTTTACTCATCTGTCCCACTGTACCGTACCTGGTTCAGTGTCAGACTTTGCTTTCGAATTCTCAGGTGATCTCCCGGAGACATTTTATTTTGTCAAGGGTGCCACATAAAAACATTAGGCGAAATTCTCCCCAAACGGCGCGATGTCCGCCGACTGGCGCCCAAAACGGCCCATCTTTGGGGGCCGAGCCCCAACATTGAGGGGCTAGGCCGGCGCCGGACTGATTTCCACCCCGCCAGCTGGCGGAAACGGCCTTTGTTGCCCCGCCAGCTGGCGCGGAAATGACATCTCCGGGCGGCGCATGCGTGGGAGCGTCAGCGGCCGCTGACAGTTTCAAACGCATGCGCAGTGGAGGGAGTCTCTTCCACCTCCACCATGGTGGAGACCGTGGCGGAGGCGGAAGGGAAAGAGTGTCCCCACGGCACAGGCCCGCCCGCGGATCGGTGGGCCCCGATCGCTGGCCAGGCCACCGTCGGGGCCAAACCCCCCCTCGCCCCCCCCAGGACCCCGGAGCCCGCCCACGCCGCCTTGTCCCGCCGTTCAAAAGGTGGTTTAATCCACGCCAGCGGGACAGGCAATTTATCGGCGGGACTTCGGCCCATCCGGGCTGGAGAATCGAGCGGGGGGGGGCCCGCCAACCGGCGCGGCGCGATTCCCGCCCCCGCCGAATATCTGGTGCCGGAGACTTCGGCAACCGGCGGGGGCGGGATTCATGCCAGCCCCCGGCGATTCTCCGACCCGGCGGGGGATCGGAGGATGACGCCCAAGTTGTTGTTGTTGAAGGCGGAAACAACAACAACAACTGAACAATAACCAGGGGCTGGAGTCTCCGATTCGCAGCCTATGTCCTGAGGCCGGCGTGAGATTGGTGGTGTTTCATGATCGAAAAATCGGCGGCAAACGGCCGCCGATCCTCCGTCTGGTGGGGGGGGGGGCAGCGCACAGCCCCCGGCTCCAGCTACCAATACGGCCGGAGAATTGGCGGGTCCGTGACGGTGCATGCGCACAGTGATGACCTGCAGCGGCCGCGCGGTGCAACATGGCCCCAGCCGAGCATGGACCCGGCCTGTCAAATAGTGCCCCCCACTTTGGCCAGGCTCACTATCCCCGGACCACCCCCCACCAGTCATCCCAGCCGCTGCCACAGCCCCCCCTGCCCGCGGACCGGCTCCCCTCCCACCCCCCACCGACCGTGGCAGAGCTGAGCTCAGTCCGCAGCCGCCACGCCGAGTTCCACCAAAAAAATAGCACGAGTAACGCACGCCATCGGGAACTCGGCCGGTCAGGGACGGAGCATCGGGGGGGGGGGGGGTCTCGGGTAATGTTTTGGAGGGGGCGGAGCATCGGGGGGAGGGTCTCCGGCTGTCCGCTGAACGCGATTTTGGCGTTGCAGACCGGCGAATCCTGCCCCAGACCTGAACCTCCGGCAGGTTCATTCACAGCAGCTCGATTGGAAAGTGTCCCTCAATATAAACCCTGGATAATGGGAAATGGGAAAGACGGGAATCGATTTCTCAATTAACTGGGAGAACGGTCCTGCCTCCTCAGCATGTGTGAGAGGGAAGCTTCATTTAAAGATTAAAAACTGGAAACCAATTCTCACTGAAAGACAAATCAATAGGAAGTGAGAGCGAGACTCAGGGTTGAGGAGAGTCAGTTTGGAAATGGAAATAAGGGTCTGATTGATGGATAGACTCTCAGCTTTCCTTCCAAGAACATTACCGTCTCCCATGGACAACATTCCCCACTCCAATGTCTGACAAATGTTTCATTTGCAATAAAACCGTCTGGCGAATTGAAGCTGATTGGCGTCAGGAAGACCATTCCGCCCATCCTGGCTGTGCTAGCCGTGTTAAAGATATATCCAATTAACCCCCCCTGCCCTGCTCATTCCCCATCAGCCTGAGAATTCCCCCTTTCAATCAGATATCCAATCCCTACTGGAATGAGGCAACAGGCTGGGAGGATAATGCAGGAAGAGGAGGAGGCCATTCAGCCCCTCGAGCCTGTTCCACCAGCTGATTAGTTTATGCGTGGTCTGTATCTCACCCCCAGTTCACTCCCTTTGTTTCACATCCCTTTCTCCGTGTCTCAGCCTTGATTCAGAGGGAGCAAATCTCACCTCTGACGCCTGAGGTCAGGGTTCAAGGGTTCAGATGCGGACAGTCTAACCCCTCAGTTGGATACAAAGATCTCCTGGTCACTATTGGACGAAGAGTTTCAGAGATTTCTCTCGTGTCCAATATCATTAAGAGAGATGTTCAGATTGATGTTCCTGGGATCTTGCTGTGCGGACAATCATGCTGATGTTTCTGGGATCTTGCTGTGCGGACAATCACATTGATGTTTACGGGATCTTGCTGTGCGGACAATCACACTGATGTTTACGGGATCTTGCTGTGCGGACAATCACATTGATGTTTACGGGATCTTGCTGTGCGGACAGTCACATTGATGTTTCTGGGATCTTGCTGTGCGGACAATCACATTGATGTTTACGGGATCTTGCTATGCGGACAATCACATTGATGTTTACGGGATCTTGCTGTGCGGACAATCACATTGATGTTTACGGGATCTTGCTGTGCGGACAATCACATTGATGTTTACGGGATCTTGCTGTGCGGACAGTCACATTGATGTTTCTGGGATCTTGCTGTGCGGACAGTCACATTGATGTTTACGGGATCTTGCTGTGCAGACAATCACACTGATGTTTACGGGATCTTGCTGTACGGACAATCACATTGATGTTTACGGGATCTTGCTGTGCGGACAATCACATTGATGTTTCTGGGATCTTGCTGTGCGGACAGTCACATTGATGTTTCTGGGATCTTGATGTGCGGACAGTCACATTGATGTTTACGGGATCTTGCTGTGCGGACAATCACATTGATGTTTACGGGATCTTGCTGTGCGGACAATCACATTGATGTTTACGGGATCTTGCTGTGCGGACAATCACACTGATGTTTACGGGATCTTGCTGTACGGACAATCACATTGATGTTTACGGGATCTTGCTGTGCGGACAATCACATTGATGTTTACGGGATCTTGCTGTGCGGACAATCACATTGATGTTTACGGGATCTTGCTGTGCGGACAATCACATTGATGTTTACGGGATCTTGCTGTGCGGACAATCATGCTGATGTTTACGGGATCTTGCTGTGTGGACAATCACACTGATGTTTACGGGATCTTGCTGTACGGACAATCACATTGATGTTTACGGGATCTTGCTGTGCGAACAATCACATTGATGTTTACGGGATCTTGCTGTGCGGACAATCACATTGATGTTTACGGGATCTTGCTGTGCGGACAATCACATTGATGTTTACGGGATCTTGCTGTGCGGACAATCATGCTGATGTTTACGGGATCTTGCTGTGCGGACAATCACATTGATGTTTCTGGGATCTTGCAGTGCGGACAATCACATTGATGTTTCTGGGATCTTGCTGTGCGGACAATCACATTGATGTTTCTGGGATCTTGCTGTGCGGACAATCACACTGATGTTTACGGGATCTTGCTGTACGGACAATCACATTGATGTTTACGGGATCTTGCTGTGCGGACAATCACATTGATGTTTACGGGATCTTGCTGTGCGGACAATCACATTGATGTTTACGGGATCTTGCTGTGCGGACAATCATGCTGATGTTTACGGGATCTTGCTGTGCGGACAATCATATTGATGTTTACGGGATCTTGCTGTGCGGACAATCACATTGATGTTTCTGGGATCTTGCTTTGCGGACAATCACATTGATGTTTACGGGATCTTGCTGTGTGAATGATTACATTGATGTTTACGGGACCTTGCTGTGCGGACAATCACATTGATGTTTCTGGGATCTTGCTGTGCAGACAATCACATTGATGTTTACGGGATCTTGCTGTGCGGACAGTCACATTGATGTTTCGGGACCTTGCTGTGCGGACAATCACATTGATGTTTATGGGATCTTGCTGTGCGGACAATCACATTGATGTTTACGGGATCTTGCTGTGCGGACAATCACATTGATGTTTACGGGATCTTGCTGTGCGGACAATCACATTGATGTTTACGGGATCTTGCTGTGTGAATGATTACATTATTATTATCAATGTCTGTGGGATCTTGCTGTGCACCAGTTGACTGCTGCATTTCCTGCATCTCATCAGTGACCGCACTTCAAAAGAATCTCATTGGCTGTGAAGGGCTTTGGGATGTCCTGAGGTGGTGAAAGGCGCTATAGAAATGCAAATGCTTTTCTTCCTGACATTCGAGTTCCTGAGTCCACAGGAGGCCTTTTCTACAAAGTGTCTCAGATCAAAACCTCTCCCTTCCCAGCCGTCAATGTGAAATCTCCCTGAATTAACTCATTTCCATTGGCAGGGTTGTTCACTGAGGATGATAAGGTTCTTTGTAGGCACAAAAACAAAGCTCTCTGCGACCGCCAGTATCTGAACATGCTCAGATTACACTTCATACATCCCGATATGATGGCAGTTTAATACCTTGGTCACGGAGGAAGCACAGATTGAAAGATTGTTCTTGTAAATTTTGCCGACACAGAGCTTAACATTTCTATTCACCAAAAGCTGCTATTTTATCCTGCCTGTCTAATTAGCCAATGGCTAGTGTCAGGGTCAGTGTGGTCCAAACCGATCAATAAATGAGGGGAGACTGAGTGAGTGAGATACAAATGTACATTCAGTCTGTGCGCTTCCTCCGAGTGAATCCAACCTCCCTGATTGCAGTCTGGGAAGATCTGAGGCTCGGGATTGAAAGCGAGTGATTTGAGATTCCTCACTCACGAGACCTTTCTCAAACTGTACGAGGGAGCGGCAGTGAGCTGACATTACTCTGCACCATCATCTTCAATTGATGGGGTAGAGAGAGAGAAACTTTCCCCATTGGTCAGGGGGAGACTAGGGGCAGAAGCTTAAAATCAGAGCCAGGACGTTTCGGAGAGAAATTGGAAACATTTCCTTACACAAAGGATGGGAGGAATGTGAAACTCTGACCAATAAAGAGCGATCAACATTGGAGGTCTGTTAATAATCTGAGACTGAGAGGGTTTTACCAGCCAATGATATTGGCGGATTTGTGGAGAAGGCGGGGAAATGGAGTTAGAATACAGCTCAGCCTTGATCACAATGATTGGTGGAACAGGTTGGAGGGGCTGAATGCCCCCCCCCCCCCCCCCGTCCATTCCAATGTTCCTATTTACTAACAGCAAAGAGTGAGATTGACGGTGAGCCGGGTTTATGAATATTCAATATTTCTCCTGTGAGGGCGGGTAACACAGAATGGGGAATAACGGGAATGAAATGAAACACAAATTAAACTCACAGAATCTGAGTCTCAGTCCTCAGGAAGATTAAAATAACAAGAGGATGGAATGAGTGTGTCAGTGAAAGAATGAAATGGAGAAAGGGAATGAATGGGATGAAATCCTGACTGAGGAATCTCCAGCTCAGATGGTTATGATCGACTTATCGTCCTCGCTCACCGGGTGGATTACTCATGTCTGGAGATCGATGATAGGATCGGATCAAACAACAACAACTTGCATTTATATAGCGACTTTCACTGGGGAAATCAAGAATCAGACAACAATGGCCACCCAATCACATTGGACGATGTCCAGACAGGTGACCAAAGGCTTGGTCAGGTTTTAATGAGCATCATCGAGGAGGTGAGAGAGGTGGAGAGGTTTCGGGAGGGAATTCCTGAGCTTAAAGTCCAGGTAGCTGAAGGCACGACTCCTAACGGTGGAGTGAGGAGTGTGGGGATGGACAAGAGGCAGCGGGGGAGAAATGAAGAGATTTTGGGTGGCTGTAGGATCCACAGGGAGATCTGTGACCCCTGACCCTCCCAGAAGGGGCCGGAATTCCAATTCTGCTTTTGTTCATCTTCGGTCAATGTAAAATCTGATTGGCTGAGACAGGAATACTAACCAGGGAGATCTCTCTGCTCATCTTCCAATAGGAAAACAGGTGGATTCCCACTGGCCACTGTCTTCTTCTCCCATGATGGTGATTGGCTGTGGGAGCTGGGAGTTTGTGGAAGGAACTTTTCTTCCTTTGATGAAGAGTTTAAGAGAAGCCCCTGATTGAGCTGTACTCCCAACTCCAGCCTCCTGAGCTGGGCTCAGCAAAGTGCTGCTCTTTATTCCATCACTGTCAGCTCCAACCCATCCTTAACACTTCACCTCACTTCACACTCTGACACCAGACAGATGAACAAGCTCACCCTCAGTCCTGGGCTTCACACACTGAGCAACAAGGACAGAAAATCATTGCATCAAAACATCACAACCCAAGGTTATTATCATCACAAATTAAATCAGTCACCTTGAGAGGAAAGAATGGAGCTGCTGAGTTTGGAATATGAAGGCATCAATGACTTGACACCCGTTAGATTCAATGTGGTCGATTCAGTGGGAGAGAAAGATGAGGAGCTGGATTCTCCGATTTGAAGACTAAGTGCTGACGGCAGCGTGGGGACAGTGGCGTTTTACGCCGGGGAAACGGCGCAACAGCTGCACCGATGCTCCGCCCAGTGGGGAAGTAGCAGCTGCACAGCGTAAAGCGCCGGGCTTTATCTGCCGATACGGCCGGAGAATCAGCGTTTGAGCCGAAGCCGGGGGGGGCCGCCGCTTTTCCTGGAGAAAGTCCAGAGTTATTCTCTGTTTTGAAGCGGGCTAGCAGCGCCCCGGAGTGGCCCCGGAGTGCTCCACGCACGTCCGGCCGTGGGTCCGCGCGGCAGCCCCCCGCAACATGGCGGACCCTCACTGCGGGCCGGCCCCGACAATATAGGCCCCCTATAGGCCCCCGAGATCGCGCGCGCCCGCTGATCGGTGGCCCCCAATCGCGTGCCTGGCCATCCTGGAGGACCCCCCGCACCCCCCAGTGATGGATTGAGACCGCAGCCACCACTCCCGGCTGCCGCCGGGTGGAACCATGAGGGAGCCACGCCGGCGGGAACTGGGCCAGATGTCGACGGAGAATCACCGCGGGGTCCACTTTCAATGGCCCCCGACTGGTGCCGCGTCGACCACGTGCGCACGGCTGGCGGCGATTCTCCGGTCTAGGAGCATCGCGGGAAGGCGTCGGACCCAATCACGGGTCTGATGCCCCATTCTCCACCCCCGCGCCAAGCACGATTTCGGCTCGGAGAATCCGCTCTTTTCTCGGGCCCACTTCGGCCGCACTTATCTTCAGTTGATCCGGCTCTGTCTGAGGGGATTAAACTGAGGGACAGTCTCTGACACTGAGGTCAATACAGCAGTGTACTCCCCAACTCCCTAACCTCCTCCAGCCCCTCACTCTCTCTGTAACCTCCTCCAATCCTTCTCTAACTCCGTAACCTCCTCCAACCCCTCCCTATCTCTGTAACCTCCTCCAGCCCCTCCCTATCTCTGTAACCTCCGCCAGCCCCTCCCTCTTGATGCGTTGGGTGTTCTGGATCACAAACAGGTCACCAACACTGGAAGTGGTGCAACTCTATTTTATTATAAGGTTAACTATATTAACAGACTTGAACTGTGGGTAAATGCAATACCAGCTTTAACTGTTGACCCTTGCCTAGTCCTAACCAGGTGATGCACTCAGCACATGGTGAATGTCTGTGTTGCAGGCTGTGAGCTCTGTGCTCCTAGCTAGCTGCTGCTAGAATGAGCGGGAACTCTCCTGTCCCCTGTCTTTATAGTGCGTGTGCTCTCACTGGTAATTGGCTGCGGTGTTGTGTATGCTGATTGGTCCCACTGCATGTCCATCAGTGTGTGTGTGTGTCTGCACCATGATATACTGGTGTATATTATGACACCTCTTTCTGTAACATCCGCCAACCCCTGCCTAACACCGTAATCTCCTGCAAACCCTCCCAATCTGTGTAACATCCTCCAAACCTACCGTATCTCTATAAACCCCTTAAAATCATCCGTATCACTGTAAACTCCTCCAACCATATGCCTTCTCTATCTCTGTTGTCTCCTCCATCCCCTCCCTTTCTCTGTAACCTCCTCCATAACCTCCCTATCGCTGTAACTTCCTTGAACCCTATACCCTGCCTATCTATAACCTACACCAACCCCTTATTATCTCTGTAACCTCCTCCAACTACTGCAGCTCTCCCTATCTCTGTAACCAGCTTGAGGGCCTACACCCTCCCTATCTCTGTAACCTCCTCCAGATCCTACAACCCTTCCTATCTCTGTAACCTCCTCCAGATCCTACAACCCTCCCTATCTCTGTAACCTCCTTCAGCTCCTACACCCCTCCATATCTCTGTAACCTCCTCGCGTCTCTACACCCCTCCCTATCTCTGTAACCCGCTCAAGCCCCTACACTCCTCCCTCTCTCTGTAACCTCCTACAGTTCCTACACCCCTCCCTATTTCTGTAACCTCCTCTAGACTCTACACCCCTCCTGATCTCTGTCATCTCCTCCAACCCTACAGCTGAGATTTCTGCATTCCTCCATTTCTGGTTCCTCATGCTTACCTGGTTTTAATCTCTCCTCCATTGACGAGCGAATCTTAAACAGCCAAACTGCTGAGTTCTGGAATTTTTTGGTTAATCCTCTCCATCCCTCGTTGCCCCTTTAAGACGCTGCTTAATACCGAGCTCTTTGATGTTGAGTGTCAATTGAAGGTTTCGAATGGAGATTGATGGATTTTTATTTGCAGGAGTATTAATGGATATTGAAGCAAGGTGGAGAGATGGAGTTTTGATTCAGATCAGCCATGATCGATCCGAATAACGGAACAGGTTTGAGGGGCTGAATGGCCTCCTCCTGTTACAAATTGTGATGTGGGATCTTGCTGTGCTGAAACTGTCAACCATGTTTCCTACATCAGAACAGTAACTGCACTTCAGAAACGCTTCACTGAGTTCGGGATGTCCTGAGGTGGTGATAGGCGCTATAGAAATGTAAATGCCTCTTTTTATAATTTAAGAGGATTGTCTTAAATCGACAAACCACTGAATTCCCCAGTCCGCCGTTTCCACCTGAAGCACTTGACTTTATAATACTTTAGTGAATAGAAATGTGTCTGGTTAAAATGTCACTTTGCTCTGTGTCATATTTATTCCAGTGTTTCTGTGCAGTGACTCTCCTGTTGAGAAACCTAAGGGAGTGACTGGATTGGGTGAAGCTATTAAACCTGTGCTGACACAGTCTTTGAGCAGGCAGTCAGTACACAGACCATAATACCAGTTATTGATAACAATGCCGCAAATAAGCCCCAGCCTCACGCTGCCTGTTAAATAATGGAAAGGATCATCAGAAACCATGAGAAATCAGGCAGGGTCAGCAATAATTCCCCCCAATTAGAAAAGGGACAAATGTGGTGATAAAATTAAAGATGCCGAGAGCTCTGAGTGAGAAAAATCAAAGATGAATCACAGCAGAAAGTGAATCATCTGTGAGCTTCCTCACAATCTGTACCGAGTTTCTGTCACAATGTCTCGGGGTTTCATTGCTTTGTAAAGGGAGATCATTGCTGGAGTTATTCAGCAGAATTCTGTCTCCTGTGAGGATTCAGCCCCATTCTCTTCCCCTCACTGATTTGGGGGAATCTCATGGGGCTCTAGGCTGTGGTTAATGAGGGGTCCGTGACTCTCTGATCCCCCACCCTCAGGCTGAGGCAGAGTGAGTGAGTGACACATTAATGAGGGAGATTCACTGCTCACAGCCCAGAATCGTCACACTCCTGTTAACGACTCTGCAACAGGAGCAGACCATTCAGCCCCTCAACGCACTGCTAGCTCTTTGAAAGAGCTCTCCAATTAGACCAACAGCCCTGCTCTCTGCTCCTAATTTGTCCCCTTCAAATAATTCTCCAATTTTCATTTGAAGGATGTTTCCAGCGGCCTTGCAGACAGCACAGGACACAACGAAACACATTCTCCTCATCTCCCCCTCTGCTTCTTTTCCCGATTCTCGACAATCTGTGTCCCTCTGGTGACCTTCCCTCCTGTCACTGGAGACACTTTCTCCTCATTTACTCTATCAAAACCTCTGATAGCTTTTGAACACCTCGATTCAATATGTTCTTCACCTTCCCGGCTATAAGGAGATATTCTTGATTGGAAATATCGTCCGTGCTGCAGTATTTTGCTGAATGTTTTGGAATATTTCTTTCTCCTTCTGAAACTCACAATCTCTAATTCTCCACTCTGGGAAACAATTCCAGGGATTGGAGGTCCTTTCCCAGAGATTCCAGGAATTGGGAAAGTGATGCTGAACTGATTCCAATCCCAATCTTTACTCCAGAAAGTTAACCTTCGAGAAGCCAAGAGAATTTCCACAATCCTCTCCCAAGCCTGTGGCATTCCAAGATGCTGTGATCTCAGATTCCTGAACAAATCTCTCCACTTACAACTCCCTCAGCACACCGAGAATTTCAATTCCCTCAGTTCAGTGAATCTGGAATAAGAATCCAGTGAGAATAATGA
This sequence comes from Scyliorhinus torazame, assembly GCF_047496885.1. Classification (NCBI taxonomy): domain Eukaryota; kingdom Metazoa; phylum Chordata; class Chondrichthyes; order Carcharhiniformes; family Scyliorhinidae; genus Scyliorhinus; species Scyliorhinus torazame. The sequence continues at coordinate 5,865,010 of NC_092713.1, forward strand.
TGACAGTGAAACAGCCCGATTGTTGTAAAAACCCATCTGCTTCACTAATGTCCTTCAGGAAAGTGAATCTTCCATTCTTACTCAGCCTGATCTATACATAACTGCAAGCGCACTGAACTGTCGCCTGACAGAGGGCCAGTACTGAGGGAGTGCTGCACTGTCAGAGGGTCAGTACTGAGGGAGTGCTGCACTGTCAGAGGGTCAGTACTGAGGGAGTGCTGCACTGTCAGAGGGTCAGTACTGAGGGAGTGCTGCACTGTCAGAGGGTCAGTACTGAGGGAGTGCTGCACTGTCAGAGAGTCAGTACTGAGGGAGTGCCGCACTGTCAGAGGGCCAGTACTGAGGGAGTGCTGACTGTCAGAGGGTCAGTACTGAGGGAGTGCCGCACTGTCAGAGGGTCAGTACTGAGGGAGTGCTGCACTGTCAGAGAGTCAGTACTGAGGGAGTGCGGCACTGTCAGAGGGTCAGTACTGAGGGAGCGCCGCACTGTCAGAGGGTCAGTACTGAGGGAGTGCTGCACTGTCAGAGAGTCAGTACTGAGGGAGTGCCGCACTGTCAGAGGGTCAGTACTGAGGGAGTGCTGCACTGTCAGAGGGTCAGTACTGAGGGAGTGCTGCACTGTCAGAGAGTCAGTACTGAGGGAGTGCGGCACTGTCAGAGGGTCAGTACTGAGGGAGTGCTGCACTGTCAGAGGGTCAGTACTGAGGGAGTGCTGCACTGTCAGAGAGTCAGTACTGAGGGAGTGCGGCACTGTCAGAGGGTCAGTACTGAGGGAGTGCGGCACTGTCAGAGGATCAGTACTGAGGGAGTGCCGCACTGTCAGAAGGTAAGTACTGAGGGAGTGCTGCACTGTCAGAGGGTCAGTACTGAGGGAGTGCCGCACTGTCAGAGAGTCAGTACTGAGGGAGTGCCGCACTGTCAGAGGGCCAGTACTGAGGGAGTGCTGACTGTCAGAGGGTCAGTACTGAGGGAGTGCTGCACTGTCAGAGGGTCAGTACTGAGGGAGTGCCGCACTGTCAGAGGGTCAGTACTGAGGGAGTGCTGCACTGTCAGAGGGTTAGTACTGAGGGAGTGCCGCACTGTCAGAGAGTCAGTACTGAGGGAGTGCCGCACTGTCAGAGGGCCAGTACTGAGGGAGTGCTGCACTGTCAGAGGGTCAGTACTGAGGGTGTGCTGCACTGTCAGAGGGTCAGTACTGAGGGAGTGCTGCACTGTCAGAGGGTCAGTACTGAGGGAGTGCTGCACTGTCAGAGGGTCAGTACTGAGGGAGTGCCGCACTGTCAGAGGGTCAGTACTGAGGGAGTGCTGCACTGTCAGAGGGTCAGTACTGAGGGAGTGCTGCACTGTCAGAGGGTCAGTGCAGAGGGAGTGCCGCACTGTCAGAGGGTCAGTCCAGAGGGAGAGCTGCACTGTCAGAGGGTCAGTGCAGAGGGAGTGCTGCACTGTCAGAGGGTCAGTACTGAGGGAGTGCTGCACTGTCAGAGGGTCAGTACTGAGGGAGTGCTGCACTGTCAGAGGGTCAGTACTGAGGGAGTGCTGCACTATCAGAGGATCAGTACTGAGGGAGTGCTGCACTGTCAGAGGGTCAGTACTGAGGAAGTGGTGCACTATCAGAGGGTCAGTACTGAGGGAGCGCTTGCACTGTCAGAGGGTCAGTACAGAGGGAGAGCTGCACTGTCAGAGGGTCAGTTCAGAGGGAGAGCTGCACTGTCAGAGGGTCAGTGCAGAGGGAGTGCTGCACTGTCAGAGGGTCAGTACTGAGGGAGTGCTGCACTGTCAGAGGGTCAGTACTGAGGGAGTGCCGCACTGTCAGAGGGTCAGTACTGAGGGAGTGCCGCACTGTCAGAGAGTCAGTACTGAGGGAGTGCCGCACTGTCAGTGGGTCAGTACTGAGGGAGCGCTGCACTGTCAGAGGGTCAGTACTGAGGGAGTGCTGCACTGTCAGCGGGTCAGTGCTGAGGGAGTGTCGCACTGTCAGAGGGTCAGTACAGAGGGAGAGCTGCACTGTCAGAGGGTCAGTACTGAGGGAGTGCTGCACTGTCAGAGGGTCAGTGCTGAGGGAGTGTCGCACTGTCAGAGGGTCAGTACAGAGGGAGAGCTGCACTGTCAGAGGGTCAGTGCAGAGGGAGTGCTGCACATTCAGAGGGTCAGTGCTGAGGGAGTGCTGCACTGTCAGAGGGTCATCACTGAGGGAGTACCGCACTGTCAGAGGGTCAGCACTGAGGGAGTGCTGCGCTGTCAGAGGGTCAGTACAAAGGGAGTGCCGCACTGTCAGAGGGTCAGTACTGAGGGTGTGCTGCACTGTCAGAGAGTCAGTACTGAGGGAGTGCTGCACTGTCAGAGGGTCAGTACAAAGGGAGTGCCGCACTGACAGAGGGTCAGTACTGAGGGAGTGCTGCACTGTCAGAGGGTCAGTACTGAGGGAGTGCTGCACTGTCAGAGGGTCAGTGCTGAGGGAGTACTGCACTGTCAGAGGGTCAGTACTGAGGGAGTGCTGCACTGTCAGAGGGTCAGTGCTGAGGGAGTGCTGCACTGTCAGAGGGTCAGTGCTGAGGGAGTGCTGCACTGTCAGAGGGTCAGTACTGAGGGAGTGCTGCACTGTCAGAGACTCAGTACTGAGGGAGTGCTGCACTGCCTGAGGGTCAGTAATGAGGGAGTGCTGCACTGTCAGTGGGCCAGTACTGAGGGAGTACTGCACTGTCAGAGGGTCAGTACTGAGGGAGTGCTGCACTGTCAGAGGGTCAGTGCTGAGGGAGTGCTGCACTGTCAGAGGGTCAGTGCTGAGGGAGTGCTGCACTGTCAGAGGGTCAGTACTGAGGGAGTGCTGCACTGTCAGAGACTCAGTACTGAGGGAGTGCTGCACTGCCTGAGGGTCAGTAATGAGGGAGTGCTGCACTGTCAGTGGGCCAGTACTGAGGGAGTGCTACACTGTCAGAGGGTCAATACTGAGGGAGTGCTGCACTGTCAGAGGGTCAGTGCTGAAGGAGTGCTGCACTGTTAGAGGGTCAGTGCAGAGGGAGTGCCGCACTGTCCGAGGGTCAGTACTGAGGGAGTGCTGCACTGTCAGATGGTCAATACTGAGGGAGTGCTGCACTGTCAGAGGGTCAGTACTGAGGGAGTGCTGCACTGTCAGAGGGTCAGTACTGAGGGTGTGCTGCACTGTCAGAGGGTCAGTACTGAGGGAATGCTGCACTGTCAGAGGGTCAGTACTGAGGGAGAGCTGCACTGTCAGAGGGTCAGTACTGAGGGAGTGCTGCACTGTCAGAGGGTCAGTACTGAGGTAGTGCTTCACTGTCAGAGGGTCAGTACTGAGGGAGTGCTGCACTGACAGAGGGTCAGTACTGAGGGAGTGCCGCACTGTCAAAGGGTCAGTACTGAGGCAGTGCTGCACTGTCAGAGGGTCAGTACTGAGGGAGTGCCGCACTGTCAGAGGGTCAGTACTGAGGGAGTGCTGCACTGTCAGAGGGTCAGTACTGAGGGAATGCTGCACTGTCAGGAGGACAATGTTTCAGGTAAGATGGTGTCCTCGCAGAGATGCTGCCATGATTTAAAATATATTTTTTCAAGGAAGAAATTAACTGAGAAACAAAACAAATTAGTGAAAGTCAGGGTCATTAGAATAAAGTAATATAAATTAGCAAAGTAGTGTAAGGGAAGTAAAGTTAGTGTTCGGGAGGGTAAGTAAATAGAATTCTCATATAATCATTATTTTTATTTTTTGAGAAGCGAGTAAACAATGGTGTGGCCTTGAAAAGTGTCCAGACGTGGAGAGGGTGTTTCCACTTGTAGGAGAAACTAGAAGCAGAGGACACCATCTCGGACTAAAGTGACAATCCTTTAAAGCACAGTTGAGGAGAAATTTCTTCAGACAGAGGGTGGTGAATCTATAGAACTCTTTGGGGATGAGGGTGAGGCTGGGGGGGGGGGGGGAAGAGGGCTAAGATGGGGGAGGGGAGAAGGGGCCGAAGGTGGTGGGGGGGGGGAAGAGGGCGAAGATGGGGGAGGGGAGAAGGGGGCGAAGGTGGTGGGGGAAGAGGGCTAAGATGGGGGAGGGTAGAACAGGGCGAAGGTGGGGGGGGGGGGGGGGGGGGAGAGGGCGAAGGTGCGGGGAGTGAGGGTGAAGGTGGGGGGGGGTTGGGCTGCACGGTAGCACAGTGGTTAGCACAATTGCTTCACAGCTCCAGTGTTCCAGGAACGATTCCCGGCTTGGATCACTGTCTGTGCGGAGTCTGCACGTTCTCCCCGGGTGCTCCGGTTTCCTCCCACAGTCCAAAGACATGCAGGTTATATGTTATTCTCTAAGTCTGAATAAAGATTGTAGACTTCCAGTTAACACAAATACTTTATTCAGTAGGTTTGTTCTGTTTCCAGAGCTTGACTAGATATAATAGTCGCGAGGTATGACCAGTGAAGCTGAGGTAAGCTGCCTATGCCGAGCTGTCTCTGTCCGCTGCTGCTCACTAGCCCTGTGCTTCTGAAAGAGGCGGATCCTCCCTTGGGCTGAACCCTTTATACCCGTCTCTGATGCTGCCCTCTAGTGATGCTGTGGCTGTTACAGCTGTCTATAGTCCCTGGTGTATGAGCAGATGTGCAGATCACTACATCCCCTCCCCCCCCCACCTTTTATTGGACATGTTTTCTAGACTGGCCGCAAGAAAACTGTACATAACAAGTGGTGAGAATAAGAAAATCTGCACACTTTGAAAATGATAAAAGTAATACAGAATTGTGTTGTGAGTCCATCGTGAGGAATGCCCATATTCGTCTTGTGCGTGTGTTGAAGTGTCATGACAAATCTAGCCGGTCGGGTGCCTTACGGCTTCTGCTGGAGCGTCTTAACGGTGGTAGTAGGGATGATGGTTTGATGTCATCAAGAGTCCTGTCTGGCGTTGTGTGGCGAGGAACATCCTGTGGACAAATGGACCCGGTCAAGTCCAGTGTGGAAATACTGGCGCTGTAGGCTGAATCTCTAATAGATCCCGGCGGTTACGGTGAGAAAGTACTCCCGCAGATGATTTGACGATGTAGGACCACGGTGCCTCCTCTGATCACCGTGGCTGACTCAGACCGCCCACCTTCTGGTCCCTGCTTCTGATGGTGTCACCTATTGTCAGTGGCTTGAGTGGGATCGCATGTTGATCGTAGTATAGTTTTTGTTTGGAGCATAGTGCCCGCATGTCATCGAGAACCGGTGCGTTGCTGGGGTCTCGGAATTGCTTTGCCGGTAGGGTTGTCCGGATGTCTCTGCCGAAGAGCATTTGCGCTGGCGACAGTGCTGAGCTCAATGGGGTCGCTCGGTACGATAACAGAGCTAGGTTGATGTCGGAACGTGACTCGGCTGCTTTGCTGATGAGTCGTTTAATGATGTGGACACCTTTTCCCCTGTTCCATTTGATTGCGGGGAGCGATTCTGTGTCACACCGTTGTCTGACCTCGACTGTTTCCTGTGTTTGTGGTATTGATTCTGTATGTCATCGTTCGTGAAAGCTGTTTTGCTTGCTTGTTCTGGAGCAGATGTGAATTTGTGAGATTCTTTATCATGCCATGGCATGTTTGTAGTCTTGTCATTGTTTTGCAGTGTGCTGCGGCATTGCCCTTCACGTGCAGAGTTGTATCATGTTGTACAGGTCGTTGTTTCATTGTTATGGTTTCAGTTGTTTCTGTCTTTGTTGTTTTCGTTGGGGTTCTTGTTGTTCTTTTTGTCGTGCTTGTTGATTCTGTTTTCGTTGTTTCCGCTTTTATTCTTGTTCTTTTTCTTGTTGTGCTTGTTGTTTCTGGGATGCTTCTTGTTGCTTTTGTCGTTCTTGTTGCGCTGCATGTTGTTTTTGTTGTTGCTGTTGTTGTTCTTGTTTCTACTGTGCGTCTTGCGGTTTTTGTTGTTTTTCTTGTTACGCTCAATGAGTATGCCCTGTGGATGATTTGTGTCATTGTCACAGTTATTGGTGTCAGTGTCCTTTGGGGTATCTGCTACATTGAGCGTTTCTTCTTGAGAATTGTGAGAATGATCTGATGTTGCATTGATGTTGGTGACATCAGTCATTTGTGGTGGATTCGATTCCTCTTCTTTGCTTACTTGGTACTCCTCTTCTCGAGTCATTTCTGGTTCACTTGAATCATCATTGATTTCTTGGTGCTCCTCTTTTGGAGTCGTTTCAGGTTCACTTGAATCATCTGTGATCTCTTTGTGCTCCTCTTCTGGAGTCAAAATCTTCAAGATTTCTATTGACGTGGTCTCTCTGGACTCATGGGTGGCCGTCCTCTGATTATTGAGGGCTTCTGTGCAGACGAGCTGAGATATGTCAGTCTCGCTGTGATCCTGCACATCCTGTATGGGAATTGTGATTTCTTCATCACTTGTCTCACATACAGTGGGTAGACACTCAGTGTCTTCTTCTGGTGGCTCAAATAAGCTTGATAGATCTTCATGGTTTTGTACATGCATGGCGTTCGCTATGGAGTGTTTGCTTGCTTCCATTTTTGAGTCTGTCGCCGAGCTGTCTGTGGAGGCTTGCGTCACTCTCTCTGTGGAGGCTTGCGTCACTCTCTTTGTGGAGTCCTTCATCGCTCGCTCTGTAGAATCCTTCATCGCTCTCTCTGTGGAGTTTGTTATCGCTCTCTCTGTGGAGTCCTTCATCGCTCTCTCTGTGGAGTTTGTTATCGCTCTCTCTGTGGAGTTTGTTATCGCTCTCTCTGTGGAGTCTGTCATCGCTCTCTTTGTGGAGTTGTGCAGTATTCTTGCTGTAGAGTCGATCTGTGCTCTCTCAACGGAGTCGTTCTGTGCTCTCTGTGTGGCGTCGTCTTCGTCTTGGGTATTGCTGTCATCCCATGTATCGACGATCTGCCATGGCATAATGGCATTGGATTCATCTACCATGAGAAGAGTCGTATTGAGCTTTTCAACCGTGTTGCTGATGCTATGATCAGGATCTCCGAATAACTCAGCCATGTCTGAGCTGTATTTTGTGTATTGTTCGATAGATAAATCATCGCTTTTTGTTTCAGAGTTGTGATCGTTCTCTTCATGTTCAATGAACAAATCATCTTGTGTGGAGGCTGGGACCCTTCGTGGTGCGTGGACCACTCTCTATTTCTTGGCATCAGGCCGCAGCATAATCCTGCACTCATGAGCCGGGATGTCATATATGCTGGGCTGCAGATTCCCCATTCCGAAGAACTCATCGTCGGGGTCTTCACGGTACAACACCTTTAGTTGCGGTTCGGATTTGGTACTGGGGTAGCCATCTCCCAAGATGAAATCTTCGCTTGAGTCTACAAGGACCATATCACCTTGTAGGGCAGTGCTAACTACTTGTTCCAGGGTGTTGTGAAAATTATTTCCAAATGCTGGTGTAAGTCCGGGCATTGTTCTGTCTTTTGAGGCAAGAAAATTGGGTTTTGCAGCTTTAAATTTCTTTTTGTTCATTTTCATGCATTTCCCTTTTAAGTGGGTGTGGTCCTGGTCCTCTGATGTCGTGATTCTCGTGACATCATGCGTAGGACTCAATTGCCCATGCGCACACCGAGTTTCCTGTACTGTGCGCTCTTTTCACAACTGAGCATGTGCGGCTCCTTTCCCAAGATGGCTGCCACTCAGAACCTCCATCTTCCTCCGATTCAACCCTGCCTCCGCTTTGCGGTGAGTGTTCGCGCCATTTTTACCGATTTTGTTTTCTAACTGATGATTCTGTGTTTGTCGAGACTCAAAGTACTGATTTTCTTTTTGTTCAGAAGCAAGGCATTTTTGTATAGCGATTTCTAGAGTTAGATACTTATTTTGTGAGTTCTTCCCTCAAATTTTTAACAGATAGTCCAGAAATTAATTGATGCATTATCACAATGTCTCTGAAATCAGCATAATCACAGCCTTGTGGTATTAACTTGAGATTTGTAATAAAATCAGAGATGGGCCCTCCGTTTCTCTGACAAGAGTTAAATCTTTCCAGCATCGCACCAGACTGACTGTTACAGCGTTTACTTTGGTGTTGTCCTCACCTTCTAAGTAATTATAGCAATTGTAGATTTCTCTAGCTTCATGCCCTCCTGTTGAGAGTAGTAGGGCTATTTTTGTTGTGTTAGAGGCAGTGCTTAAATCATTAGTTGTGATAAATACTTGGAACAGCTGTTCAAACATTTTCCAGTTGTAACTTAAAGTACCGAATGTTTCCAGCTGCCATGGAGTTCCAACAAGTTCCATCGAATCAGTCAGTCGTCGAGGATCCATTTGCTGCGAAGTCTTCCACAGTCGAATATCTGGTTTAAGTTTTTCTTCTCTTGCTGGTGTCTAGCTAGCTTTCGGAAATCACTCCTGGTATCATATGTTATTCTCTAAGTCTGAATAAAGATTGTAGACTTCCAGTTAACACAAATACTTTATTCAGTAGGTTTGTTCTGTTTCCAGAGCTTAACTAGATATAATACAGTCAAGAGGTATGACCAGTGAAGCTAAGGTAATCTGCCTACGCTGAGCTGTCTCTGTCTGCTGCTGCTCACTAGCCCTGTGCTTCTGAAAGAGGCAGATCCTGCCTTGGGCTGGACCCTTTATACCCGTCTCTGATGCTCCCTCTAGTGATGCTGTGGCTGTTACATCTGTGCTGCAGTCCCTGGTGTATGTGCAGATGTATGTACAGATGTACAGATCACTACTGGTTAGGTGGATTGGCCATGATAAATTGCCCTTAGTAACCAAAAAGGTTAGAGGGGTTATTGGGTTATGGGGATAGGGTGGAAGTGAGGGCTTAAGTGGGTCGGTGCAGACTCGATGGGCCAAATGGCTTCTTTGTGCATTGTATGTTCTATGTACGTGTGCAGGAAATGTGTCCAACTGCAGCTATTATCTAACCATATTTCGGAGCTGGAGCTGAGGGTGGATTCGCTGGGGAGCATCCGCGATGCTGAGCAGGTCGTGGGCAGCGCGTTCAGTGAGGGGTCACACCGCAGGTGAGGATTGAACTGTCAGAAAGGGCATGGGTGCCCACCAGGCAGAGGGAGGATGGCAGGTAGCGCAGGAGTCCCCTGTGGCCATCCCCCTTTCTTTTTTTTTAATAAATATTTTTTATTGCATTTTTGAACAAAATATATTTTCCGTTATGTACACAGAATAAGATATAGAAGGGCACACACAACACACCCAAAAAAAAGTAATAATAAAAAAGAAATGAAAATTAAAATAAAGTAACTGGTCGGGTATCACGCACCAGCACAACAGCAGCAACTCTGTACAATTGGCAATATTATTTACAACACATAAGTAGGATCTGTTTGTGGGGGGGGGGGAGGTGTGGTGACTGGGGAGGTGTGGTGACTGGGGAGGTAGTGGAAAAACAATTACAGAGGGCGATACGCGAATGGGTCTGGTGTTAGTGTTGTCACTTGCTTCTCCCGGACGGATCTCGCTGCCGTTGTCGTCTCGCGCTCACCTCCGTTTCAGCCGTTCGTCCTGTCTTTCACCCGGATTCTCCTTGCTCTCTGTTACTGGAGATGCCAAGTTTGTTATCGTTTCCCGTGCCTTCCTTCCGGCTGTCATTCCCTCCCCCCCACCTCCCTGGTTCTCCACTATTGTTCCCTGTCTCTTCATTCTTCCCCCCCTCCCCCCTCGAAGAAGGCTGTCCAGTACCCTGCAAGCCTGGGGCACGACCAGAACATGTGGGTGTGGTTGGCCGGGCCTCCTTGGCACCGCTGACATCTGTCCTCCATCTCCGGGAAGAACCTACTCATACGGGTCCTTGTTTAGTGGGCTCTCTGTACCACTTTTAGCTGCGTCAGGCTGAGCCTTGCGCAGGTGGAGGTGGAGTTGACCCGATGCAGTGCTTCGCTGCAGAATCCCCACCCTATTTCGATCCCCAGGTCCTCCTCCCATTTCTTTCTTGTTGCGTCCAGTACGGTGTTGGCCCCTTCTACCAGCCGTCATACTTGTTGCTGCAGTTCGCTTTATCTAGTATGATTGCATTCAGTAACTCTTCCAGTAATGGCGTGGCGGATGTGGGTACATCCTTGTCTCCTTTCATAGGATGTTTTTGAGTTGCAGGTACCTTAGCTCGTTCCCCCTGGCTAGCTGGAATTTCTCCGTCCGTTCGTCCAGTGTTGCGACCCTGCCGTCCGTGTATAGGTCCCTGACTGTCAGTGTCTTTCTGTCCTGTCCCCACCTTTTGAAGGTGGCGTCAGTCAGCGCTGGGGTGAACCTATGGTTGTTACAGATGGGAGCTTTGTCTGACATTTTGGTCAGGCCAAATTGCTGCTGTAGTTTGTTCCAGGACTGGAGGGTGGCTATCACCACCGGGCTGCTGGAGTGTTTTCTGGGTAGGGATGGGAGTGCCGCCGTGGCGAGGACCCGGAGGGAGGTCCCCATGCAGGAGGCCTCTTCCGCGTGCACCCACACGGCTGCCATCCCCCTTTCTAACTGATAGACCGATTTGGATACTGTTTGGGGAGATGACTGTGTTGGGAAAGCAGTGACAGCCAACTCCATGGCACCATGGGTGGGGCTGCTGCACAGGAGGGGAGGAGGACGAGGAATGTCAGGGCGATAGTGGTCGGGGGATTCAATTGTAAGAGGGACAGACAGGAGTTTCTGCGCCAGCAAAAGAGATTCCAGGATGGTGTGTTGCCTCCCTGGTGCCAGGGTCAGGGATGTCACTGAACAGCTGCAGGGCATCCTGAAGGGGGAGGACAAACAGACAGATATTATGGGACACATTGATACCAACGATATAGACAGAAAAACGGATGAGGTCCTTGTGGTAGGCTATATTAAGGGTATCGCGGTCCCGAGGTGGGATGTACCTTATACTGTAGTATGAGTGGTAGAACCTGCCTGCTGGTTCCGCCCAGCAGGCGGAGCATAAGAGTCTGTGTTTCACCCACAGCAGTCATTCTGTCCCGGAGCTGCTGGGGTAACTACTTGTTCATTAAAGCCTTCAATTGGACGACAATCTCGCTTCAGTAGTGATTGATCGTGCATCAGTCCTGAAAACAGAATTTAGGGAGCTTGGAAGTAGATTTAAAAACAGGACACAGACGGCAGTAATCTCTGGATTCATGTGCTAATGAATATAGAAATAGGCGGTTGGAGGAATGTGTGGGTGGAGAAATGGTGTTGGAAGGAGGGTTTTAGATTTCTGGGACATTGGGGCCATTTGTGGGGACAGTGGAACCTGTACAAGGCGGACAGTTTGCGCCTTAACTGAAATGGGACCAATGTCCTTGCAGGGAGTTTTGCTAGTGCTGTTGGAGAGGGTTTAAACTAATTTGGCAGCGGCTTGGATCCTGAGAGAAGGTTCAGCAGGAATAGATGCACAGCCAAAATTAGACGAGACAGCAAGTTAGTCAGGAAGGCATGGAGGTTATAGACCTGCTAAGCCACAAGGGAGTTTGGCAAGATTGGATGGTATTGATTTTAATGCAAGGAGTCTGGTGAACAAGGCAGATGAGTTGAGGGCACAAATTAAATCATGGGGTATGAGGACATTACTGTCACTGAGACATGATTCAAAGAGGTGAAGGATTGGTAGCTCAATATTCCAAAATACAGGAACTTCAGGCGAGGCAGGGAAGGAGGTAAAAGAGGAGGGGCGGGGGGGTCGTAACGGAATACACTATGAACGACAGGACAGAGGATCAGAGGGACCTTGGTGTGCATGTACACAGGTCTCTTAAGGTAGCAGAGCCAGTGCACACAGTGGGTAAGAAGGCAGATGGTAAACTTGCCTTTATTAGTCGAGGGATAGAGTTTAAGAGCAGGGGGGTTATGCTGGAACTGTATAAAACGTTGGTTAGGCCTCAGCTAGAGTATTGTGAGCAGTTCTGGAATCCACATTATAGGAGGGATGTGATCGCACTGGAAAGGGTGCAGAGGAGATTTTCCAGGATGTTGCCTGGACTGGAGAGTTTTAGTTATGAAGAGAGATTGGATAGACTGGGGTTGTTTTCGCTGGAGCAGAGGAGACTGAGGGGGGACAGGATTGAGATGTATAAAATTATGCGGGACACAGATAGAGTAGACAGGAAGAAACTTTTCCCCTTGGTGGAGGGGTCAATGACCAGGGGGCAGAGATTTAAGGTGAGGGGCTGGAGGTTTAGAGGGGATGTGAGGAAAAACCTTTTCACCCAGAGGGGGGGGGGGGGGGGGGGGAGTCTGGAACTCGCTGCCTGAAAGGGGGGCGGAGGCAGAGACCCTCAGAACATTTAACAAGTATTTAGATGTTCCTTGCGATCTCAGGGCTGAGAAGGTTATGGGCCAAGTGATGGGAAAGGGGGTTCGAATGGTGAGGTGGTTGTTTTTGACCAGCACGGCCTCGATGGGCCGAAGGGCTGTGCTGTGCTATATGTCTCGATGGCTGCGTAAAAACTCACACTCAGCTAAACACAGATACACACACACACTCACACTCACATAGACACAGATACACACACACACACACACACGCTCAGATAGACACAGATACACACACACTCTCACACTCAGCTAGACACAGATACACACGCACACTCTTACACTCAGCTAAACACAGATACACACACACTCTCACACTCACATAGACACAGATACACACACACACACACACACGCTCAGATAGACACAGATACACACACACTCTTACACTCAGCTAAACACAGATACACACACACTCTCACACTCACATAGACACAGATACACACACACACTCACACTCACATAGACACAGATACACACACACACACACGCTCAGATAGACACAGATACACACACACACTCTCACACTCAGCTAAACACAGATACACACACACACTCACACTCACATAGACACAGATACACACACACACACACACGCTCAGATAGACACAGATACACACACACTCTCACACTCAGCTAGACACAGATACACCCACACACACTCAGATAGACACAGATACACACACACAATCTCACACTCAGATAGACACAGATACACACACACTCTCACACTCAGCTAGACACAGATACACACACACTCTCACACTCAGATAGACACAGATACACACACACTCTCACACTCAGATAGACACAGATACACACACACTCAGCTAGACACAAATACACACACACTCAGATAGACACAGATACACACACACTCACACTCAGATAGACACAGATACACACACACTCAGATAGACACAGATACACACACACAAACTCACACTCAGCTAGACACAGATACACACACACTCAGATAGACACAGGTACACACACACTCACACTCAGATAGACACAGATACACACACACTCTCTCACACTCAGATAGACATAGATACACACACACTCTCACACTCAGATAGACACAGATGCACACACACTCTCTCACACTCAGATAGACACAGATACCCACACTCTCTCACACTCAGATAGACACAGACACACACACTCTCACACTCAGATAGACACAGATACACACACACACTCTTACACTCAGATAGACACAGATACACTCACACACTCTCACACTCAGATAGACACAGATACACACACACTCTTACACTCAGATAGACACAGATACACACACACTCTCACACTCAGATAGACACAGATACACTCACACACTCTCACACTCAGATAGACACAGATACCCACACTCTCTCACACTCAGATAGACACAGACACACACACTCTCACACTCAGATAGACACAGATACACACACACACTCTTACACTCAGATAGACACAGATACACACACACACTCAGATAGACACAGAAACACCCACACTCACACTCAGATAGATACAGATACACCCACACTCACACTCAGATAGACACAGATACACCCACACACACACTCAGATAGACACAGATACACACACACAAACTCACACTCAGCTAGACACAGATACACACACACTCAGATAGACACAGATACACACACACTCACACTCAGATAGACACAGATACACACACACTCTCTCACACTCAGATAGAGATAGATACACACACACTCTCACACTCAGATAGACACAGATGCACACACACTCTCTCACACTCAGATAGACACAGATACCCACACTCTCTCACACTCAGATAGACACAGACACACACACTCTCACACTCAGATAGACACAGATACACACACACACACTCAGATAGACACAGAAACACCCACACTCACACTCAGATAGATACAGATACACCCACACTCACACTCAGATAGACACAGATACACCCACACTCACACTCAGATAGACACAGATACACACACACTCTCTCACACTCAGATAGTCACAATTACACCCACACTCACACTCAGCTAAACACAGATACACACACTCTCTCACATTCAGATAGACACAGACACACACACACTCTCACACTCAGATAGGCACAGCTACACACACACTCACACTCTCACACTCGGATTGACACAGATACACACACTCTCACACTCAGATAGACACAGATACACACACACTCTCTCACACTCAGATAGACACAGATACACACACACTCTCTCACACTCAGATAGACACAGATACACACACTCTCTCACACTCAGATAGACACAGATACACACACTCTCACACTCAGATAGACACAGATACACACACACACTCAGATAGACACAGAAACACCCACACTCACAATCAGATAGATACAGATACACCCACACTCACACTCAGATAAACACAGATACACCCACACTCACACTCAGATAGACACAGATACACACACACTCTCTCACACTCAGATAGTCACAATTACACCCACACTCACACTCAGCTAAACACAGATACACACACACACACACGCTCAGATAGACACAGATACACACACACTCTCACACTCAGCTAAACACAGATACACACACACACTCACACTCACATAGACACAGATACACACACACACACACACGCTCAGATAGACACAGATACACACACACTCTCACACTCAGCTAGACACAGATACACACACAATCTCACACTCAGATAGACACAGATACACACACACTCTCACACTCAGCTAGACACAGATACACACACACTCTCACACTCAGATAGACACAGATACACACACACTCTCACACTCAGATAGACACAGATACACACACACTCAGCTAGACACAGATACACACACACTCAGATAGACACAGATACACACACACTCACACTCAGATAGACACAGATACACACACACTCAGATAGACACAGATACACACACACAAACTCACACTCAGCTAGACACAGATACACACACACTCAGATAGACACAGATACACACACACTCACACTCAGATAGACACAGATACACACACACTCTCTCACACTCAGATAGACATAGATACACACACACTCTCACACTCAGATAGACACAGATGCACACACACTCTCTCACACTCAGATAGACACAGATACCCACACTCTCTCACACTCAGATAGACACAGACACACACACTCTCACACTCAGATAGACACAGATACACACACACACTCTTACACTCAGATAGACACAGATACACTCACACACTCTCACACTCAGATAGACACAGATACACACACACTCTTACACTCAGATAGACACAGATACACACACACTCTCACACTCAGATAGACACAGATACACTCACACACTCTCACACTCAGATAGACACAGATACCCACACTCTCTCACACTCAGATAGACACAGACACACACACTCTCACACTCAGATAGACACAGATACACACACACACTCTTACACTCAGATAGACACAGATACACACACACACTCAGATAGACACAGAAACACCCACACTCACACTCAGATAGATACAGATACACCCACACTCACACTCAGATAGACACAGATACACCCACACACACACTCAGATAGACACAGATACACACACACAAACTCACACTCAGCTAGACACAGATACACACACACTCAGATAGACACAGATACACACACACTCACACTCAGATAGACACAGATACACACACACTCTCTCACACTCAGATAGAGATAGATACACACACACTCTCACACTCAGATAGACACAGATGCACACACACTCTCTCACACTCAGATAGACACAGATACCCACACTCTCTCACACTCAGATAGACACAGACACACACACTCTCACACTCAGATAGACACAGATACACACACACACACTCAGATAGACACAGAAACACCCACACTCACACTCAGATAGATACAGATACACCCACACTCACACTCAGATAGACACAGATACACCCACACTCACACTCAGATAGACACAGATACACACACACTCTCTCACACTCAGATAGTCACAATTACACCCACACTCACACTCAGCTAAACACAGATACACACACTCTCTCACATTCAGATAGACACAGACACACACACACTCTCACACTCAGATAGGCACAGCTACACACACACTCACACTCTCACACTCGGATTGACACAGATACACACACTCTCACACTCAGATAGACACAGATACACACACACTCTCTCACACTCAGATAGACACAGATACACACACACTCTCTCACACTCAGATAGACACAGATACACACACTCTCTCACACTCAGATAGACACAGATACACACACTCTCACACTCAGATAGACACAGATACACACACACACTCAGATAGACACAGAAACACCCACACTCACAATCAGATAGATACAGATACACCCACACTCACACTCAGATAAACACAGATACACCCACACTCACACTCAGATAGACACAGATACACACACACTCTCTCACACTCAGATAGTCACAATTACACCCACACTCACACTCAGCTAAACACAGATACACACACACACACACGCTCAGATAGACACAGATACACACACACTCTCACACTCAGCTAAACACAGATACACACACACACTCACACTCACATAGACACAGATACACACACACACACACACGCTCAGATAGACACAGATACACACACACTCTCACACTCAGCTAGACACAGATACACACACAATCTCACACTCAGATAGACACAGATACACACACACTCTCACACTCAGCTAGACACAGATACACACACACTCTCACACTCAGATAGACACAGATACACACACACTCTCACACTCAGATAGACACAGATACACACACACTCAGCTAGACA
Source organism: Scyliorhinus torazame (assembly GCF_047496885.1). Classification (NCBI taxonomy): domain Eukaryota; kingdom Metazoa; phylum Chordata; class Chondrichthyes; order Carcharhiniformes; family Scyliorhinidae; genus Scyliorhinus; species Scyliorhinus torazame. The sequence continues at coordinate 5,882,087 of NC_092713.1, forward strand.
CAGATACACACACACTCAGATAGACACAGATACACACACACTCACACTCAGATAGACACAGATACACACACACTCAGATAGACACAGATACACACACACAAACTCACACTCAGCTAGACACAGATACACACACACTCAGATAGACACAGATACACACACACTCACACTCAGATAGACACAGATACACACACACTCTCTCACACTCAGATAGACATAGATACACACACACTCTCACACTCAGATAGACACAGATGCACACACACTCTCTCACACTCAGATAGACACAGATACCCACACTCTCTCACACTCAGATAGACACAGACACACACACTCTCACACTCAGATAGACACAGATACACACACACACTCTTACACTCAGATAGACACAGATACACTCACACACTCTCACACTCAGATAGACACAGATACACACACACTCTTACACTCAGATAGACACAGATACACACACACTCTCACACTCAGATAGACACAGATACACTCACACACTCTCACACTCAGATAGACACAGATACCCACACTCTCTCACACTCAGATAGACACAGACACACACACTCTCACACTCAGATAGACACAGATACACACACACACTCTTACACTCAGATAGACACAGATACACACACACACTCAGATAGACACAGAAACACCCACACTCACACTCAGATAGATACAGATACACCCACACTCACACTCAGATAGACACAGATACACCCACACACACACTCAGATAGACACAGATACACACACACAAACTCACACTCAGCTAGACACAGATACACACACACTCAGATAGACACAGATACACACACACTCACACTCAGATAGACACAGATACACACACACTCTCTCACACTCAGATAGAGATAGATACACACACACTCTCACACTCAGATAGACACAGATGCACACACACTCTCTCACACTCAGATAGACACAGATACCCACACTCTCTCACACTCAGATAGACACAGACACACACACTCTCACACTCAGATAGACACAGATACACACACACACACTCAGATAGACACAGAAACACCCACACTCACACTCAGATAGATACAGATACACCCACACTCACACTCAGATAGACACAGATACACCCACACTCACACTCAGATAGACACAGATACACACACACTCTCTCACACTCAGATAGTCACAATTACACCCACACTCACACTCAGCTAAACACAGATACACACACTCTCTCACATTCAGATAGACACAGACACACACACACTCTCACACTCAGATAGGCACAGCTACACACACACTCACACTCTCACACTCGGATTGACACAGATACACACACTCTCACACTCAGATAGACACAGATACACACACACTCTCTCACACTCAGATAGACACAGATACACACACACTCTCTCACACTCAGATAGACACAGATACACACACTCTCTCACACTCAGATAGACACAGATACACACACTCTCACACTCAGATAGACACAGATACACACACACACTCAGATAGACACAGAAACACCCACACTCACACTCAGATAGATACAGATACACCCACACTCACACTCAGATAAACACAGATACACCCACACTCACACTCAGATAGACACAGATACACACACACTCTCTCACACTCAGATAGTCACAATTACACCCACACTCACACTCAGCTAAACACAGATACACACACACTCTAACACTCAGATAGACACAGATACACCCACACACACTCAGATAGACACAGATACACACACATTCTCTCACACTCAGATAGACACAGGTACACACACACACACTCACACTCAGATAGGCACAGCTACACACACACTCACACTCGGAATGACACAGATACACACAATCTCACACTCAGATCGGCACAAATACACACACACTCTCACACTCAGATAGACACAGATACACAGACACTCTCACACTCAGATAGACACTGATACACACACACACTCTCACACTCAAATTGACACAGATACACACACACTCTCACACTCAGATAGACACAGATACACACACACTCTCACACTCAGATTGACACAGATACACACACACTCTCACACTCAGATAGACACGGTTACATATGCACACACTCACACTCAGATAGACACAGAGACACATACCCTCTCACACTCAGATAGACAGATGCACACACTCTCTCACACTCAGATGGACACAGATACACACCCACTCTTACACTCACTTAGACACAGATACACACACACACTCTCACACTCAGATAGACACAGATACACACACACACACTCACTCTCAGATGGACACAGATACACACACACTCTCTCACACTCAGATAGACACGGATACACACACACTCTCTCACACTCAGATAGTCACAATTACACCCACACTCACACTCAGCTAAACACAGATACACACACACTCTAACACTCAGATAGACACAGATACACCCACACACACTTGGATAGACACAGATACACACACATTCTCTCACACTCAGATAGACACAGATACACACACACACTCTCACACTCAGATAGACACAGATACACACACACACACTCACTCTCAGATGGACACAGATACACACACACTCTCTCACACTCAGATAGACATAGATACACACACACTCTCACACTCAGATGGACACAGATACACACACTCTCACACTCAGATAGACACAGATACACACACACACACTCACACTCAGATAGACACAGATACACACACACGCTCACACTCGGATAGACACAGAGACACACACACTCTCTCACACTCAGATAGGCACAGATACACACACACTCTCTCATACTCAGATAGACACATGTTCTCACTCTCTCACACTCAGATACACACAGATACACACACACACTCACACTCAGATAGACACAGATACACACACACACTCTCACACTCAGATAGAACAGATACACACACACTCTCTCACACTCAGATAGACACAGATACACACACACACTCACACTCAGATTGACACACACACTCTCACACTCAGATAGACACAGATACACACACACACTCTCACACTCAGAAGGACACAGATACACACACACTCTTTCACACTCAGATAGACACAGATCAACACACACACTCTCACACTGAGTTAGACACAGATACACACACTCTCACACTCAGACACAGATACACACACAATCTCACACTCAGATAGACACAGATGCACACACACTCTCACTCTCAGATGAACACAGATACACACGCACGCTCACACCAAGATAGACACAGATACACACTACACACTCTCACACTCAGATAGACACGGATACACACACACACTCTCACACTCAGATAGACACAGAGGCACATACCCTCTCACACTCGGATAGACAGATGCACACACTCTCTCACACTCAGATGGACACAGATACACACCCACCCTCACTTAGACACAGATACACACACACACTCTCTCACTCACATAGACACAGATACACACACACACTCTCACACTCAGATAGACACAGATACAGACACACACTCTCACACTCAGATAGACACAGATACACACACACACTCTCTCACTCACATAGACACAGATACACACACACTCTCACACTCAGATAGACAAAGATACACACATACACTCTCACACTCAGATGGACACAGATACACACACACTCTCTCACACTAAGATAGACACAGATAACCACACTCTCTCACACTCAGATAGACACAGATACACACACACACACTCAGATAGACACAGATACACACACACCCTCACACTCAGATAGACACAGAGACACACACACAGACTGACACTCAGATAGACACAGATACACAGACACTCTCACACTCAGATTGACACAGACACACACACACACACACACACACACTCACACTCGGATAGACACAGAGACACACACACTATCTCACACTCAGATAGACACAGATACACACACACTCTCTCATACTCAGATAGACACAGGTTCTCACTCTCTCACACTCAGATACACACAGATACACACACACTCTCACACTCAGATAGACACAGATACACACACACTCTCTCACACTCAGATAGACACAGATACACTCACACTCTCTCACACTCAGATAGACAGAGATACACACTCACACTCACACTCAGATAGACACAGATACACACACACTCTCACACTCAGATAGACACAGATACACACACACTCTCTCACACTCAGATAGACACAGATACACACACACACACTCACACTCAGATTGACACACACACTCTCACACCCAGATAGACACAGATACAAACACACTCACACACTCAGATAGACACATATACACACACACACTCACACTCAGATAGACACAGATACACACACACTCTCACACTCAGATAGACACAGATACACACACACTCTCTCACACTCAGATAGACACAGATCCACACACACAATCTCACACTGAGTTAGACACAGATACACACACTCTCACACTCCGATAGACACAGATGCACACACACTCTCACACTCAGATAAACACAGATACACACACACACGCTCACACTCAGATAGACACAGATACACAATACACACTCTCATACTCAGATGGACACAGGTACACACACACACTCTCACACTCAGATAGACACATATAAACACACTCTCTCACACTCAGATAGACACAGATACACAGATACTCTCTCACACTCAGATGGACACAGATACACACACACGCTCACACTAAGATAGACACAGATACACACACACAGACTCACACTCAGATCGACACAGATACACAGACACTCTCACACTCAGATTGACACAGATACACACACACTCTCACACTCAGATAGACACAGATACACACACTCTCTCACACTCAGATAGACACAGATACACAGACACTCTCACACTCAGATTGACACAGATACACACACACTCTCACACTCAGATAGACACAGATACACACACTCTCTCACACTCAGATAGACACAGATACACACACACTCTCACACTCAGATAGACACACACACACACACACACACACTGACACTCGGATAGACACAGAGAAACACACACTCTCTCACACTCAGATAGACACTGATACACAGACACTCTCACACTCAAATTGACACAGATATACACGCACTCTCACACTCAGATAGACACAGATACACACACTCTCTCACACTCAGATAGACACAGATACACAGACACTTTCACACTCAGATTGAGACAGATACACACACACTCTCACACTCAGATAGACACAGATACACACACACACGCTCACACTCAGCTAAACACAGATACACACACACTCTAACACTCAGATAGACACAGATACACCCACGCACACTCAGATAGACACAGATGCACACACACTCTCTCACATTCAGATGGACACAGCTACACACACACTCTCACACTCGGATTGGCACAGATACACACACACTCACACTCAGATACACACACACACTCTCACACTCAGATAAACACAGATACACAGACACAAACTCACACTCAGATAGATAACAGTACACACAAACTCAGATAGACACAGATACACACACACTCTCACACTCAGACAGACACAGATACACACACACTCTCTCACTCAGATAGACACAGATACACACACACTCTCACACTCAGACAGACACAGATACACACACACACTCTCACTCAGATAGACATAGATACACACACACTCACACACTCAGACAGACACAGATACACACACACACTCTCACTCAGATAGACACAGATACACACACACTCTCACACTCAGACAGACACAGATACACACACACACTCACACTCAGATAGACACAGATACACACACACTCTCACACTCAGACAGACACAGATACACACACACACTCACACTCAGATAGACACAGATACACACACACTCTCACACTCAGACAGACACAGATACACAGACACGCTCTCACTCAGATAGACATGGATACACACACACACTCTCACACTCAGATAGACACAGATACACACACTCTTTCACACTCAGATAGACACAGATACACACACACTCTCACACTCAGACTGACACAGATACACACACATCACACTCTCACACTCAGATAGAGACAGATACACACACACTCTCACACTCAGACAGACACAGATACACACACACACTCTCACACTCAGATAGACACAGATACACACACACACTCACACTCAGATAGACACAGATACACACACACCCTCACACTCAGACTGACACAGATACACACACACACTCTCACACTCAGATAGAGACAGATACACACACCCTCACACTCAGATAGACACAGATACACACACTCTCTCACACTCAGATAGACACAGATACACACACAATCTCACACTCAGACAGACACAGATACACAAACACACTCTCACTCAGATAGACATAGATACACACACACTCTCACACTCAGATAGACACAGATACACACACACTCTCACACACAAATAGAGACAGATACACAAACACTCTCACACTCAGATAGACACAGATACACACACATACTCACACTCAGATAGAGACAGATAAAAACATTCTCTCACACTCAGATAGACACAGATACACAGATACTCTCTCACACTCAGATAGACACAGATACACAAACACGCTCACACTCAGATAGACACAGATACACAGATACTCTCTCACACTCAGATAGACACAGATACACACACACGCTCACACTCAGATAGACACAGATGCACACACACTCTCTCACTCAGATAGACACAGATACATACACGCACACACACTCAGATAGACACAGATGCATACACACACGCTCACACTCAGATAGACACAGATACACACACACAGACTCACACTCAGATAGACACAAATACACAGACACTCTCACACTCAGATAGACACAGATACACACACACACTCAGATAGACACAGAAACACCCACACTCACACTCAGATAGATACAGATACACCCACACTCACACTCAGATAAACACAGATACACCCACACTCACACTCAGATAGACACAGATACACACACACTCTCTCACACTCAGATAGACACAGATACACCCACACACACTCAGATAGACACAGATACACACACATTCTCTCACACTCAGATAGACACAGGTACACACACACACACTCACACTCAGATAGGCACAGCTACACACACACTCACACTCGGAATGACACAGATACACACAATCTCACACTCAGATCGGCACAAATACACACACACTCTCACACTCAAATTGACACAGATACACACACACTCTCACACTCAGATAGACACAGATACACACACACAAACTCACACTCAGCTAGACACAGATACACACACACACAGATAGACACAGATACACACACACTCACACTCAGATAGACACAGATACACACACACTCTCTCACACTCAGATAGACATAGATACACACACACTCTCACACTCTGATAGACACAGATACACACACACTCTCTCACACTCAGATAGACCCAGATACACACACTCTCTCACACTCAGATAGACACTGATACACAGACACTCTCACACTCAAATTGACACAGATGCACACACACTCTCACACTCAGATAAACACAGATACACACACACACGCTCACACTCAGATAGACACAGATACACAATACACACTCTCATACTCAGATGGACACAGGTACACACACACACTCTCACACTCAGATAGACACATATAAACACACTCTCTCACACTCAGATAGACACAGATACACAGATACTCTCTCACACTCAGATGGACACAGATACACACACACGCTCACACTAAGATAGACACAGATACACACACACAGACTCACACTCAGATCGACACAGATACACAGACACTCTCACACTCAGATTGACACAGATACACACACACTCTCACACTCAGATAGACACAGATACACACACTCTCTCACACTCAGATAGACACAGATACACAGACACTCTCACACTCAGATTGACACAGATACACACACACTCTCACACTCAGATAGACACAGATACACACACTCTCTCACACTCAGATAGACACAGATACACACACACTCTCACACTCAGATAGACACACACACACACACACACACACTGACACTCGGATAGACACAGAGAAACACACACTCTCTCACACTCAGATAGACACTGATACACAGACACTCTCACACTCAAATTGACACAGATATACACGCACTCTCACACTCAGATAGACACAGATACACACACTCTCTCACACTCAGATAGACACAGATACACAGACACTTTCACACTCAGATTGAGACAGATACACACACACTCTCACACTCAGATAGACACAGATACACACACACACGCTCACACTCAGCTAAACACAGATACACACACACTCTAACACTCAGATAGACACAGATACACCCACGCACACTCAGATAGACACAGATGCACACACACTCTCTCACATTCAGATGGACACAGCTACACACACACTCTCACACTCGGATTGGCACAGATACACACACACTCACACTCAGATACACACACACACTCTCACACTCAGATAAACACAGATACACAGACACAAACTCACACTCAGATAGATAACAGTACACACAAACTCAGATAGACACAGATACACACACACTCTCACACTCAGACAGACACAGATACACACACACTCTCTCACTCAGATAGACACAGATACACACACACTCTCACACTCAGACAGACACAGATACACACACACACTCTCACTCAGATAGACATAGATACACACACACTCACACACTCAGACAGACACAGATACACACACACACTCTCACTCAGATAGACACAGATACACACACACTCTCACACTCTGACAGACATAGATACACACACACACTCACACTCAGATAGACACAGATACACACACACTCTCACACTCAGACAGACACAGATACACACACACACTCACACTCAGATAGACACAGATACACACACACTCTCACACTCAGACAGACACAGATACACAGACACGCTCTCACTCAGATAGACATGGATACACACACACACTCTCACACTCAGATAGACACAGATACACACACTCTCTCACACTCAGATAGACACAGATACACACACACTCTCACACTCAGACTGACACAGATACACACACATCACACTCTCACACTCAGATAGAGACAGATACACACACACTCTCACACTCAGACAGACACAGATACACACACACACTCTCACACTCAGATAGACACAGATACACACACACACTCACACTCAGATAGACACAGATACACACACACCCTCACACTCAGACTGACACAGATACACACACACACTCTCACACTCAGATAGAGACAGATACACACACCCTCACACTCAGATAGACACAGATACACACACTCTCTCACACTCAGATAGACACAGATACACACACAATCTCACACTCAGACAGACACAGATACACAAACACACTCTCACTCAGATAGACATAGATACACACACACTCTCACACTCAGATAGACACAGATACACACACACTCTCACACACAAATAGAGACAGATACACAAACACTCTCACACTCAGATAGACACAGATACACACACATACTCACACTCAGATAGAGACAGATAAAAACATTCTCTCACACTCAGATAGACACAGATACACAGATACTCTCTCACACTCAGATAGACACAGATACACAAACACGCTCACACTCAGATAGACACAGATACACAGATACTCTCTCACACTCAGATAGACACAGATACACACACACGCTCACACTCAGATAGACACAGATGCACACACACTCTCTCACTCAGATAGACACAGATACATACACGCACACACACTCAGATAGACACAGATGCATACACACACGCTCACACTCAGATAGACACAGATACACACACACAGACTCACACTCAGATAGACACAAATACACAGACACTCTCACACTCAGATAGACACAGATACACACACACACTCAGATAGACACAGAAACACCCACACTCACACTCAGATAGATACAGATACACCCACACTCACACTCAGATAAACACAGATACACCCACACTCACACTCAGATAGACACAGATACACACACACTCTCTCACACTCAGATAGACACAGATACACCCACACACACTCAGATAGACACAGATACACACACATTCTCTCACACTCAGATAGACACAGGTACACACACACACACTCACACTCAGATAGGCACAGCTACACACACACTCACACTCGGAATGACACAGATACACACAATCTCACACTCAGATCGGCACAAATACACACACACTCTCACACTCAAATTGACACAGATACACACACACTCTCACACTCAGATAGACACAGATACACACACACAAACTCACACTCAGCTAGACACAGATACACACACACACAGATAGACACAGATACACACACACTCACACTCAGATAGACACAGATACACACACACTCTCTCACACTCAGATAGACATAGATACACACACACTCTCACACTCTGATAGACACAGATACACACACACTCTCTCACACTCAGATAGACCCAGATACACACACTCTCTCACACTCAGATGGACACAGATACACACACTCTCACACTCAGATAGACACAGATACACACACACACTCAGATAGACACAGAAACACCCACACTCACACTCAGATAGATACAGATACACCCACACTCACACTCAGATAGACACAGATACACCCACACTCACACTCAGATAGACACAGATACACACACACTCTCTCACACTCAGATAGTCACAATTACACCCACACTCACACTCAGCTAAACACAGATACACACACACTCTAACACTCAGATAGACACAGATACACCCACACACACTCAGATAGACAGAGATACACACACATTCTCTCACACTCAGATAGACACAGATACACACACACACACTCACACTCAGATAGGCACAGCTACACACACACTCACACTCGGAATGACACAGATACACACACTCTCACACTCAGATCGGCACAAATACACACACACAGACTCACACTCAGATAGACACAGATACACAGACACTCTCACACTCAGATAGACACTGATACACACACACACTCTCACACTCAAATTGACACAGATACACACACACTCTCACACTCAGATAGACACAGATACACACACACTCTCACACTCAGATTGACACAGATACACACACACTCTCACACTCAGATAGACACGGTTACATATGCACACACTCACACTCAGATAGACACAGAGACACATACCCTCTCACACTCAGATAGACAGATGCACACACTCTCTCACACTCAGATGGACACAGATACACACCCACTCTTACACTCACTTAGACACAGATACACACACACACTCTCACACTCAGATAGACACAGATACACACACACACACTCACTCTCAGATGGACACAGATACACACACACTCTCTCACACTCAGATAGACACGGATACACACACACTCTCTCACACTCAGATAGTCACAATTACACCCACACTCACACTCAGCTAAACACAGATACACACACACTCTAACACTCAGATAGACACAGATACACCCACACACACTTGGATAGACACAGATACACACACATTCTCTCACACTCAGATAGACACAGATACACACACACACTCTCACACTCAGATAGACACAGATACACACACACACACTCACTCTCAGATGGACACAGATACACACACACTCTCTCACACTCAGATAGACATAGATACACACACACTCTCACACTCAGATGGACACAGATACACACACTCTCACACTCAGATAGACACAGATACACACACACACACTCACACTCAGATAGACACAGATACACACACACGCTCACACTCGGATAGACACAGAGACACACACACTCTCTCACACTCAGATAGGCACAGATACACACACACTCTCTCATACTCAGATAGACACATGTTCTCACTCTCTCACACTCAGATACACACAGATACACACACACACTCACACTCAGATAGACACAGATACACACACACTCTCTCACACTCAGATAGACACAGATACACTCACACTCTCCCACACTCAGATAGACAGAGATACGCACTCACACTCACACTCAGTTAGACACAGATACACACACACTCTCACACTCAGATAGAACAGATACACACACACTCTCTCACACTCAGATAGACACAGATACACACACACACTCACACTCAGATTGACACACACACTCTCACACTCAGATAGACACAGATACACACACACACTCTCACACTCAGAAGGACACAGATACACACACACTCTTTCACACTCAGATAGACACAGATCAACACACACACTCTCACACTGAGTTAGACACAGATACACACACTCTCACACTCAGACACAGATACACACACAATCTCACACTCAGATAGACACAGATGCACACACACTCTCACTCTCAGATGAACACAGATACACACACACGCTCACACCAAGATAGACACAGATACACACTACACACTCTCACACTCAGATAGACACGGATACACACACACACTCTCACACTCAGATAGACACAGAGGCACATACCCTCTCACACTCGGATAGACAGATGCACACACTCTCTCACACTCAGATGGACACAGATACACACCCACCCTCACTTAGACACAGATACACACACACACTCTCTCACTCACATAGACACAGATATACACACACACTCTCACACTCAGATAGACACAGATACAGACACACACTCTCACACTCAGATAGACACAGATACACACACACACTCTCTCACTCACATAGACACAGATACACACACACTCTCACACTCAGATAGACAAAGATACACACATACACTCTCACACTCAGATGGACACAGATACACACACACTCTCTCACACTAAGATAGACACAGATAACCACACTCTCTCACACTCAGATAGACACAGATACACACACACACACTCAGATAGACACAGATACACACACACCCTCACACTCAGATAGACACAGAGACACACACACAGACTGACACTCAGATAGACACAGATACACAGACACTCTCACACTCAAATTGACACAGATACACACACACTCTCACACTCAGATAGACACAGATACACACACACAAACTCACACTCAGCTAGACACAGATACACACACACACAGATAGACACAGATACACACACACTCACACTCAGATAGACACAGATACACACACACTCTCTCACACTCAGATAGACATAGATACACACACACTCTCACACTCTGATAGACACAGATACACACACACTCTCTCACTCTCAGATAGACCCAGATACACACACTCTCTCACACTCAGATAGACACTGATACACAGACACTCTCACACTCAAATTGACACAGATGCACACACACTCTCACACTCAGATAAACACAGATACACACACACACGCTCACACTCAGATAGACACAGATACACAATACACACTCTCATACTCAGATGGACACAGGTACACACACACACTCTCACACTCAGATAGACACATATAAACACACTCTCTCACACTCAGATAGACACAGATACACAGATACTCTCTCACACTCAGATGGACACAGATACACACACACGCTCACACTAAGATAGACACAGATACACACACACAGACTCACACTCAGATCGACACAGATACACAGACACTCTCACACTCAGATTGACACAGATACACACACACTCTCACACTCAGATAGACACAGATACACACACTCTCTCACACTCAGATAGACACAGATACACAGACACTCTCACACTCAGATTGACACAGATACACACACACTCTCACACTCAGATAGACACAGATACACACACTCTCTCACACTCAGATAGACACAGATACACACACACTCTCACACTCAGATAGACACACACACACACACACACACACTGACACTCGGATAGACACAGAGAAACACACACTCTCTCACACTCAGATAGACACTGATACACAGACACTCTCACACTCAAATTGACACAGATATACACGCACTCTCACACTCAGATAGACACAGATACACACACTCTCTCACACTCAGATAGACACAGATACACAGACACTTTCACACTCAGATTGAGACAGATACACACACACTCTCACACTCAGATAGACACAGATACACACACACACGCTCACACTCAGCTAAACACAGATACACACACACTCTAACACTCAGATAGACACAGATACACCCACGCACACTCAGATAGACACAGATGCACACACACTCTCTCACATTCAGATGGACACAGCTACACACACACTCTCACACTCGGATTGGCACAGATACACACACACTCACACTCAGATACACACACACACTCTCACACTCAGATAAACACAGATACACAGACACAAACTCACACTCAGATAGATAACAGTACACACAAACTCAGATAGACACAGATACACACACACTCTCACACTCAGACAGACACAGATACACACACACTCTCTCACTCAGATAGACACAGATACACACACACTCTCACACTCAGACAGACACAGATACACACACACACTCTCACTCAGATAGACATAGATACACACACACTCACACACTCAGACAGACACAGATACACACACACACTCTCACTCAGATAGACACAGATACACACACACTCTCACACTCAGACAGACATAGATACACACACACACTCACACTCAGATAGACACAGATACACACACACTCTCACACTCAGACAGACACAGATACACACACACACTCACACTCAGATAGACACAGATACACACACACTCTCACACTCAGACAGACACAGATACACAGACACGCTCTCACTCAGATAGACATGGATACACACACACACTCTCACACTCAGATAGACACAGATACACACACTCTCTCACACTCAGATAGACACAGATACACACACACTCTCACACTCAGACTGACACAGATACACACACATCACACTCTCACACTCAGATAGAGACAGATACACACACACTCTCACACTCAGACAGACACAGATACACACACACACTCTCACACTCAGATAGACACAGATACACACACACACTCACACTCAGATAGACACAGATACACACACACCCTCACACTCAGACTGACACAGATACACACACACACTCTCACACTCAGATAGAGACAGATACACACACCCTCACACTCAGATAGACACAGATACACACACTCTCTCACACTCAGATAGACACAGATACACACACAATCTCACACTCAGACAGACACAGATACACAAACACACTCTCACTCAGATAGACATAGATACACACACACTCTCACACTCAGATAGACACAGATACACACACACTCTCACACACAAATAGAGACAGATACACAAACACTCTCACACTCAGATAGACACAGATACACACACATACTCACACTCAGATAGAGACAGATAAAAACATTCTCTCACACTCAGATAGACACAGATACACAGATACTCTCTCACACTCAGATAGACACAGATACACAAACACGCTCACACTCAGATAGACACAGATACACAGATACTCTCTCACACTCAGATAGACACAGATACACACACACGCTCACACTCAGATAGACACAGATGCACACACACTCTCTCACTCAGATAGACACAGATACATACACGCACACACACTCAGATAGACACAGATGCATACACACACGCTCACACTCAGATAGACACAGATACACACACACAGACTCACACTCAGATAGACACAAATACACAGACACTCTCACACTCAGATAGACACAGATACACACACACACTCAGATAGACACAGAAACACCCACACTCACACTCAGATAGATACAGATACACCCACACTCACACTCAGATAAACACAGATACACCCACACTCACACTCAGATAGACACAGATACACACACACTCTCTCACACTCAGATAGACACAGATACACCCACACACACTCAGATAGACACAGATACACACACATTCTCTCACACTCAGATAGACACAGGTACACACACACACACTCACACTCAGATAGGCACAGCTACACACACACTCACACTCGGAATGACACAGATACACACAATCTCACACTCAGATCGGCACAAATACACACACACTCTCACACTCAAATTGACACAGATACACACACACTCTCACACTCAGATAGACACAGATACACACACACAAACTCACACTCAGCTAGACACAGATACACACACACACAGATAGACACAGATACACACACACTCACACTCAGATAGACACAGATACACACACACTCTCTCACACTCAGATAGACATAGATACACACACACTCTCACACTCTGATAGACACAGATACACACACACTCTCTCACACTCAGATAGACCCAGATACACACACTCTCTCACACTCAGATGGACACAGATACACACACTCTCACACTCAGATAGACACATATACACACACACACTCAGATAGACACAGAAACACCCACACTCACACTCAGATAGATACAGATACACCCACACTCACACTCAGATAGACACAGATACACCCACACTCACACTCAGATAGACACAGATACACACACACTCTCTCACACTCAGATAGTCACAATTACACCCACACTCACACTCAGCTAAACACAGATACACACACACTCTAACACTCAGATAGACACAGATACACCCACACACACTCAGATAGACAGAGATACACACACATTCTCTCACACTCAGATAGACACAGATACACACACACACACTCACACTCAGATAGGCACAGCTACACACACACTCACACTCGGAATGACACAGATACACACACTCTCACACTCAGATCGGCACAAATACACACACACAGACTCACACTCAGATAGACACAGATACACAGACACTCTCACACTCAGATAGACACTGATACACACACACACTCTCACACTCAAATTGACACAGATACACACACACTCTCACACTCAGATAGACACAGATACACACACACTCTCACACTCAGATTGACACAGATACACACACACTCTCACACTCAGATAGACACGGTTACATATGCACACACTCACACTCAGATAGACACAGAGACACATACCCTCTCACACTCAGATAGACAGATGCACACACTCTCTCACACTCAGATGGACACAGATACACACCCACTCTTACACTCACTTAGACACAGATACACACACACACTCTCACACTCAGATAGACACAGATACACACACACACACTCACTCTCAGATGGACACAGATACACACACACTCTCTCACACTCAGATAGACACGGATACACACACACTCTCTCACACTCAGATAGTCACAATTACACCCACACTCACACTCAGCTAAACACAGATACACACACACTCTAACACTCAGATAGACACAGATACACCCACACACACTTGGATAGACACAGATACACACACATTCTCTCACACTCAGATAGACACAGATACACACACACACTCTCACACTCAGATAGACACAGATACACACACACACACTCACTCTCAGATGGACACAGATACACACACACTCTCTCACACTCAGATAGACATAGATACACACACACTCTCACACTCAGATGGACACAGATACACACACTCTCACACTCAGATAGACACAGATACACACACACACACTCACACTCAGATAGACACAGATACACACACACGCTCACACTCGGATAGACACAGAGACACACACACTCTCTCACACTCAGATAGGCACAGATACACACACACTCTCTCATACTCAGATAGACACATGTTCTCACTCTCTCACACTCAGATACACACAGATACACACACACACTCACACTCAGATAGACACAGATACACACACACTCTCTCACACTCAGATAGACACAGATACACTCACACTCTCCCACACTCAGATAGACAGAGATACGCACTCACACTCACACTCAGTTAGACACAGATACACACACACTCTCACACTCAGATAGAACAGATACACACACACTCTCTCACACTCAGATAGACACAGATACACACACACACTCACACTCAGATTGACACACACACTCTCACACTCAGATAGACACAGATACACACACACACTCTCACACTCAGAAGGACACAGATACACACACACTCTTTCACACTCAGATAGACACAGATCAACACACACACTCTCACACTGAGTTAGACACAGATACACACACTCTCACACTCAGACACAGATACACACACAATCTCACACTCAGATAGACACAGATGCACACACACTCTCACTCTCAGATGAACACAGATACACACACACGCTCACACCAAGATAGACACAGATACACACTACACACTCTCACACTCAGATAGACACGGATACACACACACACTCTCACACTCAGATAGACACAGAGGCACATACCCTCTCACACTCGGATAGACAGATGCACACACTCTCTCACACTCAGATGGACACAGATACACACCCACCCTCACTTAGACACAGATACACACACACACTCTCTCACTCACATAGACACAGATACACACACACACTCTCACACTCAGATAGACACAGATACAGACACACACTCTCACACTCAGATAGACACAGATACACACACACACTCTCTCACTCACATAGACACAGATACACACACACTCTCACACTCAGATAGACAAAGATACACACATACACTCTCACACTCAGATGGACACAGATACACACACACTCTCTCACACTAAGATAGACACAGATAACCACACTCTCTCACACTCAGATAGACACAGATACACACACACACACTCAGATAGACACAGATACACACACACCCTCACACTCAGATAGACACAGAGACACACACACAGACTGACACTCAGATAGACACAGATACACAGACACTCTCACACTCAGATTGACACAGACACACACACACACACACACACACTCACACTCGGATAGACACAGAGACACACACACTATCTCACACTCAGATAGACACAGATACACACACACTCTCTCATACTCAGATAGACACAGGTTCTCACTCTCTCACACTCAGATACACACAGATACACACACACTCTCACACTCAGATAGACACAGATACACACACACTCTCTCACACTCAGATAGACACAGATACACTCACACTCTCTCACACTCAGATAGACAGAGATACACACTCACACTCACACTCAGATAGACACAGATACACACACACTCTCACACTCAGATAGACACAGATACACACACACTCTCTCACACTCAGATAGACACAGATACACACACACACACTCACACTCAGATTGACACACACACTCTCACACCCAGATAGACACAGATACAAACACACTCACACACTCAGATAGACACATATACACACACACACTCACACTCAGATAGACACAGATACACACACACTCTCACACTCAGATAGACACAGATACACACACACTCTCTCACACTCAGATAGACACAGATCCACACACACAATCTCACACTGAGTTAGACACAGATACACACACTCTCACACTCCGATAGACACAGATGCACACACACTCTCACACTCAGATAAACACAGATACACACACACACGCTCACACTCAGATAGACACAGATACACAATACACACTCTCATACTCAGATGGACACAGGTACACACACACACTCTCACACTCAGATAGACACATATAAACACACTCTCTCACACTCAGATAGACACAGATACACAGATACTCTCTCACACTCAGATGGACACAGATACACACACACGCTCACACTAAGATAGACACAGATACACACACACAGACTCACACTCAGATCGACACAGATACACAGACACTCTCACACTCAGATTGACACAGATACACACACACTCTCACACTCAGATAGACACAGATACACACACTCTCTCACACTCAGATAGACACAGATACACAGACACTCTCACACTCAGATTGACACAGATACACACACACTCTCACACTCAGATAGACACAGATACACACACTCTCTCACACTCAGATAGACACAGATACACACACACTCTCACACTCAGATAGACACACACACACACACACACACACTGACACTCGGATAGACACAGAGAAACACACACTCTCTCACACTCAGATAGACACTGATACACAGACACTCTCACACTCAAATTGACACAGATATACACGCACTCTCACACTCAGATAGACACAGATACACACACTCTCTCACACTCAGATAGACACAGATACACAGACACTTTCACACTCAGATTGAGACAGATACACACACACTCTCACACTCAGATAGACACAGATACACACACACACGCTCACACTCAGCTAAACACAGATACACACACACTCTAACACTCAGATAGACACAGATACACCCACGCACACTCAGATAGACACAGATGCACACACACTCTCTCACATTCAGATGGACACAGCTACACACACACTCTCACACTCGGATTGGCACAGATACACACACACTCACACTCAGATACACACACACACTCTCACACTCAGATAAACACAGATACACAGACACAAACTCACACTCAGATAGATAACAGTACACACAAACTCAGATAGACACAGATACACACACACTCTCACACTCAGACAGACACAGATACACACACACTCTCTCACTCAGATAGACACAGATACACACACACACACTCACACTCAGATAGACACAGATACACACACACGCTCACACTCGGATAGACACAGAGACACACACACTCTCTCACACTCAGATAGGCACAGATACACACACACTCTCTCATACTCAGATAGACACATGTTCTCACTCTCTCACACTCAGATACACACAGATACACACACACACTCACACTCAGATAGACACAGATACACACACACTCTCTCACACTCAGATAGACACAGATACACTCACACTCTCCCACACTCAGATAGACAGAGATACGCACTCACACTCACACTCAGTTAGACACAGATACACACACACTCTCACACTCAGATAGAACAGATACACACACACTCTCTCACACTCAGATAGACACAGATACACACACACACTCACACTCAGATTGACACACACACTCTCACACTCAGATAGACACAGATACACACACACACTCTCACACTCAGAAGGACACAGATACACACACACTCTTTCACACTCAGATAGACACAGATCAACACACACACTCTCACACTGAGTTAGACACAGATACACACACTCTCACACTCAGACACAGATACACACACAATCTCACACTCAGATAGACACAGATGCACACACACTCTCACTCTCAGATGAACACAGATACACACACACGCTCACACCAAGATAGACACAGATACACACTACACACTCTCACACTCAGATAGACACGGATACACACACACACTCTCACACTCAGATAGACACAGAGGCACATACCCTCTCACACTCGGATAGACAGATGCACACACTCTCTCACACTCAGATGGACACAGATACACACCCACCCTCACTTAGACACAGATACACACACACACTCTCTCACTCACATAGACACAGATACACACACACACTCTCACACTCAGATAGACACAGATACAGACACACACTCTCACACTCAGATAGACACAGATACACACACACACTCTCTCACTCACATAGACACAGATACACACACACTCTCACACTCAGATAGACAAAGATACACACATACACTCTCACACTCAGATGGACACAGATACACACACACTCTCTCACACTAAGATAGACACAGATAACCACACTCTCTCACACTCAGATAGACACAGATACACACACACACACTCAGATAGACACAGATACACACACACCCTCACACTCAGATAGACACAGAGACACACACACAGACTGACACTCAGATAGACACAGATACACAGACACTCTCACACTCAGATTGACACAGACACACACACACACACACACACACACTCACACTCGGATAGACACAGAGACACACACACTATCTCACACTCAGATAGACACAGATACACACACACTCTCTCATACTCAGATAGACACAGGTTCTCACTCTCTCACACTCAGATACACACAGATACACACACACTCTCACACTCAGATAGACACAGATACACACACACTCTCTCACACTCAGATAGACACAGATACACTCACACTCTCTCACACTCAGATAGACAGAGATACACACTCACACTCACACTCAGATAGACACAGATACACACACACTCTCACACTCAGATAGACACAGATACACACACACTCTCTCACACTCAGATAGACACAGATACACACACACACACTCACACTCAGATTGACACACACACTCTCACACCCAGATAGACACAGATACAAACACACTCACACACTCAGATAGACACATATACACACACACACTCACACTCAGATAGACACAGATACACACACACTCTCACACTCAGATAGACACAGATACACACACACTCTCTCACACTCAGATAGACACAGATCCACACACACAATCTCACACTGAGTTAGACACAGATACACACACTCTCACACTCCGATAGACACAGATGCACACACACTCTCACACTCAGATAAACACAGATACACACACACACGCTCACACTCAGATAGACACAGATACACAATACACACTCTCATACTCAGATGGACACAGGTACACACACACACTCTCACACTCAGATAGACACATATAAACACACTCTCTCACACTCAGATAGACACAGATACACAGATACTCTCTCACACTCAGATGGACACAGATACACACACACGCTCACACTAAGATAGACACAGATACACACACACAGACTCACACTCAGATCGACACAGATACACAGACACTCTCACACTCAGATTGACACAGATACACACACACTCTCACACTCAGATAGACACAGATACACACACTCTCTCACACTCAGATAGACACAGATACACAGACACTCTCACACTCAGATTGACACAGATACACACACACTCTCACACTCAGATAGACACAGATACACACACTCTCTCACACTCAGATAGACACAGATACACACACACTCTCACACTCAGATAGACACACACACACACACACACACACTGACACTCGGATAGACACAGAGAAACACACACTCTCTCACACTCAGATAGACACTGATACACAGACACTCTCACACTCAAATTGACACAGATATACACGCACTCTCACACTCAGATAGACACAGATACACACACTCTCTCACACTCAGATAGACACAGATACACAGACACTTTCACACTCAGATTGAGACAGATACACACACACTCTCACACTCAGATAGACACAGATACACACACACACGCTCACACTCAGCTAAACACAGATACACACACACTCTGACACTCAGATAGACACAGATACACCCACGCACACTCAGATAGACACAGATGCACACACACTCTCTCACATTCAGATGGACACAGCTACACACACACTCTCACACTCGGATTGGCACAGATACACACACACTCACACTCAGATACACACACACACTCTCACACTCAGATAAACACAGATACACAGACACAAACTCACACTCAGATAGATAACAGTACACACAAACTCAGATAGACACAGATACACACACACTCTCACACTCAGACAGACACAGATACACACACACTCTCTCACTCAGATAGACACAGATACACACACACTCTCACACTCAGACAGACACAGATACACACACACACTCTCACTCAGATAGACATAGATACACACACACTCACACACTCAGACAGACACAGATACACACACACACTCTCACTCAGATAGACACAGATACACACACACTCTCACACTCAGACAGACACAGATACACACACACACTCACACTCAGATAGACACAGATACACACACACTCTCACACTCAGACAGACACAGATACACACACACACTCACACTCAGATAGACACAGATACACACACACTCTCACACTCAGACAGACACAGATACACAGACACGCTCTCACTCAGATAGACATGGATACACACACACACTCTCACACTCAGATAGACACAGATACACACACTCTCTCACACTCAGATAGACACAGATACACACACACTCTCACACTCAGACTGACACAGATACACACACATCACACTCTCACACTCAGATAGAGACAGATACACACACACTCTCACACTCAGACAGACACAGATACACACACACACTCTCACACTCAGATAGACACAGATACACACACACACTCACACTCAGATAGACACAGATACACACACACCCTCACACTCAGACTGACACAGATACACACACACACTCTCACACTCAGATAGAGACAGATACACACACCCTCACACTCAGATAGACACAGATACACACACTCTCTCACACTCAGATAGACACAGATACACACACAATCTCACACTCAGACAGACACAGATACACAAACACACTCTCACTCAGATAGACATAGATACACACACACTCTCACACTCAGATAGACACAGATACACACACACTCTCACACACAAATAGAGACAGATACACAAACACTCTCACACTCAGATAGACACAGATACACACACATACTCACACTCAGATAGAGACAGATAAAAACATTCTCTCACACTCAGATAGACACAGATACACAGATACTCTCTCACACTCAGATAGACACAGATACACAAACACGCTCACACTCAGATAGACACAGATACACAGATACTCTCTCACACTCAGATAGACACAGATACACACACACGCTCACACTCAGATAGACACAGATGCACACACACTCTCTCACTCAGATAGACACAGATACATACACGCACACACACTCAGATAGACACAGATGCATACACACACGCTCACACTCAGATAGACACAGATACACACACACAGACTCACACTCAGATAGACACAAATACACAGACACTCTCACACTCAGATTGACACAGACACACACACACACACTCACACTCGGATAGACACAGAGACACACACTCTCTCACACTCAGATAGTCACTGATACACAGACACTCTCACACTCAAATTGACACAGATACACACACACTCTCACACTCAGATAGACACAGATACACACACTCTCTCACACTCAGATAGACACAGATACACACACACTCTCACACTCAGATTGACACAGATACACACACACTCTCACATTCAGATAGACACGGTTACATTTGCACACACTCACACACAGATAGACACAGAGACACACACACACACTCTCACACTCACTTAGACACAGATACACACACAGACTCACACTCAGATAGACACAGATACACACACACACTCACACTCAGATTGACACACACACTCTCACACTCAGATAGACACAGATACACACACACACTCTCACACTCAGAAAGACACAGATACACACACACTCTTTCACACTCAGATAGACACAGATCCACACACACACTCTCACACTGAGTTCTACACAGATAAACACACTCTCACACTCAGACACAGATACACACACACTCTCACACTCAGATAGACACAGATCCACACACACTCTCACACTCAGATAAACACAGATACACACACACGTTCACACACAGATAGACACAGATACACACTACACACTCTCACACTCAGATAGACACAGATACACACACACACTCACACTCAGATTGACACAGATACACACACACTCTCACACTCAGATAGGCACAGATACACACACACCCTCACACTCAGATTGACACAGATACACACACACTCTCACACTCAGATAGACACGGATACACACACACACTCTCACACTCAGATAGACACAGATACACACACACGCTCACACTCAGATAGACAGATGCACATACTCTCTCACACTCAGATGGACACAGATACACACCCACCCTCACACTCACTTAGACACAGATACACACACACAATCTCTTACTCACATAGACACAGATACACACACACACTCTCACACTCAGATAGGCACAGATACACACACACACTCTCACACTCAGATAGACACAGATACACAGACACACTCTCTCACTCACATGGACACAGATACACACACACACTCTCACACTCAGATAGACACAGATACACACACACACTCTCACACTCAGATGGACACAGATACACACACACTCTCTCACACTCAGATAGACACAGATAACCACACTCTCTCACACTCAGATAGACACAGATACACACACACCTTCACACTCAGATAGACACAGAGACACACACACGACTGACACTCAGATAGACACAGATACACAGACACTCTCACACTCAGATAGACACAGACACACACACTCTCACACTCAGATTGACACAGACACACACACACACACACACACACTCACTCACACTCGGATAGACACAGAGACACACACACTCTCTCACACTCAGATCGACACACATACACTCACACTCTCTCACACTCAGATAGACAGAGCTACGCACTCACACTCACACTCAGATAGACACAGATACACACACACTCTCACACTCAGATAGACACAGATACACACACTCGCTCACACTCAGATAGACACAGATACACAGATACTCTCTCACACTCAGATGGACACAGATACACACACACGCTCACACTAAGATAGACACAGATACACACACACAGACTCACACTCAGATAGACACAGATACACAGACACTCTCACACTCAGATGGACACAGATACACACACACGCTCACACTAAGATAGACACAGATACACACACACTGACTCACACTCAGATAGACACAGATACACAGACACTCTCACACTCAGATAGACACAGATACACACACTCTCTCACACTCAGATAGACACAGATACACAGATACTCTCTCACACTCAGATAGACACAGATACACACACACGCTCACACTAAGATAGACACAGATACACACACACAGACTCACACTCAGATAGACACAGATACATACACATTCTCACACTCAGATAGACACACACACACACACACACACACACACTGACACTCGGATAGACACAGAGACACACACACTCTCTCACACTCAGATAGACACTGATACACAGACACTCTCACATTCAGATAGACACAGATACACACATACTCTCACACTCAGATTGACACAGAGACACATACCCTCTCACACTCAGATAGACAGATGCACACACTCTCTGACACTGAGATGGACACAGATACACACCCACCCTCACACTCACTTAGACACAGATACACACACACACTCTCACTCACATTGACACAGATACACACACACACTCTCACACTCAGATAGACACAGATACTCACACACACTCTCACACTCAGATGGACACAGATACACACACACTCTCTCACACTCAGATAGACACAGATACACACACACTCTCTCACACTCAGATGGACACAGATACACACACTCACTCACACTCAGATAGACACAGATACTCACACACTCTCTCACACTCAGATGGACACAGATACACACACACTCTCTCACACTCAGATAGACACAGATACACACACACTCTCTCACACCAAGATAGACACAGATACACACACACTGACTCACACTCAGATAGACACAGATACACAGACACTCTCACACTCAGATGGACACAGATACACACACACTCTCACACTCAGATAGACACAGATACACACACTCTCACACTCAGATAGACACAGATACACAGACACTCTCACACTCAGATGGACACAGATACACACACACTCTCACACTCAGATAGACACAGATACACACACTCTCTCACACTCAGATAGACACAGATACACACACACGCTCACACTAAGATTGACACAGATACACACACACAGACTCACACTCAGATAGACACAGATACACAGACACTCTCACACTCAGTTGGACACAGATACACACACACGCTCACACTAAGATAGACACAGATACACACACTCAGACTCACACTCAGATAGACACAGATACATACACACTCTCACACTCAGATAGACACACACACACACACACACACACACTGACACTCGGATAGACACAGAGACACACACACTCTCTCACACTCAGATAGACACTGATACACAGACAGTCTCACACTCAAATTGACACAGATATACACGCACTCTCACACTCAGATAGGCACAGATACACACACACTCTCACATTCAGATAGACACAGATACACACACTCTCTCACACTCAGATAGACACAGATACACACACACTCTCACACTCAGATTGACACAGAGACACATACCCTCTCACAATCAGATAGACAGATGCACACACTCTCTCACACTGAGATGGACACAGATACACACCCACCCTCACACTCACTTAGACACAGATACAACCACACACTCTCACTCACATTGACACAGATACACACACACTCTCACTCACATTGACACAGATACACACACACACTCTCACACTCAGATAGACACAGATACTCACACACACTCTCACACTCAGATGGACACAGATACACACACACTCTCTCACGCTCAGATAGACACAGATACACACACACACACTCACACTCAGATAGACACAGATACACACACACAGACTCACACTCAGATAGACACAGATACACAGACACTCTCACACTCAGATTGACACAGATACACACACACTCTCTCACACTCAGATAGACACAGATACACACACACTCTCTCATACTCAGATAGACACAGGTACTCACTCTCTCACACTCAGATACACACAGATACACACACACTCACATTCAAATAGACACAGATACACACACACACTCTCACACTCAGATAGACACAGATACACTCACACTCTCTCACACTCAGATAGACACAGATACACTCACACTCTCACACTCAGATAGACACAGATACACACATACACACTCAAACTCGGATAGACACAGATCCACACACACACTCTCACACTGAGTTAGACACAGATACACACACTCACACTCAGACACAGATACACACACTCTCTCACACTCAGATAGACACAGATGCACACACACTGTCACACTCAGATCGACACATACACACACACCCTCACACTCAGATGGACATAGATACACACACACACTCTCACACTCAGATAGACACAGATAAACACACTCTCTCACACTCAGATAGACACAGATAAACACTCTCTCTCACACTCAGATAGACACAGATACACACTCACACTCAGATAGACACAGATACACACACACACTCTCACACTCAGATAGACACAGATACACACACACGCTCACACTCAGATAGACAAAAATACACACACACTCTCACACTCAGATCGACACATCCACACACACTCTCACACTCAGATAGAGACAGATACACACACACTCTCACACTCAGATAGACACAGATACACACACACACTCTCACACTCAGATGGACACAGATACACACACACTCTCTCACACTCAGATAGACACAGATAAACACACTCTCTCACACTCAGATAGACACAGATACACACTCACACTCAGATAGACACAGATACACACACACACTTTCACACTAAGATAGACACAGATACACACACACGCTCACACTCAGATAGACACAGATACACACACACTCTCACACTCAGATAGACACAGATACACACACACTCTCACACTCAGATCGACACATACACACACACTCTCACACTCAGATAGAGACAGATACACGCACACTCTCACACTCAGATCGACACATACACACACACTCTCACACTCAGATAGAGACAGATACACACACACTCTCACACTCAGATAGACACAGATACACACACACACTCTCACACTCAGATGGACACAGATACACACACACTCTCTCACACTCAGATAGACACAGATAAACACCCTCTCTCACTCTCAGATAGACACAGATGCACACTCACACTCAGATAGACACAGATACTCTCTCACACTCAGATAGACACAGATACACACACACGCTCACACTCAGATAGACACAGATGCACTCCCACTCTCCCACTCAGATAGACACAGATGCATACACACACGCTCACACTCAGATAGACACAGATACACCCACACACAGACTGACACTCAGATAGACACAGATACACAGACACTCTCACACTCAGATTGACACAGACAAACACACTCACACTCGAATAGACACAGAGACACACACTTTCTCTCACACTCAGGTAGACACTGATACACAGACACTCTCACACTCAAATTGACACAGATACACACACACTCTCACATTCAGATAGACACAGATACACACACTCTCTCACACTCAGATAGACACAGATACACACACACTCTCACACTCAGATTGACACAGAGACACCTACCCTCTCACACTCAGATAGACAGATGCACACACTCTCTCACACTGAGATGGACACAGATACACACCCACCCTCACACTCACTTAGACACAGATACACACACACACTCTCACTCACATTGACACAGATACACACACACTCTCACACTCAGATAGACACAGATACTCACACACACTCTCACACTCAGATGGACACAGATACACACACACTCTCTCACACTCAGATAGACACAGATACACACACACACGCTCACACTCAGATAGACACAGATACACACACACAGACTCACACTCAGATAGACACAGATACACAGACACTCTCACACTCAGATTGACACAGACACACACACACACACACTCACACTCGGATAGACACAGAGACACACACACACTCTCACACTCAGATAGACACAGATACACACACAGTCTCTCATACTCAGATAGACACAGGTTCTCACTCTCTCACACTCAGATACACACAGATACACACACACTCACACTCAAATAGACACAGATACACACACACTCTCTCACACTCAGATAGACACAGATACACTCACACTCTCTCACACTCAGATAGACACAGATACACACACACTCACACTCAGACAAGGATACACACAAACTCACACTCAGATAGACACAGATACACACACACTCTCACACTCAGATAGACACAGATATACACACACTCTCTCACACTCAGATTGACACACACACTTTCACACTCAGATAGACACAGATACACACACACACTCTCAAACTCGGATAGACACAGATACACACACACTCTCTCACACTCAGATAGACACATACACACACACTCTCACACTCAGAGGGACATAGATATACACACACACTCTCACACTCAGATAGACACAGATAAACACACTCTCTCACACTCAGATAGACACAGATAAACACACTCTCTCACACTCAGATAGACACAGATACACACTCACACTCAGATAGACACAGATACACACACACACTTTCACACTAAGATAGACACAGATACACACACACGCTCACACTCAGATAGACACAGATAAACACACTCTCTCACACTCAGAAAGACACAGATACACACACACTCTTTCACACTCAGATAGACACAGATCCACACACACACTCTCACACTGAGTTCTACACAGATAAACACACTCTCACACTCAGACACAGATACACACACACTCTCACACTCAGATAGACACAGATCCACACACACTCTCACACTCAGATAAACACAGATACACACACACGTTCACACACAGATAGACACAGATACACACTACACACTCTCACACTCAGATAGACACAGATACACACACACACTCACACTCAGATTGACACAGATACACACACACTCTCACACTCAGATAGACACAGATACACACACACCCTCACACTCAGATTGACACAGATACACACACACTCTCACACTCAGATAGACACGGATACACACACACACTCTCACACTCAGATAGACACAGATACACACACACGCTCACACTCAGATAGACAGATGCACATACTCTCTCACACTCAGATGGACACAGATACACACCCACCCTCACACTCACTTAGACACAGATACACACACACAATCTCTTACTCACATAGACACAGATACACACACACACTCTCACACTCAGATAGGCACAGATACACACACACACTCTCACACTCAGATAGACACAGATACACAGACACACTCTCTCACTCACATGGACACAGATACACACACACACTCTCACACTCAGATAGACACAGATACACACACACACTCTCACACTCAGATGGACACAGATACACACACACTCTCTCACACTCAGATAGACACAGATAACCACACTCTCTCACACTCAGATAGACACAGATACACACACACCTTCACACTCAGATAGACACAGAGACACACACACGACTGACACTCAGATAGACACAGATACACAGACACTCTCACACTCAGATAGACACAGACACACACACTCTCACACTCAGATTGACACAGACACACACACACACACACACACACTCACTCACACTCGGATAGACACAGAGACACACACACTCTCTCACACTCAGATCGACACACATACACTCACACTCTCTCACACTCAGATAGACAGAGCTACGCACTCACACTCACACTCAGATAGACACAGATACACACACACTCTCACACTCAGATAGACACAGATACACACACTCGCTCACACTCAGATAGACACAGATACACAGATACTCTCTCACACTCAGATGGACACAGATACACACACACGCTCACACTAAGATAGACACAGATACACACACACAGACTCACACTCAGATAGACACAGATACACAGACACTCTCACACTCAGATGGACACAGATACACACACACGCTCACACTAAGATAGACACAGATACACACACACTGACTCACACTCAGATAGACACAGATACACAGACACTCTCACACTCAGATAGACACAGATACACACACTCTCTCACACTCAGATAGACACAGATACACAGATACTCTCTCACACTCAGATAGACACAGATACACACACACGCTCACACTAAGATAGACACAGATACACACACACAGACTCACACTCAGATAGACACAGATACATACACATTCTCACACTCAGATAGACACACACACACACACACACACACACACTGACACTCGGATAGACACAGAGACACACACACTCTCTCACACTCAGATAGACACTGATACACAGACACTCTCACATTCAGATAGACACAGATACACACATACTCTCACACTCAGATTGACACAGAGGCACATACCCTCTCACACTCAGATAGACAGATGCACACACTCTCTGACACTGAGATGGACACAGATACACACCCACCCTCACACTCACTTAGACACAGATACACACACACACTCTCACTCACATTGACACAGATACACACACACACTCTCACACTCAGATAGACACAGATACTCACACACACTCTCACACTCAGATGGACACAGATACACACACACTCTCTCACACTCAGATAGACACAGATACACACACACTCTCTCACACTCAGATGGACACAGATACACACACTCACTCACACTCAGATAGACACAGATACTCACACACTCTCTCACACTCAGATGGACACAGATACACACACACTCTCTCACACTCAGATAGACACAGATACACACACACTCTCTCACACCAAGATAGACACAGATACACACACACTGACTCACACTCAGATAGACACAGATACACAGACACTCTCACACTCAGATGGACACAGATACACACACACTCTCACACTCAGATAGACACAGATACACACACTCTCACACTCAGATAGACACAGATACACAGACACTCTCACACTCAGATGGACACAGATACACACACACTCTCACACTCAGATAGACACAGATACACACACTCTCTCACACTCAGATAGACACAGATACACACACACGCTCACACTAAGATTGACACAGATACACACACACAGACTCACACTCAGATAGACACAGATACACAGACACTCTCACACTCAGTTGGACACAGATACACACACACGCTCACACTAAGATAGACACAGATACACACACTCAGACTCACACTCAGATAGACACAGATACATACACACTCTCACACTCAGATAGACACACACACACACACACACACACACTGACACTCGGATAGACACAGAGACACACACACTCTCTCACACTCAGATAGACACTGATACACAGACAGTCTCACACTCAAATTGACACAGATATACACGCACTCTCACACTCAGATAGGCACAGATACACACACACTCTCACATTCAGATAGACACAGATACACACACTCTCTCACACTCAGATAGACACAGATACACACACACTCTCACACTCAGATTGACACAGAGACACATACCCTCTCACAATCAGATAGACAGATGCACACACTCTCTCACACTGAGATGGACACAGATACACACCCACCCTCACACTCACTTAGACACAGATACAACCACACACTCTCACTCACATTGACACAGATACACACACACTCTCACTCACATTGACACAGATACACACACACACTCTCACACTCAGATAGACACAGATACTCACACACACTCTCACACTCAGATGGACACAGATACACACACACTCTCTCACGCTCAGATAGACACAGATACACACACACACACTCACACTCAGATAGACACAGATACACACACACAGACTCACACTCAGATAGACACAGATACACAGACACTCTCACACTCAGATTGACACAGATACACACACACTCTCTCACACTCAGATAGACACAGATACACACACACTCTCTCATACTCAGATAGACACAGGTACTCACTCTCTCACACTCAGATACACACAGATACACACACACTCACATTCAAATAGACACAGATACACACACACACTCTCACACTCAGATAGACACAGATACACTCACACTCAGATAGACACAGATACACTCACACTCTCACACTCAGATAGACACAGATACACACATACACACTCAAACTCGGATAGACACAGATCCACACACACACTCTCACACTGAGTTAGACACAGATACACACACTCACACTCAGACACAGATACACACACTCTCTCACACTCAGATAGACACAGATGCACACACACTGTCACACTCAGATCGACACATACACACACACCCTCACACTCAGATGGACATAGATACACACACACACTCTCACACTCAGATAGACACAGATAAACACACTCTCTCACACTCAGATAGACACAGATAAACACTCTCTCTCACACTCAGATAGACACAGATACACACTCACACTCAGATAGACACAGATACACACACACACTCTCACACTCAGATAGACACAGATACACACACACGCTCACACTCAGATAGACAAAAATACACACACACTCTCACACTCAGATCGACACATCCACACACACTCTCACACTCAGATAGAGACAGATACACACACACTCTCACACTCAGATAGACACAGATACACACACACACTCTCACACTCAGATGGACACAGATACACACACACTCTCTCACACTCAGATAGACACAGATAAACACACTCTCTCACACTCAGATAGACACAGATACACACTCACACTCAGATAGACACAGAGACACACACACACTTTCACACTAAGATAGACACAGATACACACACACGCTCACACTCAGATAGACACAGATACACACACACTCTCACACTCAGATAGACACAGATACACACACACTCTCACACTCAGATCGACACATACACACACACTCTCACACTCAGATAGAGACAGATACACGCACACTCTCACACTCAGATCGACACATACACACACACTCTCACACTCAGATAGAGACAGATACACACACACTCTCACACTCAGATAGACACAGATACACACACACACTCTCACACTCAGATGGACACAGATACACACACACTCTCTCACACTCAGATAGACACAGATAAACACACTCTCTCACTCTCAGATAGACACAGATGCACACTCACACTCAGATAGACACAGATACTCTCTCACACTCAGATAGACACAGATACACACACACGCTCACACTCAGATAGACACAGATGCACTCCCACTCTCCCACTCAGATAGACACAGATGCATACACACACGCTCACACTCAGATAGACACAGATACACCCACACACAGACTGACACTCAGATAGACACAGATACACAGACACTCTCACACTCAGATTGACACAGACAAACACACTCACACTCGAATAGACACAGAGACACACACTTTCTCTCACACTCAGGTAGACACTGATACACAGACACTCTCACACTCAAATTGACACAGATACACACACACTCTCACATTCAGATAGACACAGATACACACACTCTCTCACACTCAGATAGACACAGATACACACACACTCTCACACTCAGATTGACACAGAGACACCTACCCTCTCACACTCAGATAGACAGATGCACACACTCTCTCACACTGAGATGGACACAGATACACACCCACCCTCACACTCACTTAGACACAGATACACACACACACTCTCACTCACATTGACACAGATACACACACACTCTCACACTCAGATAGACACAGATACTCACACACACTCTCACACTCAGATGGACACAGATACACACACACTCTCTCACACTCAGATAGACACAGATACACACACACACGCTCACACTCAGATAGACACAGATACACACACACAGACTCACACTCAGATAGACACAGATACACAGACACTCTCACACTCAGATTGACACAGACACACACACACACACACTCACACTCGGATAGACACAGAGACACACACACACTCTCACACTCAGATAGACACAGATACACACACAGTCTCTCATACTCAGATAGACACAGGTTCTCACTCTCTCACACTCAGATACACACAGATACACACACACTCACACTCAAATAGACACAGATACACACACACTCTCTCACACTCAGATAGACACAGATACACTCACACTCTCTCACACTCAGATAGACACAGATACACACACACTCACACTCAGACAAGGATACACACAAACTCACACTCAGATAGACACAGATACACACACACTCTCACACTCAGATAGACACAGATATACACACACTCTCTCACACTCAGATTGACACACACACTTTCACACTCAGATAGACACAGATACACACACACACTCTCAAACTCGGATAGACACAGATACACACACACTCTCTCACACTCAGATAGACACATACACACACACTCTCACACTCAGAGGGACATAGATATACACACACACTCTCACACTCAGATAGACACAGATAAACACACTCTCTCACACTCAGATAGACACAGATAAACACACTCTCTCACACTCAGATAGACACAGATACACACTCACACTCAGATAGACACAGATACACACACACACTTTCACACTAAGATAGACACAGATACACACACACGCTCACACTCAGATAGACACAGATACACACACACTCTCACACTCAGATCGACACATACACACACACTCTCACACTCAGATAGAGACAGATACACACACACTCTCACACTCAGATAGACACAGATACACACACACTCTCTCACACTCAGATGGACACAGATACACACACACTTTCTCACACTCAGATAGACACAGATACACACTCACACTCAGATAGACACAGATACTCTCTCACACTCAGATAGACACAGATACACACACACGCTCACACTCAGATAGACACAGATGCACACACACTCTCCCACTCAGATAGACACAGATGCACACACACTCTCACACTCAGATAGACACAGATACATACACACACACTCAGATAGACACAGATGCATACACACACGCTCACACTCAGATAGACACAGTACACACACACACAGACTGACACTCAGATAGACACAGATACACAGACACTCTCACACTCAGATTGACAGACAAACACTATCACACTCAGATAGACACAGATACACACACACACTCACACTCAGATAGAGACAGATAAACACACTCTCTCACACTCAGATTGACACAGACAAACACACTCACACTCGGATAGACACAGAGACACACGCTTTCTCTCACACTCAGGTAGACACTGATACACAGACAATCTCACACTCAAATTGACACAGATACATACACACTCTCACATTCAGATAGACACAGATACACACACTCTCTCACACTCAGATAGACACAGATACACACACACTCTCACATTCAGATTGACACAGAGACACATACCCTCTCAGACTCAGATAGACAGATGCACACACTCTCTCACACTGAGAAGGACACAGATACACACCCACCCTCACACTCACTTAGACACAGATACACACACACACTCTCACTCACATTGACACAGATACACACACACACTCTCACACTCAGATAGACACAGATACTCACACACACTCTCACACTCAGATGGACACAGATACACACACACACGCTCACACTCAGATAGACACAGATACACACACACAGACTCACACTCAGATAGACACAGTTACACAGACACTCTCACAGTCAGATAGAAACAGATACACACACACACACTCACACTCGGATAGACACAGAGTCACACACACACTCTCACACTCAGATAGACACAGATACACACACACTCTCTCATACTCAGATAGACACAGGTTCTCACTCTCTCACACTCAGATAGACACAGATACACTCACACTCTCTCACACTCAGATAGACACAGATGCACACACACTCACACTCAGACACAGATACACACACACTCTCACTCAAATAGACACAGATACACACACTCTCACACTCAGATGGACACAGATACACACACACTCTCTCACACTCAGATAGACACAGATACACACACACAGACTCACACTCAGATAGACACAGATACACAGACACTCTCACACTCAGATTGACACAGACACACACACACACACACTCACACTCGGATAGACACAGAGACACACACACACTCTCACACTCAGATAGACACAGATACA
Source organism: Scyliorhinus torazame (assembly GCF_047496885.1). NCBI lineage: Eukaryota > Metazoa > Chordata > Chondrichthyes > Carcharhiniformes > Scyliorhinidae > Scyliorhinus > Scyliorhinus torazame. Next base: position 5,920,875 of record NC_092713.1, read on the forward strand.
CACACAGTCTCTCATACTCAGATAGACACAGGTTCTCACTCTCTCACACTCAGATACACACAGATACACACACACTCACACTCAAATAGACACAGATACACACACACTCTCTCACACTCAGATAGACACAGATACACTCACACTCTCTCAAACTCAGATAGACACAGATACACACACACTCACACTCAGACAAGGATACACACAAACTCACACTCAGATAGACACAGATACACACACACACTCTCAAACTCGGATAGACACAGATACACACACACTCTCTCACACTCAGATAGACACATACACACACACTCTCACACTCAGAGGGACATAGATACACACACACACTCTCACACTCAGATAGACACAGATAAACACACTCTCTCACACTCAGATAGACACAGATACACACTCACACTCAGATAGACACAGATACACACACACACTTTCACACTAAGATAGACACAGATACACACACACGCTCACACTCAGATACACACAGATACACACACACTCCCACACTCAGATCGACACATACACACACACTCTCACACTCAGATAGAGACAGATACACACACACTCTCACACTCAGATAGACACAGATACACACACACTCTCTCACACTCAGATGGACACAGATACACACACACTTTCTCACACTCAGATAGACACAGATAAACACACTCTCTCACACTCAGATAGACACAGATACACACTCACACTCAGATAGACACAGATACTCTCTCACACTCAGATAGACACAGATACACACACACGCTCACACTCAGATAGACACAGATGCACACACACTCTCCCACTCAGATAGACACAGATGCACACACACTCTCACACTCAGATAGACACAGATGAATACACACACGCTCACACTCAGATAGACACAGTACACACACACACAGACTGACACTCAGATAGACACAGATACACAGACACTCTCACACTCAGATTGACAGACAAACACTCTCACACTCAGATAGACACAGATACACACACACACTCACACTCAGATAGAGACAGATAAACACACTCTCTCACACTCAGATTGACACAGACAAACACACTCACACTCGGATAGACACAGAGACACACGCTTTCTCTCACACTCAGGTAGACACTGATACACAGACAATCTCACACTCAAATTGACACAGATACATACACACTCTCACATTCAGATAGACACAGATACACACACTCTCTCACACTCAGATAGACACAGATACACACACACTCTCACATTCAGATTGACACAGAGACACATACCCTCTCACACTCAGATAGACAGATGCACACACTCTCTCACACTGAGATGGACACAGATACACACCCACCCTCACACTCACTTAGACACAGATACACACACACACTCTCACTCACATTGACACAGATACACACACACACTCTCACACTCAGATAGACACAGATACTCACACACACTCTCACACTCAGATGGACACAGATACACACACACTCTCTCACACTCAGATAGACACAGATACACACACACACGCTCACACTCAGATAGACACAGATACACACACACAGACTCACAGTCAGATAGACACAGGTACACAGACACTCTCACAGTCAGATAGAAACAGATACACACACACACACTCACACTCGGATAGACACAGAGTCACACACACACTCTCACACTCAGATAGACACAGATACACACACACTCTCTCATACTCAGATAGACACAGGTTCTCACTCTCTCACACTCAGATACACACAGATACACGCACACTCTCACACTCAGATTGACACAGACACACACACACACACACTCACACTCGGATAGACACAGATACACACACACTCTCTCACACTCAGATACCCACAGATACACACACACTCACACACTCAGATAGACACAGATACACACACACACACTCACACTCAGATAGACACAGATACACACACACTCTCTCACACTCAGATAGACACAGATACACTCACACTCTCTCACACTCAGATAGACACAGATGCACACACACTCACACTCAGACACAGATACACACACTCTCACACTCAAATAGACACAGATACACACACTCTCACACTCAGATGGACACAGATACACACACACTCTCTCACACTCAGATAGACACAGATACACACACACACTCACACTCAGATTGACACACACACTCTCACACTCAGATAGGCACAGATACACACACACACACTCACTCTCAGATAGACACAGATACACACACACTCTCAAACTCGGATAGACACAGATACACACACACTCTCTCACAATCAGATAGACACAGATCCACACACTCACTCTCACACTGAGTTAGACACAGAGACACACACTCTCACACTCAGACACAGATACACACACTCTCTCACACTCAGATAGACACAGATGCACACACACTCTCACACTCAGATAAACACAGATACACACACATACGCTCACACTCAGATGGACATAGATACACACACACACTCTCACACTCAGATAGACACAGATAAACACACTCTCTCACACTCAGATCGACACAGATACACAGATACTCTCTCACATTCAGATGGACACAGAAACACACACACGCTCACACTAAGATAGACACAGATACACACCCACAGACTCACACTCAGATAGACACAGATACACAGACACTCTCACACTCAGATTGACACAGATACACACACACTCTCACACTCAGATAGACACACACACACACACTGACACTCGGATAGACACAGAGGCACACACACTCTCTCACACTCAGATAGACACTGATACACAGACACTCTCACACTCAAATTGACACAGATACACACACACTCTCACACTCAGATAGACACAGATACACACACTCTCACACTCAGATAGACACACACACACACACTGACACTCGGATAGACACAGAGACACACACACTCTCTCACACTCAGATAGACACAGATACACAGACACTCTCATACTCAGATTGACACAGATACACACACACTCTCACACTCAGATTAAGACAGATATACACACACTCTCACACTCAGATAGACACACACACACACACACACACTGACACTCGGATAGACACAGAGACACACACACTCTCTCACACTCAGATAGACACAGACACACACCCACTCTCACACTCACATAGACACAGATACACACACACACTCTCACTCACATAGACACAGATACACACACACTCTCACACTCAGATAGACACAGATACACACGCACACTCTCACACTCAGATGGACACAGATACACACACTCACACTCAGATAGACACAGATACACACTCACACTCAGATAGACACAGATACTCTCTCACACTCAGATAGACACAGATACACACACACGCTCACACTCAGATAGACACAGATGCACACGCACTCTCTCACTCAGATAGACACAGATACATACACACACACACACTCAGATAGACACAGATGCACACACACTCTCTCACTCTCAGATAGACACAGATACACACACACTCTCAAACTCGGATAGACACAGATACACACACACTCTCTCACACTCAGATAGACACAGATCCACACACTCACTCTCACACTGAGTTAGACACAGAGACACACACTCTCACACTCAGACACAGATACACACACTCTCTCACACTCAGATAGACACAGATGCACACACACTCTCACACTCAGATAAACACAGATACACACACAGACGCTCACACTCAGATGGACATAGATACACACACACACTCTCACACTCAGATAGACACAGATAAACACACTCTCTCACACTCAGATCGACACAGATACACAGATACTCTCTCACATTCAGATGGACACAGAAACACACACACGCTCACACTAAGATAGACACAGATACACACCCACAGACTCACACTCAGATAGACACAGATACACAGACACTCTCACACTCAGATTGACACAGATACATACACACTCTCACACTCAGATAGACACACACACACACACTGACACTCGGATAGACACAGAGGCACACACACTCTCTCACACTCAGATAGACACTGATACACAGACACTCTCACACTCAAATTGACACAGATACACACACACTCTCACACTCAGATAGACACAGATACACACACTCTCACACTCAGATAGACACACACACACACACTGACACTCGGATAGACACAGAGACACACACACTCTCTCACACTCAGATAGACACAGATACACAGACACTCTCATACTCAGATTGACACAGATACACACACACTCTCACACTCAGATTAAGACAGATATACACACACTCTCACACTCAGATAGACACACACACACACACACACACTGACACTCGGATAGACACAGAGACACACACACTCTCTCACACTCAGATAGACACAGACACACACCCACTCTCACACTCACATAGACACAGATACACACACACACTCTCACTCACATAGACACAGATACACACACACTCTCACACTCAGATAGACACAGATACACACGCACACTCTCACACTCAGATGGACACAGATACACACACTCACACTCAGATAGACACAGATACACACTCACACTCAGATAGACACAGATACTCTCTCACACTCAGATAGACACAGATACACACACACGCTCACACTCAGATAGACACAGATGCACACGCACTCTCTCACTCAGATAGACACAGATACATACACACACACACACTCAGATAGACACAGATGCACACACACTCTCTCACTCAGATAGACACAGATACATACACACACACACACACTCAGATAGACACAGATACACACACACACAGACTGACACTCAGATAGACACAGATACACAGACACTCTCACACTCAGATTGACACAGACATGCACAAACACACACACACTCACACTCGGATAGACACAGAGACACACACTTTCTCTCACACTCAGATAGACACTGATACACAGACACTCTCACACTCAAATTGACACAGATACACACACACTCTCACACTCAGATTGACACAGAGACACATACCCTCTCACACTCAGATAGACAGATGCACACACTCTCTCACACTGCGATGGACACAGATACACACCCACCCTCACACTCACTTAGACACAGATACACACACACACTCTCACTCACATTGACACAGATACACACACACACTCTCACTCACATTGACACAGATACATACTCACACTCTCACACTCAGATAGACACAGATACTCACACACACTCTCACACTCAGATGGACACAGATACACACACACTCTCTCACACTCAGATAGACACAGATACACACACACACACTCACACTCAGATAGACACAGATACACACACACAGACTGACACTCAGATAGACACAGACACTCACACTCGGATAGACCCAGAGACACACACACTCTCTCACACTCAGATAGACACAGATACACACACACTCTCTCATACTCAGATAGACACAGGTTCTCACTCTCTCACACTCAGATACACACAGATACACACAAACTCACACTCAGATAGACACAGATACACACACACTCTCTCACACTCAGATAGACACAGATACACTCACACTCTCTCACACTCAGATAGACACAGATACACACACACTCACACTCAGACACAGATACACACACACTCACACTCAGATAGACACAGATACACACACACTCTCACACTCAGATAGACACAGATACACACACACTCTCTCACACTCAGATAGACACAGATACACACACACACTCACTCAGATTGACACACACACTCTCACACTCAGATAGACACAGATACACACACACACTCTCAAACTCAGATAGACACAGATACACACACACTCTCTCACACTCAGATAGACACAGATCCACACACACACTCTCACACTGAGTTAGACACAGATACACACACTCTCACACTCAGACACAGATACACACACTCTCTCACACTCAGATAGACACAGATTAACACACTCTCTCAAACTCAGATAAACACAGATACACACACATACGCTCACACTCAGATAGACACAGATACACACTACACGCTCTCACACTCAGATGGACATAGATACACACACACACTCTCACACTCAGATAGTCACAGATAAACACACTCTCTCACACTCAGATCGACACAGATACACAGATACTCTCTCACACTCAGATGGACACAGATACACACACACGCTCACACTAAGATAGACACAGATACACACACACAGACTCACACACAGATAGACACAGATACACAGACACTCTCACACTCAGAATGACACAGATACACACACACTCTCACACTCAGATAAACTCAGATACACACACCTACGCTCACACTCAGATAGACACAGATACACACTACACACTCTCACACTCAGATGGACATAGATACACACACACACTCTCACACTCAGATAGACACAGATACACACACACTCTCACACTCAGATCGACACAGATACACAGACACAGACTCACACTCAGATAGACACAGATACACAGACACTCTCACACTCAGATTGACACAGATACACACACACTCTCACACTCAGATAGACACAGATACACACACTCTCTCACACTCAGATAGACACAGATACAGAGACACTCTCACACTCAGATTGAGACAGATACACACACACTCTCACACTCAGATAGACACACACACACACACACACTGACACTCGGATAGACACAGAGACACACACACTCTCTCACACTCAGATAGTCACTGATACACAGACACTCTCACACTCAGATAGACACAGATACACACACACTCTCTCACACTCAGATAGACACAGATACACACACACTCTCTCACACTCAGATGGACACAGATACACACCCACTCTCACACTCACTCAGACACAGATACACACCCACACTCACACTCAGATAGACACAGATACACACACACACACTCTCACTCAGATAGACACAGATACACACACACACTCTCACACTCAGATAGACACAGATACACACACTCTCTCACACTCAGATAGACACAGATACACACACACACACTCACACTCAGATAGACACAGATACACACACACACACACTCACACTCAGATAGACACAGATACACACACACACTCTCACACTCAGATAGACACAGATACACACACACGCTCAAACTCAGATAGACACAGATACACACACACACTCTCACACTCAGATGGACACATATACACACACACTCTCTCACACTCAGATAGACACAGATAAACACACTCTCACACACAGATAGACACAGATACACACACACGCTCAGACTCAGATAGACACAGATGCACACACACTCTCACACTCAGATAGACACAAATACATACACACACTCAGATAGACACAGATTCATACACACACGCTCACACTCAGATAGACACAGATACACACACACACAGACTGACAGTCAGATAGACACAGATACACAGACACTCTCACACTCAGATTGACACAGACACGCACACACACCCACACACTCACACTCGGATAGACACAGAGACACACACACTCTCTCACACTCAGATAGACAATGATACACAGACACTCTCACACTCAAATTGACACAGATACACACACACTCTCACACTCAGATAGACACAGATACACACACTCTCTCACACTAAGATGGACACAGATATACACCCACCCTCACACGCACTTAGACACAGATACACACACACACTCTCACTCACATAGACACAGATATACACACACACACTCTCACTCAGATAGACACAGATACACACACACTCTCTCACACTCAGATAGACACAGATAAACACACTCTCTCACACTCAGATAGACACAGATACACACACACACACTCACATTCAGATAGACACAGATACACACACACTCTCACACTCAGATAGACACAGATACACACACACACTCTCACACTCAGATAGACACAGATACACACAGTCTCTCACACTCAGATAGACACAGGTACACACACACACTCTCACACTCAGATTGACACAGACACACACACACACACACACACTCAGATTGACACACACTCTCACATTCAGATAGACACAGATACACACACACACTCTCACACTCAGATAGACACAGATATACACACACTCTCTCACACTCAGATTGACACACACTCTCACATTCAGATAGACACAGATACACACACACACTCTCACACTCAGATAGACACAGATATACACACACTCTCTCACACTCAGATAGACACAGATCCACACACACACTCTCACACTGAGTTAGACACAGATACACACACTCTCACACTCAGACACAGATGCACACACACTCTCACACTCAGATAGACACAGATGCACACACACTCTCACACTCAGATAAACACAGATACACACACACACGCTCACACTCAGATAGACACAGATACACACTACACACTCTCACACTCAGATGGACACAGATACACACACACTCTCACGCTCAGATAAACACAGATACACACACACTCACACTCAGATAGACACAGATACACACACACTCTCACACTCAGATAGACACAGATACACACACACTCTCTCACACTCAGATAGACACAGATACACACACACACTCACTCAGATTGACACACACACTCTCACACTCAGATAGACACAGATACACACACACACTCTCAAACTCAGATAGACACAGATACACACACACTCTCTCACACTCAGATAGACACAGATCCACACACACACTCTCACACTGAGTTAGACACAGATACACACACTCTCACACTCAGACACAGATACACACACTCTCTCACACTCAGATAGACACAGATTAACACACTCTCTCAAACTCAGATAAACACAGATACACACACATACGCTCACACTCAGATAGACACAGATACACACTACACGCTCTCACACTCAGATGGACATAGATACACACACACACTCTCACACTCAGATAGACACAGATAAACACACTCTCTCACACTCAGATCGACACAGATACACAGATACTCTCTCACACTCAGATGGACACAGATACACACACACGCTCACACTAAGATAGACACAGATACACACACACAGACTCACACACAGATAGACACAGATACACAGACACTCTCACACTCAGAATGACACAGATACACACACACTCTCACACTCAGATAAACTCAGATACACACACCTACGCTCACACTCAGATAGACACAGATACACACTACACACTCTCACACTCAGATGGACATAGATACACACACACACTCTCACACTCAGATAGACACAGATACACACACACTCTCACACTCAGATCGACACAGATACACAGACACAGACTCACACTCAGATAGACACAGATACACAGACACTCTCACACTCAGATTGACACAGATACACACACACTCTCACACTCAGATAGACACAGATACACACACTCTCTCACACTCAGATAGACACAGATACACAGACACTCTCACACTCAGATTGAGACAGATACACACACACTCTCACACTCAGATAGACACACACACACACACACACTGACACTCGGATAGACACAGAGACACACACACTCTCTCACACTCAGATAGTCACTGATACACAGACACTCTCACACTCAGATAGACACAGATACACACACACTCTCTCACACTCAGATAGACACAGATACACACACACTCTCTCACACTCAGATGGACACAGATACACACCCACTCTCACACTCACTTAGACACAGATACACACCCACACTCACACTCAGATAGACACAGATACACACACACACACTCTCACTCAGATAGACACAGATACACACACACACTCTCACACTCAGATAGACACAGATACACACACTCTCTCACACTCAGATAGACACAGATACACACACACACACTCACACTCAGATAGACACAGATACACACACACACACACTCACACTCAGATAGACACAGATACACACACACACTCTCACACTCAGATAGACACAGATACACCCACACGCTCACACTCAGATAGACACAGATACACACACACTCTCAAACTCAGATAGACACAGATACACACACACACTCTCACACTCAGATGGACACATATACACACACACTCTCTCACACTCAGATAGACACAGATAAACACACTCTCACACACAGATAGACACAGATACAAACACACGCTCAGACTCAGATAGACACAGATGCACACACACTCTCACACTCAGATAGACACAAATACATACACACACACACACTCAGATAGACACAGATTCATACACACACGCTCACACTCAGATAGACACAGATACACACACACACAGACTGACAGTCAGATAGACACAGATACACAGACACTCTCACACTCAGATTGACACAGACACGCACACACACCCACACACTCACACTCGGATAGACACAGAGACACACACACTCTCTCACACTCAGATAGACAATGATACACAGACACTCTCACACTCAAATTGACACAGATACACACACACTCTCACACTCAGATAGACACAGATACACACACTCTCTCACACTAAGATGGACACAGATATACACCCACCCTCACACGCACTTAGACACAGATACACACACACACTCTCACTCACATAGACACAGATATACACACACACACTCTCACTCAGATAGACACAGATACACACACACTCTCTCACACTCAGATAGACACAGATAAACACACTCTCTCACACTCAGATAGACACAGATACACACACACACACTCACATTCAGATAGACACAGATACACACACACTCTCACACTCAGATAGACACAGATACACACACACACTCTCACACTCAGATAGACACAGATACACACACTCTCTCACACTCAGATAGACACAGGTACACACACACACTCTCACACTCAGATTGACACAGACACACACACACACACACACACACACTCAGATTGACACACACTCTCACATTCAGATAGACACAGATACACACACACACTCTCACACTCAGATAGACACAGATATACACACACTCTCTCACACTCAGATTGACACACACTCTCACATTCAGATAGACACAGATACACACACACACTCTCACACTCAGATAGACACAGATATACACACACTCTCTCACACTCAGATAGACACAGATCCACACACACACTCTCACACTGAGTTAGACACAGATACACACACTCTCACACTCAGACACAGATGCACACACACTCTCACACTCAGATAGACACAGATGCACACACACTCTCACACTCAGATAAACACAGATACACACACACACGCTCACACTCAGATAGACACAGATACACACTACACACTCTCACACTCAGATGGACACAGATACACACACACTCTCACGCTCAGATAAACACAGATACACACACACACGCTCACACTCAGATAGACACAGATACACACACACTCTCTCACACTCAGATAGACACAGATACACAGATACTCTCTCACATTCAGATAGACACAGATACACACACACAGACTCACACTCAGATAGACACAGATACACAGACACTCTCACACTCAGATTGACACAGATGCACACACACTCTCACACTCAGATAGACACAGATACACACACTCACACTCAGCTAAACACAGATACACACACACACTCTAACACTCAGATAGACACAGATACACCCACACACACTCAGATAGACACAGATACACACACTCTCTCACATTCAGATAGACACAGACACACACACTCTCACACTCAGATAGACACAGATACACACACACACACTCACACTCAGATAGGCACAGCTACACACACACTCACACTCTCACACTTGGATTGACACAGATACACACACACTCACACTCAGATACACACTCACACTCTCACACTCAGATAGACACAGATACACACACACACTCTCACTCAGATAGACAACAATACACACACACACTCACACTCAGATAGACACAAATACACACACTCTCTCACACTCAGATAGACACAGATACACACACACTCTCACACTCAGAAAGAGACAGATACACACACACTCTCACACTCAGGTAGACACAGATACACACACACTCTCACTCCGATAGACATAGATACACACACTCTCTCACACTCAGATAGACACAGATACACACACACTCTCACACTCAGAAAGAGACAGATACACACACACTCTCACACTCAGGTAGACACAGATACACACACTCTCACACTCAGAAAGAGACAGATACACACACACACTCACACTCAGATAGACACAGATACACACACACACTCACACTCAGCTAAACACAGATACACACACACACTCTCACACTCAGATAGACACAGATACACACACACAGTCTCCCACTCAGGTGGACACCGATACACACACACTCTCTCACACTCAGATAGACACAGATAAACACACTCTCTCACACTCAGACAGACACAGATACACACACACTCTCACACTCAGATAGACACAGATACACACACACAGTCTCACACTCAGATGGTCACCGATACACACACACACTCTCACACTCAGATAGACACAGATACTCTCTCACACTTTGATAGACACAGATACATAAACACGCTCAAACTCAGATAGACACAGATACACACACACACACTCAGATAGACACAGATACACACACACACACTCACACTTAGATAGACACAGATACACACACACAGTCTCACACTCAGGTGGACACCGATACACACACACTCTCTCACACTCAGATAGACACAGATAAACACACTCTCTCACACTCAGATAGACACAGATACACACACACTCTCACACTCAGATAGACACAGATACACACACACAGTCTCACACTCAGATGGACACCGATACACACACACTCTCTCACACTCAGATAGACACAGATACTCTCTCACACTCAGATAGACACAGATACACAAACACTCTCACACTCAGATAGACACAGATACACACACACACACTCATATAGACACAGATACACAGATACTCTCTCACACTCAGATAGACACAGATACACACACACGCTCACACTCAGATAGACACAGATGCACACACACTCTCACACTCAGATTGACACAGACACACACACACACACACTGACACTCGGATAGACACAGGGACACACACACTCTCTCACACTCAGATAGACACTGATACACAGACACTCTCACACTCAAATTGACACAGATACATACACACACTCTCACACTCAGATAGACACAGATACACACACTCTCTCACACTCAGATAGACACAGAGACACATACCCTCTCACACTCAGACAGACAGATGCACACACTCTCTCACACTCAGATGGACACACACACCCACTCTCACACTCACTTAGACACAGATACACACACACACTCTCACTCACATAGACACAGATACACACACACACTCTCACACTCAGATAGACACAGATAGACACGCACACTCTCACACTCAGATGGACACAGATACACACACACTCTCTCACACTCAGATAGACACAGATAAACACACTCTCTCACACTCAGATAGACACAGATACACACACACACACTCACACTCAGATAGACACAGATACACACACACTCTCACACTTAGATAGACACAGATACACACACACACTCTCACACTCAGATGGACACAGATACACACACACTCTCACACTCAGATAGACACGGATACATACGCACACACTCACACTCAGATAGACACAGAGACACATACCCTCTCACACTCAGATAGACACAGACACACACACACACACTCACACTCAGATAGACACAGATACACACACACGCTCACACTCAGATAGACACAGATACACACACACAGACTGACACTCAGATAGACACAGATACACAGACACTCTCACACTCAGATTGACAAAGACACACACACACACACACACACACACTCACACTCGGATAGACACAGGGACACACACACACACTCACACTCAGCTAAACACAGATACACACACACACTCGAACACTCAGATAGACACAGATACACACACACTCTCACACTCAGACAGACACAGATACACACACACACACACACTCAGATAGGCACAGCTACACACACACTCTCACATTCAGATAGACACAGACACACACACTCTCACACTCAGATAGACACAGATACACACACACACACTCACACTCAGCTAAACACAGATACACACACAATCTCACACTCAGATAGGCACAGCTACACACACACTCTCACATTCAGATAGACACAGACACACACACTCTCACACTCAGATAGACACAGATACACACACACTCTCACATTCAGATAGACACAGACACACAGACTCTCACACTCAGATAGACACAGATACACACACACACACTCACACTCAGATATGCACAGCTACACACACACTCACACTCTCACACTCGGATTGACACAGATACACACACACTCACACTCAGATACACACTCACACTCTCACACTCAGATAGAGAGAGATACACACTCACACTCTCACACTCAGATAAACACAGATACACTCACACACACTCACACTCAGATAGACACAGATACACACACTCTCTCACACTCAGAAAGACACAGATACACACACTCTCTCACACTCAGATAGACACAGATACACACACACTCTCACACTCAGAAAGAGACAGATACACACACACTCTCACACTCAGGTAGACACAGATACACACACACTCTCACTCCGATAGACATAGATACACACACACACACTCACACTCAGCTAAACACAGATACACACACACACTCTCACACTCAGATAGACACAGATACACACACACACTCACACTCAGATAGACACAGATACACACACACAGTCTCACACTCAGGTGGACACCGATACACACACACTCTCTCACACTCAGATAGACACAGATAAACACACTCTCTCACACTCAGATAGACACAGATACACACACACACTCACACTCAGATAGACACAGATACACACACACAGTCTCACACTCAGATGGACACCGATACACACACACTCTCTCACACTCAGATAGACACAGATACTCTCTCACACTCAGATAGACACAGATACACAAACACGCTCACACTCAGATTGACACAGATACACACACACACACTCAGATAGACACAGATACACAGATACTCTCTCACACTCAGATAGACACAGATACACACACGCTCACACTCAGATAGACACAGATGCACACACACTCTCACACTCAGATAGACACAGATACTCACACACACTCTCACGCTCAGATAGACACAGATGCTTACACACACGCTCACACTCAGATAGACACAGATACACAGACACTCTCACACTCAGATTGACACAGACACACACACACACACTCAGATAGACACAGATACACACACACACACACACTGACACTCGGATAGACACAGAGACACACACTCTCTCACACTCAGATAGACACAGATACACACACACTCTCACACTCAGATTGACACAGATACAGCCACACTCTCACACTCAGATAGACACAGATACACACACACACTCACACTCAGATAGACACAGAGACACATACCCTCTCACACTCAGATAGACAGATGCACACACACTCTCACACTCAGATGGACACAGATACACACCCACTCTCACACTCACTTAGACACAGATACACACACACACTCTCTCTCACATAGACACAGATACACACACACACACTGACACTCGGATAGACACAGAGACACACACTCTCTCACACTCAGATAGACACAGATACACACACACTCTCACACTCAGATTGACACAGATACAGCCACACTCTCACACTCAGATAGACACAGATACACACACACACTCACACTCAGATAGACACAGAGACACATACCCTCTCACACTCAGATAGACAGATGCACACACACTCTCACACTCAGATGGACACAGATACACACCCACTCTCACACTCACTTAGACACAGATACACACACACACTCTCTCTCACATAGACACAGATACACACACACACTCTCACACTCAGATAGACACAGATAGACACGCACACTCACACTCAGATAGACACAGATAAACACACTCTCTCACACTCAGATAGACACAGATACACACACACTCTCTCACACTCAGATAGACACAGATAAACACACTCTCTCACACTCAGATAGACACAGATACACACACACTCAGTTAGACAGATACACACACTCTCACACTCAGATGGACACAGATACACACACACTCTCTCACACTCAGATCGACACAGATAAACACACTCTCTCACACTCAGATAGACACAGATACACACACACTCTCTCACACTCAGATAGACACAGATACACACACACACTCACACTCAGATTGACACACACACTCTCACACTCAGATAGACACAGATACACACACACACTCACACTCAGATAGACACTGATACACACACACACTCTCACACTCAGATAGACACAGATACACACACACACTCACACTCAGATAGACACAGATACACACACACTCTCACACTCAGATAGACACAGATACACACACACACTCTCACACTCAGATGGACACAGATACACACACACTCACACTCAGATAGACACAGATACACACACACACACTCACACTCAGATAGACAGATACACACACTCTCACACTCAGATAGACACAGATACACACACTCTCTCACACTCAGATAGATACAGATACACTCACACTCTCTCACACTCAGATAGACACAGATACACACACACTCACACTCAGATAGACACAGATACACACACTCTCTCACACTCAGATAGATACAGATACACACACTCTCACACTCAGATAGACACAGATACACACACACACACACACTCAGATAGACACAGATACACACACTCTCACACGCAGATAGACAGATACACACACACTCTCACACTCAGATAGACAGAGATACACACCCACTCTCTCACACTCAGATAGACACAGATATACACACACACTCACACTCAGATAGACACAGATACACACACACTCTCACACTCAGATAGACACAGATACACTCACACACTCTCACACTCAGATAGACACAGATACATACACACACACTCAGATAGACACAGATACACTCACACACTCTCACACTCAGATAGACACAGATACACACACACTCTCACACTCAGATAGACACCGATACACACTCACACTCACACTCAGATAGACACAGGTACACACACTCTCTCACACTCAGATAGACACAGATACACACACACTCTCACACTCAGAAAGAGACAGATACACACACACTCTCACACTCAGGTAGACACAGATACACACACACTCTCACTCCGATAGACATAGATACACACACACACACTCACACTCAGCTAAACACAGACACACACACACACTCACACTCAGATAGATACAGATACACTCACACTCCCTCACACTCAGATAGACACAGATACACACACACTCACACTCAGATAGACACAGATACACACACTCTCTCACACTCAGATAGATACAGATACACACACTCTCACACTCAGATAGACACAGATACACACACACACACACACTCAGATAGACACAGATACACACACTCTCACACGCAGATAGACAGATACACACACACTCTCACACTCAGATAGACAGAGATACACACCCACTCTCTCACACTCAGATAGACACAGATACACACACACACTCACACTCAGATAGACACAGATACACACACACTCTCACACTCAGATAGACACAGATACACTCACACACTCTCACACTCAGATAGACACAGATACATACACACACACTCAGATAGACACAGATACACTCACACACTCTCACACTCAGATAGACACAGATACACACACTCTCTCACACTCAGATAGATACAGATACACTCACACTCTCTCACACTCAGATAGACACAGATACACACACACTCACACTCAGATAGACACAGATACACACACTCTCTCACACTCAGAAAGACACAGATACACACACTCTCTCACACTCAGATAGACACAGATACACACACACTCTCACACTCAGAAAGAGACAGATACACACACACTCTCACACTCAGGTAGACACAGATACACACACACTCTCACTCCGATAGACATAGATACACACACACACACTCACACTCAGCTAAACACAGATACACACACACACTCTCACACTCAGATAGACACAGATACACACACACACTCACACTCAGATAGACACAGATACACACACACAGTCTCACACTCAGGTGGACACCGATACACACACACTCTCTCACACTCAGATAGACACAGATAAACACACTCTCTCACACTCAGATAGACACAGATACACACACACACTCACACTCAGATAGACACAGATACACACACACAGTCTCACACTCAGATGGACACCGATACACACACACTCTCTCACACTCAGATAGACACAGATACTCTCTCACACTCAGATAGACACAGATACACAAACACGCTCACACTCAGATAGACACAGATACACACACACACACTCAGATAAACACAGATACACAGATACTCTCTCACACTCAGATAGACACAGATACACACACGCTCACACTCAGATAGACACAGATGCACACACACTCTCACACTCAGATAGACACAGATACTCACACACACTCTCACGCTCAGATAGACACAGATGCTTACACACACGCTCACACTCAGATAGACACAGATACACAGACACTCTCACACTCAGATTGACACAGACACACACACACACACTCAGATAGACACAGATACACACACACACACTGACACTCGGATAGACACAGAGACACACACTCTCTCACACTCAGATAGACACAGATACACACACACTCTCACACTCAGATTGACACAGATACAGCCACACTCTCACACTCAGATAGACACAGATACACACACACACTCACACTCAGATAGACACAGAGACACATACCCTCTCACACTCAGATAGACAGATGCACACACACTCTCACACTCAGATGGACACAGATACACACCCACTCTCACACTCACTTAGACACAGATACACACACACACTCTCTCTCACATAGACACAGATACACACACACACTCTCACACTCAGATAGACACAGATAGACACGCACACTCACACTCAGATAGACACAGATAAACACACTCTCTCACACTCAGATAGACACAGATACACACACACTCTCTCACACTCAGATAGACACAGATAAACACACTCTCTCACACTCAGATAGACACAGATACACACACACTCAGTTAGACAGATACACACACTCTCACACTCAGATGGACACAGATACACACACACTCTCTCACACTCAGATCGACACAGATAAACACACTCTCTCACACTCAGATAGACACAGATACACACACACTCTCTCACACTCAGATAGACACAGATACACACACACTCACACTCAGATTGACACACACACTCTCACACTCAGATAGACACAGATACACACACACACTCACACTCAGATAGACACTGATACACACACACACTCTCACACTCAGATAGACACAGATACACACACACACTCACACTCAGATAGACACAGATACACACACACTCTCACACTCAGATAGACACAGATACACACACACACTCTCACACTCAGATGGACACAGATACACACACACTCACACTCAGATAGACACAGATACACACACACACACTCACACTCAGATAGACAGATACACACACTCTCACACTCAGATAGACACAGATACACACACTCTCTCACACTCAGATAGATACAGATACACTCACACTCTCTCACACTCAGATAGACACAGATACACACACACTCACACTCAGATAGACACAGATACACACACTCTCTCACACTCAGATAGATAGATACACACACTCTCACACTCAGATAGACACAGATACACACACACACACACACTCAGATAGACACAGATACACACACTCTCACACGCAGATAGACAGATACACACACACTCTCACACTCAGATAGACAGAGATACATACCCACTCTCTCACACTCAGATAGACACAGATACACACACACACTCACACTCAGATAGACACAGATACACACACACTCTCACACTCAGATAGACACAGATACACTCACACACTCTCACACTCAGATAGACACAGATACATACACACACACTCAGATAGACACAGATACACTCACACACTCTCACACTCAGATAGACACAGATACACACACACTCTCACACTCAGAGAGACACCGATACACACTCACACTCACACTCAGATAGACACAGATACACACACTCTCTCACACTCAGATAGACAGATACACACACTCTCACACTCAGATAGACACAGATACACACACATTCTCACACTCAGATAGACACCGATACACACTCACACTCAGACACAGATACACACACTCTCTCACACTCAGATAGATACAGATACACTGACACTCTCTCACACTCAGATAGACACAGATACACACACACTCACACTCAGATAGACACAGATACACACACTCTCACACTCAGATAGACAGATACACACACACTCACACACTCAGATCGACAGAGATACACACCCACTCTCACACACTTGCTGATGCTGATTACAGTAAAACCTCACAGATAGACTCACATAAGCAGACTTTCAGAAACACATTCACGCAGTCACAGTGTCTCACACATACTCACAGACACAATAACCTATCAGAGAAACAGGTTGATTATTTAGTGAATAAAGATGTTTGGCTCCCTCCCTGAAGCTTGTGTAAACTCTCCGAAGCAGCTCATCCATCCCAGGAAATATTCATGAGGATCAGGGTAAGGTTCCAGAAAGTTCACATGAGGCAGGAGATATTCTCTGCTCCAATATCCTCTTTAAACAAGTTTTCAGAGTGATGTGCAGATTTAAATGTCACTCAGATCAATCTGTTTGTCTCGGTGTGGCTGCTGCTGTCATTTTGCTGCTGGCGGTTTGTGCTGAGTTTGAGATGTCTCTGGGTAAATATCGCCCCCTTTAGATCTTCCTGTCTCCCTCCGCTGCTCTCAAACCCCCAGTAATCCAGGAAGATGATCAGAGAACTGGGGAAGAGCAGCAAGTATGGAATGTCTCTATTCTGCTGTTGTGCTGTTTACAGAATCACCGATTCCTGTAGCACAGAATGAGGCCATTCAGCCCATCGAGGCTGTGCTGTCCCTGAAAGAACTATCTATTTAATCCCACCTCACCCTCTGCTCATTCCCCAGAGCTCTGAAAAATGTTTGCTTTTTAAACCTTTACCCAATGTCCTTTTGAAAGTTATTGTTGAATCTGCTTCCACCGCCCTTTAAGGCAGCACCTTCCAGATCACAACAACTCGCTGTGTAAAAAACATCCTCCTCATCTCCCCCTCTGCCTCACAACAACTCGCTGTGTAAAAAACATCCTCCTCATCTCCCCCTCTGCCTCACAACAACTCGCTGTGTAAAAAACATCCTCCTCATCTCCCCCTCTGCCTCACAACTCGCTGTATAAAAAACATCCTCCTCATCTCCCCCTCTGCCTCACAACTCGCTGTATAAAAAACATCCTCCTCATCTCCCCCTCTGCCTCACAACAACTCGCTGTGTAAAAAACATCCTCCTCATCTCCCCCTCTGCCTCACAACAACTCGCTGTGTAAAAAACATCCTCCTCGTCTCCCCCTCTGCCTCACAACAACTCGCTGTGTAAAAACATTCTCCTCATCTCCCCCTCTGCCTCACAACAACTCGCTGTGTAAAAAACATCCTCCTCATCTCCCCCTCTGCCTCACAACAACTCGCTGTGTAAAAAACATCCTCCTCATCTCCCCCTCTGCCTCACAACAACTCGCTGTGTAAAAAACATCCTCCTCATCTCCCCCTCTGCCTCACAACAACTCGCTGTGTACAAAATATCCTCCTCATCTCCCCCTCTGCCTCACAACAACTCGCTGTGTAAAAAACATCCTCCTCATCTCCCCCTCTGCTTCACAACAACTCGCTGTGTAAAAAACATCCTCCTCATCTCCCCCTCTGCCTCACAACAACTCCCTGTGTAAAAACATTCTCCTCATCTCCCCCTCTGCCTCACAACAACTCGCTGTGTAAAAAACATCCTCATCTCCCCCTCTGCCTCACAACAACTCGCTGTGTAAAAAACATTCTCCTCATCTCCCCTTCTGCCTCACAACAACTCGCTGTGTAAAAAACATCCTCCTCATCTCCCCCTCTGCCTCACAACAACTCGCTGTGTAAAAAACATACTTCTCATCTCCCCCTCTGCCTCACAACAACTCGCTGTGTAAAAAACATCCTCCTCATCTCCCCCTCTGCTTCTTTTCCCGATTCTCTCCAATCTGTGTCCCTCTGGTGACCCTCCCTCCTGTCCCTCGAAACACTTTCTCCTCACTTACTCCATCAGAACTCTTGCTGATTTTGAACCCCTCGATTCAATCTCCTCTGAACCTTCTCTGCTCCAAGGAGAACAATCCCAGCTTCTCCAGTCTCTCCGCATTAACTGAAATCCCACATCCCTGCTCCCATTCCAGTAAATCTCCTCCGCACCCTGTCCAAGGCCTCAACATCCTCCCTAAAGTGTGGAGCCCAGAACTGGACTCAATCCCCCAGCTGGGTTGAACGAGTGATTAATGGTGTGTAACAGAAACTAAGTGGTTATTAACCTGGAGGTTTCCGCTCTCACTGGGGCAATGCAATCACATCACACACAGATTATGGAGAAATGTTTATTAACGACCTGGAGATCAGAAATTGTCCAAACAAACATTGCCTTTCCTGGTTCCATTATTTAATCACTCAGGACGCTCACACACTCAAAGGGATGTTGAACTGGAGAAACATTTAACTCTGTATTTGTGTGAGTTTGTGAGTCTGTCTCTGACCTGCTCACGACATGTTTAATCAACACTTCACTCTGTTCCACTGATCACTGCTTTATTGGGACACAGAGACTGAGTGGAAGTGACACTAACATCAAACCTCCAGATCCACAGAGGGACATGAGGATACCATTCTGTCCCTCACGTCTGTTCCAAGTCAGATGAGGATAAAGCTCTTGGGCACCTCCAGCTGGTTCTACCATTTATAAGAATGATTATAACACCGTGGACCACTCAGTCCATCATGTTGCTGTCAGCCCTCTGCTGGTAACCCTGCTTGCAATGGGAACAGTTTCTCCCTGTCTCCTCTGACTAGACCCTGCATGATTGTAAACACCTTAATCAAATCTCCTCTGAATCTTCTCTTCGTGAAGGAGAACATTCCAAACTTCCCCAATTCATCGGGTAACTGATTCCCGAACCGTTCCCCCGAATCTTTCCTGAACTCACTCCAAAGTCTCCACATTCTTCCTCACGTGTGGTGCTCAGAGCTGGACATAATACTCTCGCTGAGATTGAATTGGTGTTTTATAAAAGTTTAACTCACTTTTCTTGCTTGTTTACTCTGCGTCCCTATTTGGAAAGATCTGGATTGTTTGCACCATTTTAACCACTTTCATAACCCGCCCTGCAGCTCAATGATAGCCACACATCTCCTGCAGGCTCTCTGTTCCTCAATTCCCTCTCAAACATATCCGTTACTTCACATTGATTCTCCTCATTCTCCTCAGAAAGTATCATTTTCACACCTCTCTGCATTGGATCTCATCGCCCATTCCACCAACCTGTCCATGACCTCTGAAAATTTATCACTTCCTCCTCACAGTTCACAATCATTCCGAGAGCACCTAAGACTAGGTCATTTATATAACTGAAGGAAAGCAGTGGCCCCTCGCACCGATCCCTGTGGAACCCCCTGGAAACCTACCTCCAGTCTGAAGAACAGCTTCGCCACTAATCTCTGTTTCCTGTCATCAGACAACTTCATACCCACGCTGCCACTGTCAGTCCCAACCCATTGGACTTCAACTTCACCGACATTCAACTACTTCCACATTCAGCTATCATTTTGAGAGCATTGTCTTCCTAATCAGCTCCACTCCTCCTGTTAGCCCCATTTATTATTCATGTGCCAATATAAATTGTAAAGTCGCCATAGTCCCAGATGACCATGGGGAAGTCAATTCTGAAGATGACGTAAGGAGGCTACTGTCATGTGAGAGTACCTTCAAGAAATGGGTGTTTATAAATGGGTGTGTTTTTAAATATCTGTAGTGAGAGTACCTTTAAGAAATGGGTGTTTATAAATGGGTATGTATATAAATATCTGTAGTGAGAGTACCTTTAAGAAATGGGTGTTTATTACTGCAGTGATGTCAGAGAGTGGGTGGAGCTGGGCCGTCTGTCAGCTTTTTACTTTCGTTTTAGGCTGTTTGCTGCAGGGTGTGTTTTAGTTTCGTTTTCAGAGCTGGATAGCTGCAGTCACAGCCAGACGGTGTATTAGAGTCTCCCTCTGTAATTTACAGAATATAAATCGATCCTTTGGTGATTTAGAACTAATAACTGCTCTCAGTAGTGATTTTAACCTGATGTGCTTCTGTTGAAGGTTTTCTTTTTAAGTCTTATGGATGTTGAAAGGAAAGCTTAAAGGATTACTTAGTGTTGTAGTCTTTGGGGGTTGTATTTGACTTGATGGTTGCTAAGATGTTCACTGTTTTAAAAAGGTTAACTTGAGTTTGTAGAATAAACATTGCTTTGCTTTAAAAAATACTTTTCCATTTCTGCTGTCCCACACCTGTAGAGTGGGCCGTGTGCTCCCCATACCACAATCTATTAAAAGTTGTGGGTCAGGTGAACTCCATGATACACTTTGGGGTTCTCTAAATCCTGGCCCATAACAGTACAAAGGGACATGGATAGGTGGCTTGATTGAAACATTTAACATCCTGAGGGGCACAGTAGCACAGTGGTTAGCACTGTTGCTTCACAGCGCCAGGGTCCCGGGTTCGATTCCCGGCTTGGGTCACTGTCTGTGCGGAGTCTGCACGTTCTCCCCCTGTCTGCGTGGGTTTCCTCCGGGTGCTCCGGTTTCCTCCCACAAGTCCCGAAAGACGTGCTGTTAGGTGAATTGGACATTCTGAATTCTCCCTCTGTGTACCCGAACAGGTGCCGGAATATGGCGACTAGGGGCTTTTCATAGTAACTTCATTGCAGTGTTAATGTAAGCCTACTTGTGACACTAATAAAAATTGTTATTATAAGGTGGATGTGGAGAGGGTGTTTCCTCTTGTGGTAGAATCAAGAACTGGAGGGCGGACAATGGTTAAAAATAAGGGGTTCTCCAGTTAAAACGGAGATGAGGTAAAATAATTTCACCCAAAGGGTGGTGAGTCTCTGGAACTTTCTGCCTGAATAGCTGGTGGAAGAGATTCTCGGTGAGCAAGGGGGTGATCGGGTATCGGGGGTCGGCAGGATGCAGTTCTGAGGTTCCTGTCAGGCCGGCCCCCATCTTATTAAATGGCGTAGCAGGCTCGAGGGGCAGGGTGGCCTCCGCTGGCTCCATGGTTCTGTGTCTGTTTCAAAAGGGTGAGAGGGGGGGTGTTTGTGTGAAACAGACACACCAGCACAGAGAAGATGGGCTGAATGGCCTCTTTTGCCCGGTGAATTCTCCTTTGACTGATTCTAACAGCCGACTCAATCTGGAAAGTGTGTGGGATAAGCTGTGGAGTGAGAATCGGAATTGGGTTTGTCGGGAAAGCAGCCTGGGCAATGTGATCAGTCCACACAAGCAGCAGCTAAACAGGGAAATATATTCCCAGGGGAATGTGCAACCAAACGTCACCTGGTGAAAGAAAGATTGCTCTAAGTGTGTTCATGACAAACTCCAGACACGCTCACAAACCCATAATTAGTCTTCAGCGCTGTAACATTATCCTGTCAGCATTATTGCTTTATTACACGCTTCATTCTAATGGATAAAAACAGTGTTTTAAACGGCACTCCCTGACTCGCTCAGTCAGGAGACTCAGAGCAACAGTGACTGGGCCAACAGGAGGCTCATGTCCCTGATCGCAGTGCACCCGTAGCCCAGGCCCAAAGGCTGGGGAAGGCCCTGATGTGTTAGGCAGGTCGGTTCGGTGTGGACTGCACTTGATGCAGCGATGCGAGAAACAGACCTCTAACACTGTAGAAGATCCAACACGGTTTTATTGAACGATGAACTAACATACATATTTAACTGTGGATCGACACTATACTGAACTGACTGGAGACCTTGTACTAGCCTGACCAGACTTACTAGCTACCGCATGGTGTTTGCTCTGTGCCAGCTCGTGGACTCTGACTGTCTCAGTGGCTGGGTCCCGAGAGAGCGGGAAACCTGGTGCCCTCTGGCTTTATAGTGGTAGTGTCCTGTCTGGTGATTGGCTGCACTGTGTTGTGTGCTTCCTGGTCATTATGTGTGTCAATCACTGCCTGTCTGCATCTCATTATATACATGAGCGGATATTATGACACCTCCCCCCTTTTTACACAAAAAAATACTAAGGTGTGGATGCTTATAAATATATATATAAAAATGTGCCTGACTATAATCAGAAAGAGGGCTAAACAACCGTATATACATAGGAAGGTTGCGATAGTGCAGATACATGGCAAAGGAAACGATATTTACAGAGGTCCAATTGGTAAAGTCACAAAACTGTACAAAAGATCAGTCTATAGATTTAGTCTTTGTGTTGGGCGGCGAATTCTTGTTGATCGCCGCAGAGACGGATTCGGAGCCGCCTGCGCTTGGAGAGGCGGGATCGCTGGCATCGCGGTGGGCACGTGGACCGGCAGGATTGCTGGTAGATCGGCGGCCTCATGGTACCTTGAAGGACAAGGGCAGCAGATACCTGGGAACCCCACCACCCGGAGGTTCCCCTCCAAGCTACACGTCTGACCTGGAAATATATCGGCGTTCCTTCACTGTCGCTCGGTCAAAATCTGGAACTCCCTCCCTAACAGCACAGTGGGTGTACCTACACCTCAGGGTCTACAGCAGTTCAAGAAAGCAGCTCACCAGCACCCTCTAAAGGGCAATGAGGGAACATAGAACATAGCACATTACAGCGCAGTACAGTCCCTTCAGCCCTCGATGTTGCGCCGACCTGTGAAACCACTCTAAAGCCCATCTACACTATTCCCTTATCGTCCATATGTCTATCCAATGACCATTTGAATGCCCTTAGTGTTGGCGAGACCACTACTGTTGCAGGCAGGGCATTCCACGCCCTTACTACTCTCTGAGTAAAGAACCTACCTCTGACATCTGTCCTATGTCTATCTCCCCTCAATTTAAAGCTATGTCCCCTCGTGCTAGACATCACCATCCGAGGAAAAAGGCTCTCACTGTCCACCCTATCCAATCCTCTGATCATCTTGTCTGCCTCAATTAAGTCACCTCTTAACCTTCTTCTCTCTAACGAAAACAGACTCAAGTCCCTCAGTCTTTCCTCATCAGATCTTCCCTCCATACCAGGCAACATTCTGGTAAATCTCCTCTGCACCCTTTCCAATGCTTCCACATCCTTCCTATAATGCGGCGACCAGAATTGCACGCACTACTCCAAATGCAGCTGCACCAGAGTTTTGTACAGCTGCAACATGACCTCATGGCTCCAAAACGCAATCCCTCTACCAATAAAAGCTAAAACTGGGGACATTGTCCCTTCTGCCAGCCATTGCTGAGGGGCTGCATCACGCGCTGCAGCAGAGGAGCCTTGGCCGTCTCCTCACGAATTTGGACCACCCGTTCGTCAGAGGCCGGAAGATTCGAGGCACACAACCGCACTTGGGCTTCTATGTGGCAGATGAAGTCACTTTGTTCATGCGGTGTGGTAATGGACCTGGACAGGGCATCTGCAGCGATCAGCTCTTCACCTGGTGTGTAGACCAGTTCGAAGCCGTAGCGGCGTTTAGAAGAATTCGCTGTAACCGAGGTGTCATGTCGTTTAAATCCTTCTGGATTATGTGGACTAGAGGCCTGTGGTCCATCTCTACCGTGAATTTCGGCAGGCCACAAACGTAGTCGTGGAACTTGTCTATCCCTGTTAGGAGGCCCAGACGCTCCTTCTCAATCTGAGCGTACCGTTGCTCAGTGGGCGTCATGGCCCTGGAGGCATACGCCACTGGAGCCCAGGACGAGGAGTCATCCCGCTGGAGGAGCACCGCCCCAATGCCGTCCGGGCTTGCATCAGTTGATATCTTGGTTTCCTTGGTTGGGTCGATGAACGCTGGACCGGGGCTGCCGTGAGTTTTGCCTTCAGCTCGCGCCATTGCTCTTCATGCTTGGGCAGCCACTGGAATTCCGTCGACTTCTTGACGAGATGGCGGAGGGCCGTAGTGTGGGATGCCATATTGGGAATGAATTTCCCGAGGAAATTGACCATTCAGAGAAGGCGGAATGGCGTTGATTGCCGAGACCTTGTCAGCATCTGGCCGCACGCCCTGCTGCGAGATGTGGTCATCTAGGAATTTGATCTCAAATTGACCAAATGAGCACTTGGCTCTGTTGAGCTGGAGACCATGTTCATGAATTCTCGGAAATACCTGCTTGAGCTGAGCGATGTGTTCCTGCAGCGTTGTGGACCAGATGATGACATCGTCAATGTACACTCGCACCCCCTCGATGCCCTCCATCATCTGCTCCATGATGCGGTGAAATACTTCGGAGGCAGATATGATACCAAAAGGGCATCCGGTTGTAGCAGTAGCGACCGAACGGGGTGTTGAACGTGCACAGCTTGCGACTGGACGCGTCCAGTCGTATTTGCCAAAAATCCCGGGAGGCATCGAGCTTAGTGAAGAATTTGGCATGAGCCATCTCACTGGTCAACTCTTCTCGTTTTGGTATCGGGTAATGCTCCCGCATGATATTGCGGTTTTGATCCTTCGGGTCAATGCAAATGCGGAGCTCCCCTGACGGCTTCTGACGCAGACCATGGAGCTGACCCAATCTGTGGGCTCTGTGACCTTCGATATGATGCCCTGGTCTTGGAGGTCCTGTAATTGCTTCTTCAGACGATCCCTGAGGGGCGCCGGCACCCGGCGAGGTGCATGAATTACAGGGGTGGCGTTCGGCTTGAGCAGGGTTTTGTTTCGGTACGGGAGCGTGCCCATCCCATCGAATACATTGTGGTACTGCGTGATAATGTCATCTATGTCGGCTTGCAAGTTTCCGTCTGGCGAGGCCGTCGCCGGTGATGATGACATGGTGTGGACTCGCTGAACCAGGTTCAGGAGCTTGCAGGCTCGAGCACCGAGCAGGGACGCTCTGTCAGGCCCGACGATTTCAAACCGCAGCGTCGCCTTGATCGCCTTGTTGGATACCCCTAGTTGACAGGAGCCACGGGCAGCTATGGCGTTGCCATTGTAGTCAAGGAGCTGGCAGGCTGGTGGAAGAATGCTAGGTTTGGCGCGGATGGTGTCGAGGTCGGATTTTGAGATGAGGTTCGCCGTTGCGTGTCCAGTCTGAATCGGATGCGAGCCTTGTTCACTGTGCGGACAGCAGACCACTCATCGTCGAGATCCACACTGAGGATCGAGAGGCGTTGCGTAGGTGTGGTGGAAGGCAGCGCATGTGTAGTTATGATGCCCACCCGGTGCGGGGACTTGAGGCACTCAGCATCAGGGTCTGTTGGGCTGTCGGGATCGGAATCTGGCATGCCTTGTTGTATTGAGCGGACACTTCTGCGCCGCAGCTGGGATCGCTGGCTGCTGAGCGGTGGAGCAGATCTGCAAAGGGCTGCGTAGTGGCCAAGCTTGCCACACCGTAGACACCGGCGTCCTTTTGCCAGACGTTGCCGCTTTAAATGGGCAGAGCCACAATTCGGACATGTCATGACGCCGACGTAAGCGCGTTCCGTGCACCATCGCGCATGCGCAGTGCGGTCGGTCGGCGTATGCACCTACGCAGTCGGGTTGTCGGCCTCGTCGTCCACTCGGTCATGGCGCGCATGCACAGGGACCCGGGAAAAGCGCGCGAAACGGCCACTCTCCTCGATGCTCAGGCTCCGCATTTGTGCAATGGCCTGCACCCGTTCCGCCTCGTGGGAGGCCAGCTTCGCAGTTTCTGCCGCCCTGATGTGGGAGTAACGATTCTCAGCATGCTCATGGACAACGCACGTCTCGATAGCGACAGAGAGGGTCAACTGTTTGACTTTCAGGAGCTGCTGCCGAAGGGAGTCGGAGTGGACCCCGAAAACGATCTGATCCCGGATCATGGAATCAGCCGTCGAGTCATAGTTACATGACTGCGCTAGGATGCGGAGATGGGAGACGAAGGACTGAAAAGGTTCATCCTTACCCTGAAGCCTCTGCTGGAAAACATACCGTTCAAAGCTCTCATTCACCTCAATGTCGCAGTGGCTGTCAAACATCAGCAGAACTGTTTTAAATTTTGTTTTGTCTTCGCCGTCAGCGAACATAAGCGAATTGTAGATGTGGATGGTGTGGTCCCCCGCGGTGGAGAGAAATAGCGCGATCTTCCTGGCATCCGATGCTGCTTCGAGGTCGGAGGCTTCGATGTACCAGAGGAAATTTTGCTTGAAGAGCTTCCAATTTGCGCCGAGGTTGCCGGAGATGCGGAGCTGCGGAGGAGGCTGGTGTTTTCCATGTCACCGGATGGCTGCTTGCTGGTCAATGCTGATTCACTCGAGGTAGGTCCGTCAAGGTCAATATCACTCTGGTACCATGATGTGTTAGGCAGGTCGGTTCGGTGTAGACTGCACTTGCTGCGGCGATGCGAGAAACAGACCTCTAACACTGTAGAAGATCCAACACGGTTTTATTGAACGATAGAACTAACATACATATTTAACTGTGGGTCGACACTGTACTGAACTGACTGAAGACCTTGTAGTAGCCTGACCAGACTTACTAGGTGTTTGCACTGTGCTAGCTCGTGGACTCTGACTGTCTCAGTGGCTGGGCCCCGAGAGAGCGGGAACCCTAGTGCCCTCTGGCTTTATAGTGGTGGTGTCCAGTCTGGTGATTGGCTGCACTGTGTTGTGTGCTTACTGGTCATCCTGTGTGTCAATCACTGCCTGTCTGCATCTCATTATATACAAGCGTGAATATTATGACAGGCCCATCATTTCCTGCTGTGTTTTCAGAGTAGAATCTTTGTGTTAAATCGATGAGCCTCAATCACAGGCTTTGGGCCTGTACAAGGAACCAATCACCTCTCAGTTGAGGCTGTTTGCAGTGAGTTAGAGACTGGGTCCCAGGGGTAAAGCTACCTGAACTGGGATTTCATTCACTGAAACATCCAGAACATTGAGAAATCTGAAATGACACAGCGAGGCTGAGTTTCCGCCAGTCAGTAAGGTCTCAGGTTTCCTTCCAATGCTCATGTTTCCTCACTCACAGCAAAGGAGACTCTTTTATTTAACATTCTCCGTATGTTCAACATCGACTTTTATCTCCTGTGTGACCGTTAGATCCCCAAGTTAGTAAAAGTCACAGAATCTAATCGTAATGGGATATCACCAGACTACACTAGAAGCAAGAAAGACAGAATGATACGGCCCAGTAGGAGGTCAGTGACCTTCAATCTGTGTCTCTCTGGTTACCCTCCCTCCTGTCCCTCGAAACACTTTCTCCTCACTTACTCCATCTAAACTCTTGCTGATTTTGAACCCCTCGATTCAATCTCCTCTGAACCTTCTCTGCTCCAAGGAGAACAATCCCACCTTCTCCAGTCTCTCCACATTAACTGAAATCCCACATCCCTGCTCCCATTCCAGTAAATCTCCTCCGCACCCTCTCCAAGGCCTCAACATCCTCCCTAAAGTGTGGAGCCCAGAAGTGGACACAATCCCCCAGCTGGGGTCTGGGGCGGCACGGTACCACAGTGGTTAGCACTGCTGCTTCACAGCGCCAAGGTCCCGGGTTCGATTCCCGGCTTGGGTCACTGTCTGTGCGGAGTCTGCGCGTTCTCCCCGTGTCTGCGTGGGTTTCCTCCGGGTGCTCCAGTTTCCTCCCACGAGTCCTGAAAGACGTGCTGTTAGGTGAATTGGACATTCTGAATTCTCCCTCCGTGTACCCGAACAGGTGCCGGAATGTGGCAACTAGGGGATTTTCACAGTAACTTCATTGCAGTGTTAATGTAAGCCTACTTGTGACAACAATAAAGATTATTAAATTAACCAGTGATTAATAAATGTAATTGTAGAGAGCGTAACGAAGGCAAAAGTGTTTCAGTGACAGGAGGGAGGGTAACCAGAGGGACACAGATTGAAGAGAATTGGGAAAAGAAACAGAGGGGGAGATGAGGAGGATGTTTTTTACACAGCAAGTTGTTGTGATCTGGAAGGTGCTGCCTGAAAGGGCGGTGGAAGCAGATTCAATCATAACTTTCCAAAGGGAATTAATTGGATAAGTAATTGAATGGAACATTTTTCAGGACAACAGAATGGGCTGCACAGTAGCACCGTGGTTAGCACTGCTGCCTCACAGCGCCAGGGTCTCAGGTTCAATTCCAGCCTCGGGTCACTGTCTGTGTGGAGTCTGCACGTTCTCCCCGTGTCTGCGTGGGTTTCCTCCGGGTGCTCCGGTTTCCTCCCACAGTCCAAAGGTGTGCAGGATAGGTGGGGTTACGGGAATCGAGCAGGGGTTGGGTAGGATGCTCTTTCAGAGGATTGGTGCAGACTCAATGGGCTGAATGGCCTCCTTCTACACTGTAGGGATTCTATTCTGTGGGTTGTGGGACTAATTGCAGAGCACTTTCAAAGATCCAGCACATAGAGGATGGGATGAATGGCCTCCTTGAATGACAATGTGATGTCATATAATTTGTAGCCAGGCTGTGGGAAGTGGGCAATAATTATTGAGTTGGTTTCTGGGACTGAGCTAAAACTCTGTAAATACTGAGTCACTGAGAACAAAGTGTTAATATCATTGTTATCGTCAGCGACTTGTCTCAAATATATAATTTAGTCTGAAGTATTCGGCTTCAGTCTCTACTCCCAGTGTTGGGTGAAATGTTGGATTCAGTAGAGTCGTGTGTAATTGTTTGTTGCTATGGATTCAGAAACACACGTTGTGATGTTGTTAAACACTCCCCCGGTTCCATTAGATTCTTTGAATCTAATCAAGTTTCCTTTCAGAAAAATCCCGTTCCTTGACTGTTGTTGTATTTGCTGAATATTGGAGCTAATTGGCTGCTGACTGTATCGTTCCCTGTCAGGTCGAACTCCTTACACTGGACTGGATATGCCCCCCCATTAACCCCCTCTATTCCTTCAACTTTATTCACCCCCCATTAACCCCCTCTGGATCCTTCAACTTTAATCACCCCCATTAACCCCCCTCTATTCCTTCAACTTTATTCACCCCCATTAACCCCATCTGGATCCTTCAACTTTAATCACCCCCATTAACCCCCTCTATTCCTTCAACTTTATTCACCCCCCATTAACCCCATCTGGATCCTTCAACTTTAATCACCCCCATTAACCCCCTCTATTCCTTCAACTTTATTCACCCCCATTAACCCGCTCTATTTCTTCAACTTTAATCACCCCCATTAACCCCCTCTATTCCTTCAACTTTATTCATCCCCATTAACCCCCTCTATTCCTTCAACTTTATTCACCCCCATTAACCCCATCTGGATCCTTCAACTTTAATCACCCCCATTAACCCCCTCTATTCCTTCAACTTTATTCACCCCCCATTAACCCCATCTGGATCCTTCAACTTTAATCACCCCCATTAACCCCCTCTATTCCTTCAACTTTATTCACCCCCATTAACCCGCTCTATTCCTTCAACTTTAATCACCCCCATTAACCCCCTCTATTCCTTCAACTTTATTCACCCCCATTAACCCCACCTGGATCCTTCAACTTTAATCACCCCCATTAACCCCCTCTATTCCTTCAACTTTATTCACCCCCATTAACCCGCTCTATTCCTTCAACTTTAATCACCCCCATTAACCCCCTCTATTCCTTCAACTTTATTCATCCCCATTAACCCCCTCTATTCCTTCAACTTTAATCACCCCCATTAACCCCCTCTATTCCTTCAACTTTATTCACCCCCATTAACCCCACCTGGATCCTTCAACTTTAATCACCCCCATTAACCCCCTCTATTCCTTCAACTTCATTCACCCCCATTAACTCCTCTGGATCCTGCAACTTTATTCACCCCCATTAACCCCCTCTGGATCCTTCAACTTTATTCACCCCCATTAACCCCCTCTATTCCTTCAACTTTAATCACCCCCCATTAACCCCCTCTGGATCCTTCAACTTTATTCACCCCCATTAACCCCCTCTATTCCTTCAACTTTAATCACCCCCATTAACCCCATCTGGATCCTTCAACTTTATTCACCCCCATTAACCCCCTCTATTCCTTCAACTTTAATCACCCCCCATTAACCCCGTCTGGATCCTTCAACTTTAATCACCCCCATTAACCCCCTCTATTCCTTCAACTTTAATCACCCCCCATTAACCCCATCTGGATCCTTCAACTTTATTCACCCCCATTAACCCCCATTGGATCCTTCAACTTTAATCACCCCCCATTAACCCCGTCTGGATCCTTCAACTTTATTCACCCCCATTAACCCCCTCTATTCCTTCAACTTTATTCACCCCCATTAACACCCTCTGGATCCTTCAACTTTATTCACCCCCATTAACCCCCTCTATTCCTTCAACTTTAATCACCCCCCATTAACCCCCTCTGGATCCTTCAACTTTATTCACCCCCATTAACCCCCTCTATTCCTTCAACTTTATTCACCCCCATTAACCCCGTCTGGATCCTTCAACTTTAATCACCCCCATTAACCCCCTCTATTCCTTCAACTTTAATCACCCCCCATTAACCCCATCTGGATCCTTCAACTTTATTCACCCCCATTAACCCCCATTGGATCCTTCAACTTTAATCACCCCCCATTAACCCCGTCTGGATCCTTCAACTTTATTCACCCCCATTAACCCCCTCTATTCCTTCAACTTTATTCACCCCCATTAACACCCTCTGGATCCTTCAACTTTAATCACCCCCATTAACCCCCTCTGGATCCTTCAACTTTATTCACACCGATTAACACCACAGGATTAACATTCACCTGCTGAAGGAGCAGTGCTCCGAAAGCTAGTGATTCCAAACAGCACTGTTGGACTTTAACCTGGTGTTGTAGACTTCTTACTGTCCACCCCAGTCCAACGCCGGCATCTCCACATCGAGACCCCGGGAGAAAGTCACCAGTTTGGGTCAGAATGTGTTGACAAACACTGATTACTGAGCAAATCAACAACAGGCAACAACCAGGAAGATCCCGTTGAGGGCCCAGAGCATCGGAGATCTTTCAATCCTCATTCTCTGATCTTCAGAGAGTTCTGTAAATACAGAATCCGAGAAAAGAACTCCCTGAAACCCAACACACAAAACATCACTCCCATGACTGCCGGTTTAGTGCATTAACCTCCGACCTCCCTCACTCTCCCTGGGTCTGTCTCACACTCCACGCTCTCCCTCACTCTCCCTCATTCTCTCTCACCCCCAATGTTGGGGAGTTCAGTGTCTGAGATAAATGCTTTCCGTATTAGATAATTGATAATGTCAGCAATTCAGAGAGTCCCAGTTTGGTTGCCCCCGGCCCTGTTGGTGATGTCACTGAGATCACTCAGTCTCCATGTCTCCTACAATCTGGAAGCGGCCATTTCCTGCCCAATCGACAGTGAAATGATGGCCGGTCTTGAGGCTGATTAAAGATCTTTCCTCTGCCCAGCAGGAGCTGAAAGCGGGGCTTGGGGGAGAAACATTGAGGGCCACACCATCAGCAAAGGGGAATGGAAATGACACTTCACCGCGTGATCTATTCCTGCTGTGTCGCTGGGGTGAAAGGGAATTGAAGCTCCAGTCTGTAAGACCCACATTAACACGTACCCGTTAAACAATGATTATGACCACCCGCCCTCAAATCTCCATCTAAAACTCAGTGTCCTATTTTGTTGAATTTACGCTCCTATGTAGGAGGTCAGGTGGGACAGAGGGTAATGTCCCTGACAGGGAGACAAAGGTTCCAGGTTCAAATCGCAATCCAGGGCCAGACAGTCAGGGAATGTGGCCAAGCAGATCAAGAATAAATTAGATAAATAGTCATTGCATGCACAGTTCTTGTCTCGATTCACAACATTCCCTCCACAACAAGCTAAAGACATCCCATAACCAGTCCGGCTCATTTCCCAGCTGTGTGTTCAGCAATGTTAGAACAAATATTGTAATTAGTCAGAACATTTCCCCGTCAAAACCCAACTTCAGAAACATCACAGCTGATAATTTAAAACAAAGGCACCAAATCAGCAAGAAGTCACGCTTCAGAGAGTCCCGCACTGTCTGAGGGTCAGTACTGAGTGAGTGCCGCACTGTCACAGGGTCAGTACTGAGGGAGTGCCGCACTGTCAGAGGGTCAGTACTGAGAGAGTCCCGCACTGTCAGAGTGTCAGTACTGAGGGAGTGCTGCACTGTCTGAGGGTCAGTACTGAGGGAGTGTTGCACTGTCAGAGGGTCAGTACTGAGGGAGTGCTGCACTGTCTGAGGGTCAGTACTGAGGGAGTGCTGCACTGTCAGAGGGTCAGTACTGAGGGAGTGCTGCACTGTCTGAGGGTCAGTACTGAGGGAGTGCCGCACTGTCAGAGGGTCAGTACTGAGGGAGTGCTGCACTGTCAGAGGGTCAGTACTGAGGGAGTGCTGCACTGTCAGTGTCAGTACTGAGGGAGTGCTGCACTGTCAGAGGGTCAGTACTGAGGGAGTGCTGCACTGTCAGAGGGTCAGTACTGAGGGAGTGCCGCACTGTCAGAGGGTCAGCACTGAGGGAGTGCTGCACTGTCAGAGGGTCAGTACTGAGGGAGTGGTGCACTGTCAGAGGGTCAGTACTGAGGGAGTG
The DNA here is from genome assembly GCF_047496885.1 of Scyliorhinus torazame. Taxonomy (NCBI): domain Eukaryota; kingdom Metazoa; phylum Chordata; class Chondrichthyes; order Carcharhiniformes; family Scyliorhinidae; genus Scyliorhinus; species Scyliorhinus torazame. Next base: position 5,957,607 of record NC_092713.1, read on the forward strand.
CTGCACTGTCAGAGGGTCAGTACTGAGGGAGTGCTGCATTGTCAGAGGGTCAGTACTGAGGGAGTGCTGCACTGTCAGAGGGTCAGCACTGAGGGAGTGCTGCACTGTCAGAGGGTCAGTACTGAGGGAGTGGTGCACTGTCAGAGGGTCAGTACTGAGGGAGTGCTGCACTGTCAGAGGGTCAGTACTGAGGGAGTGCTGCATTGTCAGAGGGTAAGTACTGAGGGAGTGCTGCACTGTCAGAGGGTCAGTACTGAAGGAGTGCCGCACTGTCTGAGGGTCAGTACTGAGGGAGTGCTGCACTGTCAGAGGGTCAGTACTGAGGGAGTGCCGCACTGTCTGAGGGTCAGTACTGAGGGAGTGCTGCACTGTCAGAGGGTCAGTACTGAGGGAGTGCCGCACTGTCAGAGGGTCAGTACTGAGGGAGTGCTGCACTGTCAGAGGGTCAGTACTGAGGGAGTGCTGCACTGTCAGAGGGTCAGTGCTGAGGGAGTGCCGCACAGTCAGAGGGTCAGTACTGAGGGAGTGCCGCACTGTCAGAGGGTCAGTACTGAGGGAGTGCTGCACTGTCTGAGGGTCAGTACTGAGGGAGTGCTGCACTGTCAGAGGGTCAGTACTGAGGGAGTGCTGCACTGTCAGAGGGTCAGTACTGAGGGAGTGCTGCACTGTCTGAGCGTCAGTACTGAGGGAGTGCTGCACTGTCAGAGGGTCAGTACTGAGGGAATGCTGCACTGTCAGAGGGTCAGTACTGAGGGAGTGCCGCACTGTCAGAGGGTCAGTACTGAGGGAGTGCTGCACTGTCAGAGGGTCAGTACTGAGGGAGTGCTGCACTGTCAGAGGGTCAGTACTGAGGGAGTGCTGCACTGTCAGAGGGTAAGTACTGAGGGAGTGCTGCACTGTCAGAGGGTCAGTACTGAGGGAGTGCTGCACTGTCAGAGGGTCAGTACTGAGGGAGTGCTGCACTGTCAGAGGGTCAGTACTGAGGGAGTGCCGCACTGTCAGAGGGTTAGTACTGAGGGAGTGCTGCACTGTCAGAAGGTCAGTACTGAGGGAGTGCCGCACTGTCAGAGGGTAAGTACTGAGGGAGTGCTGCACTGTCAGAGGGTCAGTACTGAGGGAGTGCTGCACTGTCAGAGGGTCAGTACTGAGGGAGTGCCGCACTGTCAGAGGGTCAGTACTGAGGGAGTGCCGCACTGTCAGAGGGTCAGTACTGAGGGAGTGCTGCACTGTCAGAGGGTCAGTACTGAGGGAGTGCTGCACTGTCAGAGGGTATGTACTGAGGGACTGCTGCACTGTCAGAGGGTCAGTACTGAGGGAGTGCTGCACTGTCAGAGGGTCAGTACTGAGGGAGTGCTGCACAGTCAGAGGGTCAGTACTGAGGGAGTGCTGCACTGTCAGAGGGTCAGTACTGAGGGAGTGCTGCACTGTCAGAGGGTCAGTACTGAGGGAGTGCCGCACTGTCAGAGGGTCAGTACTGAGGGAGTGCTGCACTGTCAGAGGGTCAGTACTGAGGGAGTGCCGCACTGTCAGAGGTTCAGTACTGAGGGAGTGCTGCACTGTCAGAGGGTCAGTACTGAGGGAGTGCCGCACTGTCAGAGGGTCAGTACTGAGGGAGTGCCGCACTGTCAGAGGGTCAGTACTGAGGGAGTGCTGCACTGTCAGAGGGTAAGTACTGAGGGAGTGCTGCACTGTCAGAGGGTCAGTACTGTGGGAGTGCTGCACTGTCAGACGGTAAGTACTGAGGGTGTGCTGCACTGTCAGAGGGTCAGTACTGAGGGAGTGCTGCACTGTCAGAAGGTCAGTACTGAGGGAGTTCCGCACTGTCAGAAGGTCAGTACTGAGGGAGTGCTGCACTGTCAGAGGGTCAGGACTGAGGGAGTGCTGCACTGTCAGAGGGTCAGTACTGAGGGAGTGCTGCACTGTCAGAGGGTCAGTACTGAGGGAGTGCTGCACTGTCAGAAGGTCAGTACTGAGGGAGTTCCGCACTGACAGAGGGTCAGTACTGAGGGAGTGCTGCACTGTCAGAGGGTCAGTACTGAGGGAGTGCTGCACTGTCAGAGGGTCAGTACTGAGGGAGTGCCGCACTGTCAGGGGGTCAGTACTGAGGGAGTGCCGCACTGTCAGAGGGTCAGTACTGAGGGAGTGCTGCACTGTCAGAAGGTCAGTACTGAGGGAGTTCCGCACTGTCAGAGGGTCAGTACTGAGGGAGTGCCGCACTGTCAGAGGGTCAGTACTGAGGGAGTTCCGCACTGTCAGAGGGTCAGTACTGAGGGAGTTCCGCACTGTCAGAGGGTCAGTACTGAGGGAGTGCCGCACTGTCAGAGGGTCAGTACTGAGGGAGTTCCGCACTGTCAGAGGGTCAGTAGTGAGGGAGTGCCGCACTGTCAGTGGGTCAGTACTGATGGTGTTCCGCACTGTCAGAGGGTCAGTACTGAGGGAGTGCTGCACTGTCAGAGGGTCAGCACTGAGGGAGTGCTGCATTATCAGAGGGTCAGTACTGAGGGAGTGCCGCACTGTCAGAGGGTCTGTACCGAGGGAATGCTGCACTGTCAGAGGGTCAGTACTGAGGGAGTGCCGCACTGTCAGAGGGTCAGTACTGAGGGAGTGCTGCACTGTCAGAGGATCAGTACTGAGGGAGTGCTGCACTGTCAGAGGGTGAGTACTGAGGGAGTGCTGCATTATCAGAGGGTCAGTACTGAGGGAGTGCCGCACTGTCAGAGGGTCAGTACCGAGGGAATGCTGCGCTGTCAGAGGGTCAGTACCGAGGGAATGCCGCACTGTCAGAGTGTCAGTACTGAGGGAGTTCTGCACTGTGAGAGCGTCAGTACTGAGGGAGTGCTGCACTGTCAGAGGGTCAGTACTGAGGGAGTGCTGCACTGTCAGAGGGTCAGTACTGAGGGAGTGCTGCGCTGTCAGAGGGTCAGTACTGAGGGAGTGTTGCACTGTCAGAGGGTCAGTACTGAGGGAGAGCTGCACTGTCAGAGGGTCAGTACTGAGGGAGTTCTTCACTGTGAGAGCGTCAGTACTGAGGGAGCGCTGCACTGTCAAAGGGTCAGTACTGAGGGAGTGCTGCGCTGTCAGAGGGTCAGTACTGAGGGAGTGTTGCACTGTCAGAGGGTCAGTACTGAGGGAGAGCTGCACTGTCAGAGGGTCAGTACTGAGGGAGTGCTGCGCTGTCAGAGGGTCAGTACTGAGGGAGTGCCGCACTGTCAGAGGGTCAGTACTGAGGGAGCGCTGCACTGTCAAAGGGTCAGTACTGAGGGAGTGCTGCGCTGTCAGAGGGTCAGTACTGAGGGAGTGTTGCACTGTCAGAGGGTCAGTACTGAGGGAGAGCTGCACTGTCAGAGGGTCAGTACTGAGGGAGTTCTTCACTGTGAGAGCGTCAGTACTGAGGGAGTGCTGCACTGTCAAATGGTCAGTACTGAGGGGGTGCTGCATTGTCAGAGGGTCAGTACTGAGGGAGTGCTACATCATCAGAGGGTCACAACTGGACGATTTTACCTCCAGTCTCTACCCTGTCAAACCCCTTCAGACTCGGGGGAGGGGGGGATTCATTGTGATTCCCCAGCCCCACATTCTTCTAAGCCCCAGAGAATATTGATCGAATTTAATCAGCCTTTCCTCACAAAACAACCCTCTCATCGCAGGGACCAATCGAGTGGAACCTTTGCTTAATCTCCATTTTAAACGTTTCTTTCGCTAAACGAGTCTCTTTCTCGCCTCTCTGGGGGAGCGTTCCCGATCCCATCGTGGTATTTGTGGAACAGGGGAGTTCCTATTCTCACTAACACTTCAATATTTGAAATGTGGTTTCATTGCTCTTCGTGGGATCTTGCTGTGTACCAATGGTTTCCGTGTTCCCTGCATTAAAGCAGTGAGTGCCCTGCACAAGTATTTGATTGGCTGTGAGGGGCTTTGGGAAAAGCCATCAGCTCCGTCTATGGACAGTGAAGGGTTAACCTGAGGTTATTTGAAAGGGTGAAGGACACGCCCCCCCCCCCCCCCCCCCCCAGCCAGGGTGGCAGAGTTATGCCAACCTTACCCGGGGCACCCACATCCCCAGAATGAATGTTTCAAAATGCCAACAGCTCAAACCACAGCAAAATAATCCTGTGCTGAATATTGATGTGAAATAATTGATTCTGATTATCAATGGGTGTGGAATATATAAACCCTGATGCTAATGTCACCGTATAAACTGCCTCTTCATTCCAATGTTTGGTGAATTAATGTGGTGTGTGAGAATCTTTAATCGGTCTACAGGATATAAATATTTAACAGCCAAACCTCAACCTCCAAATAATGTTGTGCCGGGTGTGAGAGGGAGGTGGAGTGTTGAAGCTTTTCACCCTGGAGGCAGCCTGGGCCTGGGTTTAATCTTTCACCCTGAGGACAGGAATGCCTGTGTGAGGGGCAGCGTTACTGTGGGGGTAAAGGACAGAGACCGGGGGTCTCTGTGTGAGGGGCAGTATTACTGTGGGGGTAAAGGACAGAGACCGGGGGTCTCTGTGTGAGGGGCAGCATTACTGTGGGGGGTAAAGGACAGAGACCGGGGGTCTCTGTGTGAGGGGCAGCGTTACTGTGGGGGTAAAGGACAGACACGGGGGTCTCTGTGTGAGGGGCAGCGTTACTGTGGGGGTAAAGGACAGACACGGGGGTCTCTGTGTGAGGGGCAGCGTTACTGTGGGGGTAAAGGACAGACACCGGGGTCTCTGTGTGAGGGGCAGCGTTACTGTGGGGGTAAAGGACAGAGACCGGGGGTCTCTGTGTGAGGGGCAGCGTTACTGTGGGGGTAAAGAACAGACACCGGGGTCTCTGTGTGAGGGGCAGTATTACTGTGGGGGTAAAGGACAGACATCGGGGTCTCTGTGTGAGGGGCAGCGTTACTGTGGGGGTAAAGGACAGAGACCGGGGTCTCTGTGTGAGGGTCAGCGTTACTGTGCGGGTAAAGGACAGACATCAGGGTCTCTGTGTGAGGGGCAGCGTTACTGTGGGGGTAAAGGACAGACACCGGGGTCTCTGTGTGAGGGGCAGCGTTACTGTGGGGGTAAAGGACAGAGACCGGGGTCTCTGTGTGAGGGGCAGCGTTACTGTGGGGGTAAAGGAGAGAGACCGGGGGTCTCTGTGTGAGGGGCAGCGTTACTGTGGGGGGTAAAGGACAGAGATCGGGGTCTCTGTGTGAGGGGCAGCGTTACTGTGGGGGTAAAGGACAGAGACCGGGGGTCTCTGCGTGAGGGGCAGCGTTGCTGTGGGGGTAAAGGACAGACATTGGGGTGCTCTGTGTGAGGGGCAGCGTTACTGTGGGGGTAAAGGACAGACATCGGGGTCTCTGTGTGAGGGGCAGTGTTACTGTGGGGGTAAAGGACAGACATCGGGGTCTCTGTGTGAGGGGCAGCGTTACTGTGGGGGTAAAGGACAGACATCGGGGTCTCTGTGTGAGGGGCAGTGTTACTGTGGGGGTATAGGACAGACATCGGGGTCTCTGTGTGAGGGGCAGTGTTACTGTGGGGGTAAAGGACAGACATCGGGGTCTCTGTGTGAGGGGCAGTGTTACTGTGGGGGTAAAGGACAGAGACCGGGGGTCTCTGCGTGAGGGGCAGCGTTGCTGTGGGGGTAAAGGACAGACATTGGGGTCTCTGTGTGAGGGGCAGTGTTACTGTGGGGGAAAAAGGACAGACATCGGGGTCTCTGTGTGAGGGGCAGTGTTACTGTGGGGGTATAGGACAGACATCGGGGTCTCTGTGTGAGGGGCAGTGTTACTGTGGGGGTAAAGGACAGAGACCTGGGGTCTCTGTGTGAGGGTCAGCGTGACTGTGGGGGTAAAGGACAGACACCGGGGTCTCTGTGTGAGGGGCAGTGTTACTGTGGGGGTAAAGGACAGAGACCTGGGGTCTCTGTGTGAGGGTCAGCGTTACTGTGGGGGTAAAGGACAGAGACCGGGGGTCTCTGTGTGAGGGGCAGCGTTACTGTGGGGGTAAAGGACAGAGACCGGGGATTCTGTGTGAGGGTCAGCGTTACTGTGGCGGTAAAGGACAGACACCGGGGTCTCTGTGTGAGGGTCAGCGTTACTGTGGGGGTAAAGGACAGAGACCGGGGTCTCTGTGTGAGGGTCAGCGTTACTGTGGGGGTAAAGGACAGAGACCGGGGGTCTCTGTGTGAGGGTCCTGGGGAGGGCAGAGGGAGTGAGGGTCTCACTGAGTAATCGTCACTGACTGAACCTGGAGACAGGCCGGACACTGAGAAACGACAGAGGGAGCGATAGAAATGTGACTTAATCCATTACAGTGAGGGTGACACAGGGAGCAGTGAGGGTGACACAGGGAGCAGTGACAGTGACACAGGGAGCAGTGAGGGTGACACAGGGAGCAGTGAGAGTGACACAGGGAGCAGTGAGAGTGACACAGGGAGCAGTGACAGTGACACAGGGAGCAGTGAGGGTGACACAGGGAGCAGTGAGAGTGACACAGGGAGCAGTGAGAGTGACACAGGGAGCAGTGAGGGTGACACAGGGAGCAGTGAGAGTGACACAGGGAGCAGTGAGAGTGACACAGGGAGCAGTGAGAGTGACACAGGGAGCAGTGAGGGTGACACAGGGAGCAGTGACAGAGACACAGGGAGCAGTGAGAGTGACACAGGGAGCAGTGAGGGTGACACAGGCAGCAGTGAGAGTGACACAGGGAGCAGTAACAGTGACACAGGGAGCAGTGAGGGTGACACAGGGAGCAGTGACAGAGACACAGGGAGCAGTGAGAGTGACACAGGGAGCAGTGAGAGTGACACAGGGAGCAGTGACAGTGACAAAGGGAGCAGTGACAGTGACACAGGGAGCAGTGAGGGTGACACAGGGAGCAGTGACAGAGACACAAGGAGCAGTGACAGTGACACAGGGAGCAGTGACAGAGACACAGGGAGCAGTGACAGTGACACAGGGAGCAGTGAGAGTGTCACAGGGAGCAGTGACAGAGACACAGGGAGCAGTGACAGTGACACAGGGAGCAGAGAGGGTGACACAGGGAGCAGTGAGGGTGACACAAGGAGCAGTGAGAGTGACACAGGGAGCAGTGAGAGTGACACAGGGAGCAGTGAGGGTGACACAAGGAGCAGTGAGAGTGACACAGGGAGCAGGGAGGGTGACACAGGGAGCAGTGAGGGTGACACAGGGAGCAGTGAGGGTGACACAGGGAGCAGTGACAGTAACACAGGGAGCAGTGAGGGTGACACAGGGAGCAGTGAGGGTGACACAGGGAGCAGTGAGGGTGACACAGGGAACAGTGAGAATGACACAGGGAGCAGTGAGGGTGACACAGGGAGCAGTGAGGGTGACACAGGGAGCAGTGACAGTGACACAGGGAGCAGTGAGGGTGACACAGGGAGCAGTGAGGGTGACACAGGCAGCAGTGAGGGTGACACAGGGAGCAGTGAGAGTGACACAGGGAGCAGTGAGAGTGACACAGGGAGCAGTGACAGTGACACAGGGAGCAGTGAAAGTGACACAGGGAGCAGTGAGAGTGACACAGGGAGCAGTGACCGTGACACAGGGAGCAGTGAGATTGACACGGGGAGCAGTGACAGTGACACAGGGAGCAGTGACAGTGACACAGGGAGCAGTGAGGGTGACACAGGGAGCAGTGAGAGTGACACAGGGAGCAGTGACAGTGACACAGGGAGCAGTGACAGTGACACAGGGAGCAGTGAGGGTGACACAGGGAGCAGTGAGAGTGACACAGGGAGCAGTGAGTGTGACACAGGGAGCAGTGACAGTGACACAGGGAGCAGTGAGGGTGACACAGGGAGCAGTGACAGTGACACGGGGAGCAGTGACAGTGACACAGGGAGCAGTGACAGTGACACACGGAGCAGTGACCGTGACACAGGGAGCAGTGACAGAGACACAGGGAGCAGTGACAGTGACACAGGGAGCAGAGAGGGTGACACAGGGAGCAGTGAGGGTGACACAGGGAGCAGTGAGAGTGACACAGGGAGCAGTGAGAGTGACACAGTGAGCAGTGAGAGTGACACAGGGAGCAGTGAGGGTGACACAAGGAGCAGTGAGAGTGACACAGGGAGCAGTGATGGTGACACAAGGAGCAGTGAGAGTGACACAGGGAGCAGTGATGGTGACACAGGGAGCAGTGAGGGTGACACAGGGAGCAGTGAGGGTGACACAGGGAGCAGTGACAGTGACACAGGGAGCAGTGAGGGTGACACAGGGAGCAGTGAGGGTGACACAGGGAGCAGTGAGGGTGACACAGGGAGCAGTGACAGTGACACAGAGAGCAGTGAGAGTGACACAGGGAGCAGTGAGGGTGACACAGGGAGCAGTGAGAGTGACACAGGGAACAGTGAGAGTGACACAGGGAGCAGTGAGGGTGACACAGGGAGCAGTGAGGGTGACACATGGAGCAGTGACAGTGACATAGGGAGCAGTGAGGGTGACACAGGGAGCAGTGAGGGTGACACAGGGAGCAGTGAGGGTGACACAGGGAGCAGTGAGAGTGACACAGGGAGCAGTGACAGTGACACAGGGAGCAGTGACAGTGATACAGGGAGCAGTGAGGGTGACACAGGGAGCAGTGAGGGTGACACAGGGAGCAGTGACAGTGACACAGGGAGCAGTGAGGATGACACAGGGAGCAGTGACAGTGACACAGGGAGCAGTGACAGTGACACGGGGAGCAGTGACAGTGACACAGGGAGCAGTGACAGTGGCACAGGGAGCAGTGACAGTGACACGGGGAGCAGTGAGGGTGACACGGGGAGCAGTGACAGTGACACAGGGAGCAGTGAGGATGACACAGGGAGCAGTGAGGGTGACACAGGGAGCAGTGAGAGTGACACAGGGAGCAGTGAGGGTGACACAGGGAGCAGTGACAGTGACACGGGGAGCAGTGACAGTGACACAGGGAGCAGTGAGGGTGACACAGGGAGCAGTGACAGTGACACAGGGAGCAGTGAGGGTGACACAGGGAGCAGTGAGGGTGACACAGGGAGCAGTGAGAGTGACACAGGGAGCAGTGAGGGTGACACAGGGAGCAGTGACATTGACACAGGGAGCAGTGAGGGTGACACAGGGAGCAGTGAAAGTGACACAGGGAGCAGTGAGGGTGACACAGGGAGCAGTGAGAGTGACACAGGGAGCAGTGAGGGTGACACAGGGAGCAGTGAGGGTGACACAGGGAGCATTGAGGGTGACACAGGGAGCAGTGAGGGTGACACAGAGAGCAGTGAGGGTGACAGAGGGAGCAGTGACAGTGACACAGGGAGCAGTGAGGGTGACATAGGGAGCAGTGAGGGTGACACAGGGAGCAGTGAGGGTGACACAGGGAGCAGTGACAGTGACACAGGGAGCAGTGAGGGTGACACAGGGAGCAGTGAGGGTGACACAGGAAGCAGTGACAGTGACACAGGGAGCAGTGAGGGTGACACAGGGAGCAGTGAGGGTGACACAGGGAGCAGTGACAGTGACACAGGGAGCAGTGAGGGTGACACAGGGAGAAGTGAGGGTGACACAGGGAGCAGTGAGGGTGACACAGGGAACAGTGACTGTGACACAGGGAGCAGTGAGGGTGACACAGGGAGCAGTGAGGGTGACACAAGGAGCAGTGAGAGTGACACAGGGAGCAGTGAGGGTGACAAAGGGAGCAGTGACAGTGACACAGGGAGCAGTGTCAGTGACACAGGGAGCAGTGAGGGTGACACAGCGAGCAGTGTGGGTGACACAGGGAGCAGTGACGGTGACAGAGGGAGAAGTGAGGGTGACACAGGGAGCAGTGAAAGTGACACACGGAGCAGTGAGAGTGACACAGGGAGCAGTGAGGGTGACACAGGGAGCAGTGAGTTTGACACAGGGAGCAGTGAGAGTGACACAGGGAGCAGTGACAGTGACACAGGGAGCAGTGACAGTGACACAGGGAGCAGTGAGGGTGACACAGGGAGCAGTGAGAGTGACACAGGGAGCAGTGAGGGTGACACAGGGAGCAGTGAGGGTGACACAGGGAGCAGTGAGGGTGACAAATGAGCAGTGAGAGTGACACAGGGAGCAGTGAGGGTGACACAGGGAGCAGTGACAGTGACACAGGACGCAGTGAGGGTGACACAGGGAGCAGTGACAGTGACACGGGGAGCAGTGACAGTGACACACGGAGCAGTGACCGTGACACAGGGAGCAGTGACAGAGACACAGGGAGCAGTGACAGTGACACAGGGAGCAGAGAGGGTGACACAGGGAGCAGTGAGGGTGACACAGGGAGCAGTGAGAGTGACACAGTGAGCAGTGAGAGTGACACAGGGAGCAGTGAGGGTGACACAAGGAGCAGTGAGAGTGACACAGGGAGCAGTGATGGTGACACAAGGAGCAGTGAGAGTGACACAGGGAGCAGTGATGGTGACACAGGGAGCAGTGAGGGTGACACAGGGAGCAGTGAGGGTGACACAGGGAGCAGTGAGGGTGACACAGGGAGCAGTGAGGGTGACACAGGGAGCAGTGACAGTGACACAGGGAGCAGTGAGAGTGACACAGGGAGCAGTGAGGGTGACACAGGGAGCAGTGACAGTGACACAGGGAGCAGTGAGAGTGACACAGGGAACAGTGAGAGTGACACAGGGAGCAGTGAGGGTGACACAGGGAGCAGTGAGGGTGACACAGGGAGCAGTGAGAGTGACACAGGGAGCAGTGAGAGTGACACAGGGAGCAGTGAGGGTGACACAGGGAGCAGTGACAGTGACACAGGGAGCAGTGAGAGTGACACAGGGAACAGTGAGAGTGACACAGGGAGCAGTGAGGGTGACACAGGGAGCAGTGAGGGTGACACAGGGAGCAGTGACAGTGACACAGGGAGCAGTGAGGGTGACACAGGGAGCAGTGAGGGTGACACAGGGAGCAGTGACAGTGACACAGGGAACAGTAAGAGTGACACAGGGAGCAGTGAGGGTGACACAGGGAGCAGTGAGGGTGACACAGGGAGCAGTGAGGGTGACACAGGGAGCAGTGACAGTGACACAAGGAGCAGTGACAGTGACACAGGGAGCAGTGACAGTGGCACAGGGAGCAGTGACAGTGACACAGGGAGCAGTGAGGGTGACACAGGGAGCAGTGAGAGTGACACAGGGAGCAGTGAGGGTGACACAGGGAGCAGTGAGGGTGACACAGGGAGCAGTGAGAGTGACACAGGGAGCAGTGAGGGTGACACAGGGAGCAGTGACAGTGACACGGGGAGCAGTGACACAGGGAGCAGTGATATTGACACAGGGAGCAGTGAGGGTGACACAGGGAGCAGTGAAAGTGACACAGGGAGCAGTGAGAGTGACACAGGGAGCAGTGAGAGTGACACAGGGAGCAGTGAGGGTGACACAGGGAGCAGTGAGGGTGACACAGGGAGCAGTGAGGGTGACACAGGGAGCATTGAGGGTGACACAGGGAGCAGTTAGGGTGACACAGAGAGCAGTGAGGGTGACAGAGGGAGCAGTGACAGTGACACAGGGAGCAGTGAGGGTGACATAGGGAGCAGTGAGGGTGACACAGGGAGCAGTGAGGGTGACACAGGGAGCAGTGACAGTGACACAGGGAGCAGTGAGGGTGACACAGGGAGCAGTGAGGGTGACACAGGAAGCAGTGACAGTGACACAGGGAGCAGTGAGGGTGACACAGGGAGCAGTGAGGGTGACACAGGGAGCAGTGAGGGTGACACAGGGAGAAGTGAGGGTGACACAGGGAGCAGTGAGGGTGACACAGGGAACAGTGACTGTGACACAGGGAGCAGTGAGGATGACACAGAGAGCAGTGAGGGTGACACAAGGAGCAGTGAGAGTGACACAGGGAGCAGTGAGCGTGACACAGGGAGCAGTGACAGTGACACAGGGAGCAGTGTCAGTGACACAGGGAGCAGTGAGGGTGACACAGCGAGCAGTGTGGGAGAAACAGGGAGCAGTGACGGTGACAGAGGGAGAAGTGAGGGTGACACAGGGAGCAGTGACAGTGACACACGGAGCAGTGAAAGTGACACAGGGAGCAGTGAGGGTGACACAGGGAGCAGTGAGTTTGACACAGGGAGCAGTGAGAGTGACACAGGGAGCAGTGACAGTGACACAGGGAGCAGTGAAATTGACACAGGGAGCAGTGAGGGTGAAAAAGGGAGCAGTGAGGGTGACACAGGGAGCAGTGACAGTGACACAGGGAGCAGAGAGGGTGACACAGGGAGCAGTGACAGTGACACAGGGAGCAGTGAGAGTGACACAGGGAGCAATGAGAGTGACACAGGGAGCAGTGACAGTGACACAGGGAGCAGTGAGGGGTGACACAGGGAGCAGTGACAGTGACACAGGGAGCAGTGAGAGTGACACAGGGAGCAGTGACAGTGACACAGGGAGCAGTGACAGTGACACAGGGAGCAGTGAGGGTGACACAGGGAGCAATGACAGTGACACAGGGAGCAGTAAGGGTGACACAGGGAGCAGTGACAGTGACACAGGGAGCAGTGAGGGTGACACAGGGAGCAGTGACAGTGTCACAGGGAGCAGTGAGGGTGACACAGGGAGCAGTGAGAGTGACACAGGGAGCAGTGAGGGTGACACAGGCAGCAGTGAGGGTGACACAGGGAGCAGTGACAGTGACACAGGGAGCAGTGAGGGTGACACAGGGAGCAGTGAGGGTGACACAGGGAGCAGTGACAGTGACACAGGGAGCAGTGAGAGTGACACAGGGAGCAGTGAGGGTGACACAGGAAGCAGTGAGAGTGACACAGGGAGCAGTGAGAGTGACACAGGGAGCAATGAGGGTGAGCAGGGAGCAGTGAGTGTGACACAGGACGCAGTGAGGGTGACACAGGGAGCAGTGAGAGTGACACAGGGAGCAGTGAGGGTGACACAGGGAGCAGTGAGAGTGACACAGGGAGCAATGAGGGTGACACAGGGAACAGTGACAGTGACACAGGGAACAGTGACAGTGACACAGGGAGCAGTGTGAGTGACACAGGGAGCAGTGAGGGTGACACAGGGAGCAGTGAGTGTGACACAGGGAGCAGTGAGGGTGACACAGGGAGCAGTGACCGTGACACAGGGAGCAGTGAGGGTGACACGGGGAGCAGTAACGGTGACACAGGGAGCAGTGAGAGTGACACAGGGAGCAGTGAGAGTGACACAGGGAGCAGTGAGGTTGACACAGGGAACAGTGAGAGTGACACAGGGAGCAGTGACAGTGACACAGGGAGCAGTGAGGGTGACACAGGGAGCAGTGAGAGTGACACAGGGAGCAGTGAGGGTGACACAGGGAGCAGTGACAGTGACACAGGGAGCAGTGAGGGTGACACATGGAGCAGTGAGAGTGACACAGGGAGCAGTGAGGGTGACACAGGGAGCAGTCAGAGTGACACAGGGAGCAGTGAGGTTGACACAGGGAACAGTGAGAGTGACACAGGGAGCAGTGACAGTGACACAGGGAGCAGTGAGGGTGACACAGGGAGCAGTGAGAGTGACACAGGGAGCAGTGAGGGTGACACAGGGAGCGGTGACAGTGACACAGGGAGCAGTGAGGGTGACACAGGGAGCAGTGAGGGTGACACAGGGAGCAGTGAGGGTGACACAGGGCGCAGTGAGGGTGACACAAGGAGCAGTGAGAGTGACACAGGGAGCAGTGAGGGTGACACTGGGAGCAGTGAGGGTGACACAGGGAGCAGTGACAGTGACACAGGGAGCGGACATTGTAACACAGGGAGCAGTGACAGTGACACAGGGAGCTGTGAGGGTGACACGGGGAGCAGTGACAGTGACACAGGAAGCAGTGAGGGTGACACAGGGAGCAGTGAGGGTGACACAGGGAGCAGTGACAGTGACACAGGGAGCAGTGAGAGTGACACAGGGAGCAGTGAGGGTGACACAGGGAGCAGTGACAGTGACACAGGGAGCAGTGAGGGTGACACAGGGAGCAGTGACAGTGACACAGGGAGCAGCGAGGGTTACACAGGGAGCAGTGACAGTGACACAGGGAGCAGTGAGGGTGACACAGGGAGTAGTGACAGTGACATAGGGAGCAGTGAGGGTGACACAGGGAGCAGTGACAGTGACACAGGGAGCAGTGAGGGTGACACAGGGAGCAGTGAGGGTGACACTGGGAGCAGTGAGGGTGACACAGGGAGCAGTGACAGTGACACAGGCAGCAGAGAGAGTGACACAGGGAGCAGTCACATTGACACAGGGAGCAGTGACAGTGACACAGGGAGCAGTGAGGGTGACACAGGGATAAGTGAGGATGACACAGGGAGCAGTGAGGGTGACACAGGGAGCAGTGAGGGTGACACAGGAAGCAGTGAGAGTGACACAGAGAGCAGTGACAGTGACACAGGGAGCAGTGAGAGTGACACAGGGAGCAGTGAGAGTGACACAGGGAGCAGTGAGGGTGACACGGAGCAGTGAGGGTGACACAGGGAGCTGTGAGGGTGACACAGGGAGCAGTGACAGTGACACAGGGAGCAGTGAGGGTGACACAGGGCGCAGTGAGGGTGACACAAGGAGCAGTGAGAGTGACACAGGGATCAGTGAGGGTGACACAGGGAGCAGTGAGGGTGACACAGGGAGCAGTGACAGTGACACAGGGAGCGGTCAGGGTAACACAGGGAGCAGTGACAGTGACACAGGGAGCTGTGAGGGTGACACAGGGAGCAGTGACAGTGACACAGGGAGCAGTGAGGGTGACACAGGGAGCAGTGACAGTGACACAGGGAGCAGTGAGAGTGACACAGGGAGCAGTGAGGTTGACACAGGGAGCAGTGACAGTGACACAGGGAGCAGAGAGGGTGACACAGGGAGCAGTGACAGTGACACAGGGAGCAGCGAGGGTTACATAGGGAGCAGTGACAGTGACACAGGGATCAGTGAGGGTGACACAGGGAGCAGTGAGAGTGACACAGGGAGCAGTGAGGGTGACACAGGGAGCAGTGACAGTGACACAGGGAGCAGTGAGGGTGACACAGGGAGCAGTGACAGTGACACAGGGAGCAGTGAGGGTGACACAGGGAACAGTGAGAGTGACACAGGGAGCAGTGACAGTGACACAGGGAGCAGTGAGGGTGACACAGGGAGCAGTGAGAGTTAGACAGGGAGCAGTGAGGGTGACACAGGGAGCAGTGACAGTGACACAGGGAGCAGTGAGGGTGACACATGGAGCAGTGAGAGTGACACAGTGAGCAGTGAGGGTGACACAGGGAGCAGTGAGGGTGACACAGGGAGCAGTGACAGTGACACAGGGAGCAGTGAGGGTGACACAGGGCGCAGTGAGGGTGACACAAGGAGCAGTGAGAGTGACACAGGGAGCAGTGAGGGTGACACAGGGAGCAGTGAGGGTGACACAGGGAGCAGTGACAGTGACACAGGGAGCGGTCAGGGTAACACAGGGAGCAGTGCCAGTGACACAGGGAGCTGTGAGGGTGACACAGGGAGCAGTGACAGTGACACAGGGAGCAGTGAGAGTGACACAGGGAGCAGTGAGGGTGACACAGGGAGCAGTGACAGTGACACAGGGAGCAGTGAGAGTGACACAGGGAGCAGTGAGGTTGACACAGGGAGCAGTGACAGTGACACAGGGAGCAGTGAGGGTGACACAGGGAGCAGTGACAGTGACACAGGGAGCAGCGAGTGTTACACAGGGAGCAGTGACAGTGACACAGGGAGCAGTGAGGGTGACACAGGGAGTAGTGACAGTGACACAGGGAGCAGTGAGGGTGACACAGGGAGCAGTGACAGTGACACAGGGAGCAGTGAGGGTGACACAGGGAGCAGTGAGGGTGACACTGGGAGCAGTGAGGGTGACACAGGGAGCAGTGACAGTGACACAGGCAGCAGTGAGAGTGACACAGGGAGCAGTGACAGTGACACAGGGAGCAGTGACATTGACACAGGGAGCAGTGAGGGTGACACAGGGATCAGTGAGGATGACACAGGGAGCAGTGAGGGTGACACAGGGAGCAGTGAGGGTGACACAGGGAGCAGTGACAGTGACACAGGGAGCAGTGACAGTGACACAGGGAGCAGTGCGGGTGACACAGGGAGCAGTGACAGTGACACAGGGAGCAGTGACAGTGACACAGGGAGCAGTGAGGGTGACACAGGGAGCAGTGAGGATGACACAGGGATCAGTGAGGATGACACAGGGATCAGTGAGGATGACACAGGGAGCAGTGAGGATGACACAGGGAGCAGTGAGAGTGACACAGGGAGCAGTGAGGGTGACACAGGGAGCAGTGAGGGTGACACAGGGAGCAGTGACAGTGACACAGGGAGCAGTGAGGGTGACACGGGGGGTTAGGGAGGGTGACACGGGGGGTTAGGGAGGGTAACACGGGGGGTTAGGACTGGTGACACGGGGGGTTAGGGAGGGGGTGCTCAGTCAGGTTGAGCACAGACGGTCACTCCGGGAAGGACAGAGTGAGACACGGGTTCGGAGTCACAGGAGAAGCTCCTCACCTTTTGGGTTGGTGTTACTGAAAGATTTCGAATGAAAGGCAGCATTTTATTTCGCTGTAAACTGCACTGCCGGAGCAGTGACTGATGTTGGCGGGATGTTGGGATCAGGGCTGTCATTTCATTCATTTATATTCACTGTGATTGTGGGAAAATCAATGGTTTGATCGAGACACCCAGTGCAGGTCAGACAGAGGTCAGGAGGAGGAAGAATCATGTCCTTCAATCTCAGCATGTGGACATCATTGGCATTTATTATCCAGCCCTAATTGCCCTTCAGAAGGTGGTGGTGAGCTGCCTCCTTGAACCGCTGCAGTCCATGTGGTGTAGGTACACCCACAGTGCTGTTAGGGAGGGATTTTGAACCAGCCACAGTGAAGGAACGGCGATATATTTCCAAGCCAGGAAGGTGAGTGAGTTGGTGGGGAAGGTGCAGTTGGTGCTCTGCCCAGGGGTGGTACCCACGGCTGCCACTGTGCATTGGCGGCAGGGTGACTGAGTTTGGCACTAGTTGGTGTTTCAGTGCAAGTCGTGTCTCAGTTTGGGGCAGTCTTGCCTCAGGATCAGAGTTGGACTCCCACTCGAGGCTTGGACACACAATCCCAGCAGAGATTCCCAGGTCAGTCCTGAGGGAATGCCGCACGGTCGGAGATGCCATTTTCAATGGGAATAAGAAACTGTGAGCCCAGCTACTCTCTCCGGAGGAGAATAAAGATCCCACAGCCACTATTTCATTGAAAGAGATTAATCTGCTCATTATCAGTCAGAAAAAGATCAAAGAGTTAATTAGATATTGCTCAGCCAATAGGCTGACCACATTTCCCCGGGCAGTTTGTTAAAGGTGAGAATATTGTGTTTCACGTGAATTCAGTGGACTGGATAATCAGTTGATAAATTCTGGAATATATTTCCAGCATGACGGGGTCTGAACCCAGGGAGGGTTTGGGGAATCATCAAATAACTGAGAGAATCGATGGACATTAACCCACACAAGACAAAGGGTTAAATTTACAGGAACGGCTTCAGACATTCCAACAGTGTCGAGACTTGGAGGAGATTCCATTGATTGTGAAGAGCTTTGGGCTGTGCTGAGGAGGTGCCAGGTGCTATACCAATGTCAGTTCTTTACTCAGTGACTCGGAGCCTGAGCTGGGGCAGTTTTCGATTGGGTTTCTCTCTCAGTGTGAAAGGACTGTGGTCGTTCCCCGGAGTTGGACAATAAATGAGGGCAGATTTCAGATACCGCTCGCCCTGCCCTCGAGTCTCAGTCTCAGCTGAAGTTTCCAGTCGTCCCCTCAATGTTTCTCCTTTTTGTTTTGATGGATCTGCCTGTCAGGGGTGTAATTACATCGAGCTTTGCTCATTTCTCTTTACCCTGTTTACAGATTGTAATGCGGTAAATCCTGGCAAATGAGCCGAGCTGGGAGTTCAGGGATTGTGATGAATCTCACACAGTGATTGGAACCCCAGTGTTTCCATATCCCAGCAATCGCTCTCAAATCACGGGGGAATCACGGAGCTGGTTTAGCACAGGGCTAAATCGCTGGCTTTTAAAGCAGACCAAGGCAGGCCAGCAGCATAGTTCAATTCCCGTACCAGCCTCCCCGAACAGGCGCCGGAATGTGGCGACTAGGGACTTTTCACAGTAACTTCATTTGAAGCCTACTTGTGACAATAAGCGATTTTCATTTAATTTCACTCCAGCCCTCAGCATTCACTCCACACTAAATCAGGCTCTGGTTGCTAATTCCATTTGATTTCATCTCCGTCCTTCTCCCTCCCAGTGCTTCCTTGTTGTTCTCTGATTCACCAACTCTGATCCCCCACTCCCCCATCAGCAGCCCTCACCCCCAACTGGTCATTATTCAGCAGCCAGGCTGTTCAACCTTGCGGGGAATCACACTGAAACCGATCTTCTCCTTAACCAGCAGTTGATAAAAATTATTCACCAAAGCCTGAATGAAAGCTGGGCTTTTTAAAAAGAGATGGAGAGGATCAAAACAAGGAAATTGTATCAAAACTTTACAAAACTCCAGATAGATCCCAGCTGGAGGATTGTGTCCAATTCTGGGCATCGAACACCAAAATGAGAGAAAGAAACTGTGTTGTCCCTGTCCTGGGAGTGTTTGACGGGGCAGTGTAGAGGGAGCTTTACTCTGTATCTAACCCCGTGCTGTTCATGTCCTGGGAGTGTTTGATGGGGACAGTGTCGAGGGAGCTTTACTCTGTATCTAACCCCGTGCTGTACCTGTCCTGGGAGTGTTTGATGGGGACAGTGTAGAGGGAGCTTTACTCTGTATCTAACCCCGTGCTGTCTCTGTCCTGGGAGTGTTTGACGGGGACAGTGTAGAGGGAGCTTTACTCTGTATATAACCCCGTGCTGTACCTGTCCTGGGAGTGTTTGATGGGGACAGTGTAGAGGGAGCTTTACTCTGTATCTAACCCCGTGCTGTACCTGTCCTGGGAGTGTCTGATGGGGACAGTGTAGAGGGAGCTTTACTCTGTATCTAACCCCGTGCTGTACCTGTCCTGGGAGTGTTTGATGGGGACAGTGTAGAGGGAGCTTTACTCTTTATCTAACCCCGTGCTCTACCTGTCCTGGGAGTGTTTGACGGGGCAGTGTAGAGGGAGCTTTGCTCTGTATCTAACCCCGTGCTGTACCTGTCCTGGGAGTGTTTGATGGGAACAGTGTAGAGGGAGCTTTACTCTGTATCTAACCCCGTGCTGTACCTGTCCTGGGAGTGTTTGATGGGGACAGTGTAGAGGGAGCTTTACTCTGTATCTAACCCCGTGCTGTACCTGTCCTGGGAGTGTTTGATGGGGACAGTGTAGAGGGAGCTTTACTCTGTATCTAACCCGTGCTGTACCTGTCCTGGGAGTGTTTGATGGGGAGAGTGTAGAGGGAGCTTTACTCTGTATCTAACCCCATGCTGTACCTGTCCTGGGAGTGTCTGATGGGGACAGTGTAGAGGGAGCTTTACTCTGTATCTAACCCCGTGCTGTACCTGTCCTGGGAGTGTTGACGGGGCAGTGTAGAGGGAGCTTTACTCTGTATCTAACCCCGTGCAGTCCCTGTCCTTGGAGTGTTTGACGGGGCAGTGTAGAGGGAGCTTTACTCTGTATCTAATCCCGTGCTGTACCAGTCCTTGCAGTGTTTGACGGGGACAGTGTAGAGGGAGCTTTACTCTGTATCTAACCCTGTGCTGTACCTGTCCAGGGTGTGTTTGACGGGTCAGTGTAGAGGGAGCTTTACTCTGTATCTAACACCGTGCTGTACCTGTCCTGGGAGTGTTTGAGGGGGCAGTGTAGAGGGAGCTTTACTCTGTATCTAATCCCGTGCTGTACCAGTCCTTGGAGTGTTTGACGGAGACAGTGTAGAGGGAGCTTTACTCTGCATCTAACCCCGTGCTGTACCTGTCCGGGGAGTGTTTGATGGGGAGAGTGTAGAGGGAGCTTTACTCTGTATCTAACCCCGTGCTGTTCCTGTCCTGGGTGTGTTTGATGGGGAGAGTGTAGAGGGAGCTTTACTCTGTATCTAACCCCGTGCTGTACCTGTCCTGGGAGTGTTTGATGGGGACAGTGTAGAGGGAGCTTTACTCTGTATCTAACCCCGTGCTGTACCTGTCCTGGGAGTGTATGACGGGGCAGTATAGAGGGAGCTTTATTCTGTATCTAACCCCGTGCAGTCCCTGTCCTGGGAGTGTTTGACGGGGCAGTGTAGAGGGAGCTTTACTCTGTATCTAACCCTGTGCTGTACCTGTCCTGGGAGTGTTTGACGGGGCAGTGTAGAGGGAGCTTTACTCTGTATCTAACCCCGTGTAGTCCCTGTCCTGGGAGTGTTTGATGGGGACAGTGTAGAGGGAGCTTTACTCGGTATCTAACCCCGTGCTGTACCTATCCTGGGAGTGTTTGATGGGGACAGTGTAGAGGGAGCTTTACTCTGTATCTAACCCCGTGTAGTCCCTGTCCTGGGAGTGTTTGATGGGGACAGTGTAGAGGGAGCTTTACTCGGTATCTAACCCCGTGCTGTACCTATCCTGGGAGTGTTTGATGGGGACAGTGTAGAGGGAGCTTTACTCTGTATCTAACCCCATGCTGTATCTGTCCTGGGAGTGTTTGATGGGGACAGTGTAGAGGGAGCTTTACTCGGTATCTAACCCCGTGCTGTACCTATCCTGGGAGTGTTTGATGGGGACAGTGTAGAGGGAGCTTTACTCTGTATCTAACCCCGTGCTGTACCTGTCCTGGGAGTGTTTGATGGGGACAGTGTAGAGGGAGCTTAACTCTGTATCTAACCCTGTGCTGTACCTATCCTGGGAGTGTTTGACGGGGCAGTGTAGAGGGAGCTTTACTCGGTATCTAACCCCATGCTGTACCTGTCCTGGGAGTGTTTGATGGGGACAGTGTAGAGGGAGCTTTACTCTGTATCTAACCCCGTGCTCTACCTGTCCTGGGAGTGTTTGATGGGGAGAGTGTAGAGGGAGCTTTACTCTGTATCTAACCCCGTGCTGTACCTGTCCTGGGAGTGTTTGAAGGGGACAGTGTAGAGGGAGCTTTACTCTGTATCTAACCCCGTGCTGTACCTGTCCTGGGAGTGTTTGACGGGGCAGTGTAGAGGGAGCTTTAGTCTGTATCTAACCCCGTGCAGTCCCTGTCCTGGGAGTGTTTGACGGGGCAGTGTAGAGGGAGCTTTACTCTGTATCAAACCCTGTGCTGTACCTGTCCTGGGAGTGTTTGACGGGGCAGTGTAGAGGGAGCTTTACTCTGTATCTAACCCCGTGTAGTCCCTGTCCTGGGAGTGTTTGATGGGGACAGTGTAGAGGGAGCTTTACTCGGTATCTAACCCCGTGCTGTACCTATCCTGGGCTTGTTTGATGGGGACAGTGTAGAGGGAGCTTTACTCTGTATCTAACCCCGTGCAGTCCCTGTCCTGGGAGTGTTTGACAGGGCAGTGTAGAGGGAGCTTTACTCTGTATCTAACCCCGTGCAGTCCCTGTCCTGGGAGTGTTTGACGGGGCAGTGTAGAGGGAGCTTTACTCTGTATCTAACCCTGTGCTGTACCTGTTCTGGGAGTGTTTGACGGGGCAGTGTAGAGGGAGCTTTACTCTGTATCTAACCCCGTGTAGTCCCTGTCCTGGGAGTGTTTGATGGCGACAGTGTAGAGGGAGCTTTACTCTGTATCTAACCCCGTGCTGTACCTATCCTGGGAGTGTTAGATGGGGACAGTTTAGAGGGAGCTTTACTCTGTATCTAACCCATGCTGTATCTGTCCTGGGAGTGTTTGATGGGGACAGTGTAGAGGGAGCTTTACTCGGTATCTGACCCCGTGCTGTACCTATCCTGGGGGTGTTTGATGGGGACAGTGTAGAGGGAGCTTTACTCTGTATCTAACACCGTGCTGTACCTGTCCAGGGAGTGTTTGACGGGTCAGTGTAGAGGGAGCTTTATTCTGTATCTAACCCTGTGCTGTACCTGTCCTGGGATTGTTTGACGGGGCAGTGTAGAGGGAGCTTTACTCTGTATCTAATCCCGTGCTGTACCAGTCCTTGGAGTGTTTGACGGGGACAGTGTAGAGGGAGCTTTACTCTGTATCTAACCCTGTGCTGTACCTGTCCTGGGAGTGTTTGATGGGGAGAGTGTAGAGGGAGCTTTACTCTGTATCTAACCCCGTGCTGTACCTGTCCTGGGAGTGTTTGACGGGGCAGTGTAGAGGGAGCTTTACTCTGTATCTAACCCCGTGCAGTCCCTGTCCTGGGAGTGTTTGACGGGGCAGTGTAGAGGGAGCTTTACTCTGTATCTAACCCTGTGCTGTACCTGTCCTGGGAGTGTTTGACGGGGCAGTGTAGAGGGAGCTTTACTCTGAATCTAAACCCATGCAGTCCCTGTCCTGGGAGTGTTTGATGGGGACAGTGTAGAGGGAGCTTTACTCGTTATCTAACCCCGTGCTGTACCTATCCTGGGAGTGTTTGATGGGGACAGTGTAGAGGGAGCTTTACTCTGTATCTAACCCCATGCTGTATCTGTCCTGGGAGTGTTTGATGCGGACAGTGTAGAGGGAGCTTTACTCGGTATCTAACCCCGTGCTGTACCTGTCCCGGGAGTGTTTGATGGGGAGAGTGTAGAGGGAGCTTTACTCTGTATCTAACCCCGTGCTGTACCTGTCCAGGGAGTGTTTGACGGGTCAGTGTAGAGGGAGCTTTACTCTGTATCTAACCCCGTGCTGTACCTGTCCTGTGATTGTTTGATGGGGACAGTGTAGAGGGAGCTTTACTCTGTATCTAACCCCGTGCTGTACCTGTCCTGGGAGTGTTTGATGGGGACAGTGTAGACGGAGCTTTACTCTGTATCTAACCCTGTGCTGTACCTGTCCTGGGAGTGTTGATGGGGACAATGTAGAGGGAGCTTTACTCTGTATCTAACCCCGTGCTGTACCTTTCCTGGGAGTGTTTGACGGGGCAGTGTAGAGGGAGCTTTACTCTGTATCTAACCCTGTGCTGTACCTGTTCTGGGAGTGTTTGACGGGGCAGTGTAGAGGGAGCTTTACTCTGTATCTAACCCCGTGTAGTCCCTGTCCTGGGAGTGTTTGATGGCGACAGTGTAGAGGGAGCTTTACTCTGTATCTAACCCCGTGCTGTACCTATCCTGGGAGTGTTAGATGGGGACAGTTTAGAGGGAGCTTTACTCTGTATCTAACCCATGCTGTATCTGTCCTGGGAGTGTTTGATGGGGACAGTGTAGAGGGAGCTTTACTCGGTATCTGACCCCGTGCTGTACCTATCCTGGGAGTGTTTGATGGGGACAGTGTAGAGGGAGCTTTACTCTGTATCTAACCCCGTGCTGTACCTGTCCTGGGAGTGTTTGATGGGGACAGTGTAGAGGGAGCTTTGCTCGGTATCTAACCCCATGCTGTACCTGTCCTGGGAGTGTTTGATGAGGACAGTGTAGAGGGAGCTTTACTCTGTATCTAACACCGTGCTGTACCTGTCCAGGGAGTGTTTGACGGGTCAGTGTAGAGGGAGCTTTATTCTGTATCTAACCCTGTGCTGTACCTGTCCTGGGATTGTTTGACGGGGCAGTGTAGAGGGAGCTTTACTCTGTATCTAATCCCGTGCTGTACCAGTCCTTGGAGTGTTTGACGGGGACAGTGTAGAGGGAGCTTTACTCTGTATCTAACCCTGTGCTGTACCTGTCCTGGGAATGTTTGATGGGGAGAGTGTAGAGGGAGCTTTACTCTGTATCTAACCCCGTGCTGTACCTGTCCTGGGAGTGTTTGACGGGGCAGTGTAGAGGGAGCTTTACTCTGTATCTAACCCCGTGCAGTCCCTGTCCTGGGAGTGTTTGACGGGGCAGTGTAGAGGGAGCTTTACTCTGTATCTAACCCTGTGCTGTACCTGTCCTGGGAGTGTTTGACGGGGCAGTGTAGAGGGAGCTTTACTCTGAATCTAAACCCATGCAGTCCCTGTCCTGGGAGTGTTTGATGGGGACAGTGTAGAGGGAGCTTTACTCGTTATCTAACCCCGTGCTGTACCTATCCTGGGAGTGTTTGATGGGGACAGTGTAGAGGGAGCTTTACTCTGTATCTAACCCCATGCTGTATCTGTCCTGGGAGTGTTTGATGCGGACAGTGTAGAGGGAGCTTTACTCGGTATCTAACCCCGTGCTGTACCTATCCTGGGAGTGTTTGATGGGGACAGTGTAGAGGGAGCTTTACTCTGTATCTAACCCCGTGCTGTACCTGTCCAGGGAGTGTTTGACGGGTCAGTGTAGAGGGAGCTTTACTCTGTATCTAACCCCGTGCTGTACCTGTCCTGTGATTGTTTGATGGGGACAGTGTAGAGGGAGCTTTACTCTGTATCTAACCCCGTGCTGTACCTGTCCTGGGAGTGTTTGATGGGGACAGTGTAGACGGAGCTTTACTCTGTATCTAACCCTGTGCTGTACCTGTCCTGGGAGTGTTGATGGGGACAATGTAGAGGGAGCTTTACTCTGTATCTAACCCCGTGCTGTACCTTTCCTGGGAGTGTTTGACGGGGCAGTGTAGAGGGAGCTTTACTCTGTATCTAACCCCGTGTAGTCCCTGTCCAGGGAGTGTTTGACGGATCAGTGTAGCGGGAGCTTTACTCTGTATCTAACCCCGTGCTGTACCTATCCTGGGAGTGTTAGATGGGGACAGTTTAGAGGGAGCTTTACTCTGTATCTAACCCATGCTGTATCTGTCCTGGGAGTGTTTGATGGGGACAGTGTAGAGGGAGCTTTACTCGGTATCTGACCCCGTGCTGTACCTATCCTGGGAGTGTTTGATGGGGACAGTGTAGAGGGAGCTTTACTCTGTATCTAACCCCGTGCTGTACCTGTCCTGGGAGTGTTTGATGGGGACAGTGTAGAGGGAGCTTTGCTCGGTATCTAACCCCATGCTGTACCTGTCCTGGGAGTGTTTGATGAGGACAGTGTAGAGGGAGCTTTACTCTGTATCTAACACCGTGCTGTACCTGTCCAGGGAGTGTTTGACGGGTCAGTGTAGAGGGAGCTTTATTCTGTATCTAACCCTGTGCTGTACCTGACCTGGGATTGTTTGACGGGGCAGTGTAGAGGGAGCTTTACTCTGTATCTAATCCCGTGCTGTACCAGTCCTTGGAGTGTTTGACGGGGACAGTGTAGAGGGAGCTTTACTCTGTATCTAACCCTGTGCTGTACCTGTCCTGGGAGTGTTTGATGGGGAGAGTGTAGAGGGAGCTTTACTCTGTATCTAACCCCGTGCTGTACCTGTCCTGGGAGTGTTTGACGGGGCAGTGTAGAGGGAGCTTTACTCTGTATCTAACCCCGTGCAGTCCCTGTCCTGGGAGTGTTTGACGGGGCAGTGTAGAGGGAGCTTTACTCTGTATCTAACCCTGTGCTGTACCTGTCCTGGGAGTGTTTGACGGGGCAGTGTAGAGGGAGCTTTACTCTGAATCTAAACCCATGCAGTCCCTGTCCTGGGAGTGTTTGATGGGGACAGTGTAGAGGGAGCTTTACTCGTTATCTAACCCCGTGCTGTACCTATCCTGGGAGTGTTTGATGGGGACAGTGTAGAGGGAGCTTTACTCTGTATCTAACCCCATGCTGTATCTGTCCTGGGAGTGTTTGATGCGGACAGTGTAGAGGGAGCTTTACTCGGTATCTAACCCCGTGCTGTACATATCCTGGGAGTGTTTGATGGGGACAGTGTAGAGGGAGCTTTACTCTGTATCTAACCCCGTGCTGTACCTGTCCTGGGAGTGTTTGATGGGGACTGTGTAGAGGGAGCTTTACTCGGTATCTAACCCCATGCTGTACCTGTCCCGGGAGTGTTTGATGGGGAGAGTGTAGAGGGAGCTTTACTCTGTATCTAACCCCGTGCTGTACCTGTCCAGGGAGTGTTTGACGGGTCACTGTAGAGGGAGCTTTACTCTGTATCTAACCCCGTGCTGTACCTGTCCTGTGATTGTTTGATCGGGACAGTGTACAGGGAGCTTTACTCTGTATCTAACCCCGTGCTGTACCTGTCCTGGGAGTGTTTGATGGGGACAGTGTAGACGGAGCATTACTCTGTATCTAACCCTGTGCTGTACCTGTCCTGGGAGTGTTGATGGGGACAATGTAGAGGGAGCTTTACTCTGTATCTAACCCCGTGCTGTACCTTTCCTGGGAGTGTTTGACGTGGCAGTGTAGAGGGAGCTTTACTCTGTATCTAACCCCGTGCTGTACCTGTCCTGGGAGTGTTTGATGGGGACAGTGTAGAGGGAGCTTTACTCTGTATCTAACCCCATGCTGTACCTGTCCTGGGAGTGTTTGATGGGGACAGTGTAGAGGGAGCTTTACTCTGTATCTAACCCCATGCTGTACCTGTCCTGGGAGTGTTTGATGGGGACAGTGTAGAGGGGGCTTTACTCTGTATCTAACCCCGTGCTATACCTGTCCAGGGAGTGGTTGATGGGGAGAGTGTAGAGGGAGCTTTACTCTGTATCTAACCCTATGCTGTACCTGTCCTGGGAGTATTTGGTGGGGACAGTGTAGAGGGAGCTTTACTCTGTATCTAACCCCATGCTTTCCCTGTCCTGGGTGTGTTTGATGAGGACAGTACAGAGGGAGCTTTACTCTGTATCTAACCCCGTGCTGTACCTGTCTTGAGAGTGTTTGATGGAGACATTGTAGAGGGAGCATTACTCTGTATCTGACACCTGCTGTACCTGGCCTGGGAGTGTGTGATGGGGACAGTGTAGAGGGAGCTTTATTCTGTATCTAATCCCGTGTTGTACCGGTCCTGGGAGCGTTTGATGGGGACAATGTAGAGGGAGCTTTACTCTGTATCTAACCACATGTTGTACCTGTCCTGGGAGTGTTTGATGGGGACAGTGTAGAGGAAGCTTTACTCTGCATCTAACCCTGTGCTGTACCTGTCCTGGGAGTGTTTGATGGGGACAGTGTAGAGGGAGCTTTACTCTGTATCTAACCCCATGCTGTACCTGTCCTGGGAGTGTTTGATCGGGACAGTGCAGAGGGAGCTTTATTCTGTATCTAATCCCGTGCTGTACCTGTCTTGAGAGTGTTTGATGGAGACATTGTAGAGGGAGCTTTACTCTGTATCTGACACCTGCTGTACCAGGCCTGGGAGTGTGTGATGGGGACAGTGTAGAGGGAGCTTTATTCTGTATCTAATCCCGTGTTGTACCGGTCCTGGGAGCGTTTGATGGGGACAATGTAGAGGGAGCTTTACTCTGTATCTAACCACATGTTGTACCTGTCCTGGAAGTGTTTGATGGGGACAGTGTAGAGGAAGCTTTACTCTGCATCTAACCCTGTGCTGTACCTGTCCTGGGAGTGTTTGATGGGGACAGTGTAGAGGGAGCTTTACTCTGTATCTAACCCCATGCTGTACCTGTCCTGGGAGTGTTTGATCGGGACAGTGCAGAGGGAGCTTTACTCTGTATCTAACCCCATGCTGTACCTGTCCTGGGAGTGTTTGATGGGGACAGTGTAGAGGGAGCTTTACTCTGTATCTAACCCCGTGCTGTACCTGTCTTGAGAGTGTTTGATGGAGACATTGTAGAGGGAGCTTTACTCTGTATCTGACACCTGCTGTACCAGGCCTGGGAGTGTGTGATGGGGACAGTGTAGAGGGAGCGTCACTCTGTATCTAATACCGTGCTGTTCCTGTCCTGGGAATATTTGATCGGGACAGTGTAGAGGGAGCTTTATTCTGTATCTAATCCCGTGTTGTACCGGTCCTGGGAGCGTTTGATGGGGGCAATGTAGAGGGAGCTTTACTCTCTAACTAACCCTGTGCTGTACCTGTCCTGGGAGTGTTTGATGGGGAGAGTGTAGAGGGAGCTTTACTCTGTATCTAACCCCGTGCTGTACCTGTCCTGGGAGTGTTTGACGGGGCAGTGTAGAGGGAGCTTTACTCTGTATCTAACCCCGTGCTGTACCTGTCCTGGGAGTGTTTGATGGGGACAGTGTAGAGGGAGCTTTACTCTGTATCTAACCCTGTGCAGTCCCTGTCCTGGGAGTTTTTGACGGGGCAGTGTAGAGGGAGCTTTACTCTGTATCTAACCCTGTGCTGTACCTGTCCTGGGAGTGTTTGACGGGGACAGTGTAGAGGGAGCTTTACTCTGAATCTAACCCCATGCAGTCCCTGTCCTGGGAGTGTTTGATGGGGACAGTGTAGAGGGAGCTTTACTCGTTATCTAACCCCGTGCTGTACCTATCCTGGGAGTGTTTGATGGGGACAGTGTAGAGGGAGCTTTACTCTGTATCTAACCCCATGCTGTATCTGTCCTGGGAGTGTTTGATGCGGACAGTGTAGAGGGAGCTTTACTCGGTATCTAACCCTGTGCTGTACCTATCCTGGGAGTGTTTGATGGGGACAGTGTAGAGGGAGCTTTACTCTGTATCTAACCCCGTGCTGTACCTGTCCTGGGAGTGTTTGATGGGGACTGTGTAGAGGGAGCTTTACTCGGTATCTAACCCCATGCTGTACCTGTCCCGGGAGTGTTTGATGGGGAGAGTGTAGAGGGAGCTTTACTCTGTATCTAACCCCGTGCTGTACCTGTCCTGGGATTGTTTGATGGGGTCAGTGTAGAGGGAGCTTTACTCTGTATCTAACCCCGTGCTGTACCTGTCCTGTGATTGTTTGATGGGGACAGTGTTGAGGGAGCTTTACTCTGCATCTAACCCCGTGCTGTACCTGTCCTGGGAGTGTTTGTTGTGGAGAGTGGAGTGGGAGCTTTACTCTGTATCTTACCCCGTGCTGTACCTGTCCTGGGTGTGTTTGATGGGGACAGTCTAGAGGGAGCTTTACTCTGTATCTAACCCCGTGTGGTACCTGTCCTGGGAGTGTGTGATGGGGACAGTGCAGAGGGAGCTTCACTCTCTATCTAATACCATGCTGTACCTGTCCTGGGAATATTTGATCGGGACAGTGTAGAGGGAACTTTATTCTGTATCTAATCCCGTGTTGTACCGGTCCTGGGAGCGTTTGATGGGGACAAGGTAGAGGGAGCTTTACTCTGTATCTAACCACATGCTGTACCTGCCCTGGGAGTGTTTGATGGGGACAGTGTAGAGGAAGCTTTACTCTGTATCTAACCCTGTGCTGTACCTGTCCTGGAAGTGTTTGATGGGGAGAGTGTAGAGGGAGCTTTACTCTGTATCTAACCCCGTGCTGTACCTGTCCTGGGAGTGTTTGATGGGGACAGTGTAGAGGAGCTTTACTCTGTGTCTAACCCCGTGTCGTACCTGTCCTGGGAGTGTTTGATGGGGAGAGTGCAATGGGAGCTTTACTCTGTATCTAACCCCGTGCTGTACCTGTCCTGGGAGTGTTTGATGGGGACAGTGTAGAGGGAGCTTTACTCTGTGTCTAACCCCGTGTCGTACCTGTCCTGGGAGTGTTTGATGGGGAGAGTGCAATGGGAGCTTTACTCTGTATCTAACCCCGTGCTGTACCTGTCCTGGGATTGTTTGATGGAGACAGTGTAGAGGGAGCTTCACTCTGTATCCAACCCCATGTTGTACCTATCCTGTGTTTGATGGGGACACTGTAATGAAATGGGGACGTGTCCTGTCCCAGCACCAACGTTCTTCACCTTCAGGACGACCAAAGGACTGAAAACTCCTGCAGATTCTTGTGTGATAAGAATTCAAAGTGACTTTATTCAATGTCCCAGGACATAAATAATTCATTCCCACATCAGCAAATATTCATTGTGTGAGAGTTCAGTTTCTGATTGGATCGCTGCAGGTTAACAGTAACCTGGTTAATCCCCATCAATGACTCTGCAGGTTAACAGTAACCTGGTTAATCCCCATCAATGACTCTGCAGGTTAACAGTAACCTGGTTAATCTCCATCACTGACACTGCAGGTTAACAACAACCTGTTGAATCTCCATCACTGACTTCTCAGGTTAGTGGTAACCTGGTTAATCTCCATCACTCACTCTGCAGGTTAACAGTAACCTGGTTAATCTCCATCATTGACTGCAGGTTAATGATTACCTGGTTAAGCTCCATCACTGACTCTGCAGGTTAACACTATCCTGGTTAATCTCCATCACTGCCTCTGCAGATTAACAGTAACCTGGTTAATATCCATCACTGACTCTGCAGGTTAATGCTAATCTGGTTAATCTCCATCACTGACTCTGCAGGTTAATGGTATCCTGGTTAATCTCTTTCACTGATTCTGCAGGTTAACACTAACCTGGTTAATCTCCATCACTGACACTACAGGTTAACAGTAACCTGGTTAAACTCCATCTCTGACTCTGCAGATGAACTGTAGCCTGGTTAATCCCCATCAATGACTCTGCAGGTTAACGCTAACCTGGTTAATCTCCATCACTGACTCTGCAGGTTCATGTTAAACTGGTTAATCTCCATTATTTTCTCTGCCGGTTAATGGTATCCTCGTTAATCTCCATCACTGACTCTGCAGCTTAATGGTAACCTTGTTAATCTCCATTACTGACTCTGCAGGTTTACACTAACCTGGTTAATCTCCATCTCTGACTCTGCAGATGAACTGTAGCCCGGTTAATCCCCATCAATGACTCTGCAGGTTAACGCTAACCTGGTTAATCTCCATCACTGACTCTGCAGGTTCATGCTAAACTGGTTAATCTCCATTATTTACTCTGCAGGTTAATGGTATCCTGGTTAATCTCCATCACTGACTCTGCAGCTTAATGGTAACGTTGTTAATCTCCATTACTGACTCGGCAGGTTTACACTAACCTGGTTAATCTCCATTGCCTACTCTGCAGGTTAACAGTAATCTGGTTAATCTCCATTACTGACTCTGCAGGTTAGTTATAACCTGGTTAACCTATATCACTGACTCTGCAGGTTAACAGTAACCTGGTTAATCTACATCACTGTCTCTGCAGGTTAATGGTAACTACATTGATTCTCCATCACTGACTCTGCAGATTAACGGCAACCTGGTTAATCTCCATCACTGACTCTGTAGATTAACTTTAACCTGGTTAATATACATCACTGACTCTGCAGGTTAATTGTAACCTGTTTAATCTCAATCACAGACTCTGCAGGTTAATAGTAATATGGTTAATCTCCAATAGTGACTCTGCAGGTTAGTTATAACCTGGTTAATCTATATCACTGACTCTGCAGGTTAATGGTAACTACATTAATCTCCACCACTGACTCTGCAGATTAATGGTAACCTGGTTAATCTCCATTACTGACTCTGTAGATTAATGGTAAATTGGTTAATCTCCAGCACTGACCCTGCAGTTTAACAGTAACCTGTTGAATCTCCATCACTGACTCTTCAGTTTAATGGTAACCTGGTTGATCTCCATCACTCACTCTGCAGATTGACAGTAACCTGGTT
Source organism: Scyliorhinus torazame (assembly GCF_047496885.1). NCBI lineage: Eukaryota > Metazoa > Chordata > Chondrichthyes > Carcharhiniformes > Scyliorhinidae > Scyliorhinus > Scyliorhinus torazame. The sequence continues at coordinate 5,988,927 of NC_092713.1, forward strand.
AATTTCCATCATTGACTGCAGGTTAATGGTTGCCTGGTTAAGCTCCATCACTGACTCTGCAGGTTAACGCTAACCTGGTTAATCTCCAGCACTAACTCTGCAGGTTCATGCTAAACTGGTTAATCTCCATCATTTACTCTGCAGGTTAATGGTAACCTGGTTAATCTCCTTCACTGACTCTGCAGTTTAATGGTAACCTCATTAAACTCCATTACTGACTATGCAAGTTAACACTAACCTGGTTAATCTCCATTGCCTCCTCTGCAGGTTAACGGTAAACGTGTTAATCTCCATTACTGACTCTGCAGGTTAGTTATAACCTGGTTAATCTACATCTCTGACTCTGCAGATTAACGATAACCTGGTTAATCTCCATCACTGACTCTGCAGATTAACGGTAACCTAGTTAATCTCCATCACTGACTCTACAGATTAACAGTAACCTGGTTAAACTCCATCTCTGACTCTGCAGGTTATTAGTAATCTGGTTAATCTCCATCACTGACACTGCAGATTAACAGTAACCTGGTTAATCTCCATCACTGACTCTACAGATTAACAGTAACCTGGTTAATCTCCATCACTGACTCCACAGATTAACAGTAACCTGGTTAATCTCCATCACTGACTCTGCAGGTTATTAGTAATATGGTTAATCTCCATCACTGACACTGCAGATTAACAGTAACCTGGTTAATCTCCATCACTGACTCTACAGATTAACAGTAACCTGGTTAATCTCCATCACTGACTCTGCAGGTTATTAGTAATCTGGTTAATCTCCATCACTGACACTGCAGATTAACAGTAACCTGGTTAATCTCCATCACTGACTCTACAGATTAACAGTAACCTGGTTAATCTCCATCACTGACTCTGAAGGTTAATGCTAACCTGGTTAATTTTCATCACTGACTCTGCACATTAACGGTAACCTGGTTAATTTCCATCACTGCCTCTGCAGATTAACAGTAACCTGGTTTATATCCATCACTGACCCTGCAGGTTAACAGTAACCTGGTTAATCTCCATCACTGACTCTGCATGATAATGGTAACCTGGTTAATTTCCATCACTGTCTCTGCACCTTACCAGTAATCTGGTTAATCCCCATCACTGACTCTGCAGGTTAACAGTAACCTGGTTTATATCCATCACTGACTCTGCAGGTTAAGGCTAACCTGGTTAATTTCCATCACTGACTCTGCATGTTAACGGTAACCTGGTTAATCTCCATCACTGCCTCTGCAGATTAACAGTAACTGGTTAATCTCCATCACTGACTCTGCAGGTTAATTGTAACCTGAATAATCGCCATCACTGATTCTGCATGTTAATGGCAACCTGGTTAATCTCCATTACTGACTCTGCAGATTAACGGTAATCTGGTTAATCTCCATCACTGACACTGCAAATTAACAGTAACCTGGTTAATCTCCATCATTGACTCTGCAGATTATCAGTAACCTGGGTAATCTCCATCACAGACTCTGCAGGTTAATGCTAACCTGGTTAATTTCCATCACTGACTCTGAAGGTTAATGGTAACCTGGTTAATCTCCATCACTGCCTCTGCAGATTACAAGTAACCTGGTTAATCTCCATCACTGACTCTGCAGATTACAAGTAACCTGGTTAATCTCCATCACTGCCTCTGCAGATTACAAGTAACCTGGTTAATCTCCATCACTGACTCTGCGTGTTAATGGTAACCTGGTTAATTTCCATCACTGTCTCTGCAGGTGAACGGTAATCTGGTTAATCCCCATCACTGACTCTGCGGGTTAACAGTAACCTGGTTTATATCCATCACTGACCTTGCAGATTAATAGTAACCTGGTTAATCACCATCACCCACTCTGCAGGTTAATGGAAACCTGGTTAATCTCCATCACTGAACCTGCAGGTTAACAGTAACCTGTTTAATATCCATCACCAACTCTGCAGGTTAACATTAACTTGGTTAATCTCCATCACTCACTCTGCAGGTTAACAGTAACCTGGTTAATCTCCATCACTGACTCTGGAGGTTAATGGTAAACAGGTTAATCTCCAACACTGACTCTGCAGGTTTATGGTAACCTGGTTAATCTCTATCACTGACACTGCAGGTTAATGGTAACCTGGTTAATCTCTATCACTGACACTGCAGGTTAATGGTACCCTGGTTAATCTCCATCATGGCCTCTGCAGGATAAGAATTAACTGGTTAATCTCCATCACTGACTCTGCAAGTTATCAGTAACCTGGTTAATTTCCATCACTGACTGTGCAGGTTAACAGGATCTTGGTTAATCTCCATCATTGACTCTGCAGGCTAACAGAAATCTGATTAATCTCCAACACTGACACTGCAGATTAATGGTAACCTGGTTCATCTGAATCACTGACTCTGCAGGTTAACTGTATGACGGTAACCTGGTTAATCTCCATCACTGACTCCGCAGATTAACTGAATGACGGTAAACTGGTTAATCTCTATGATTGAACTGCAACAAAATGTTTCAATCTATTTCTATTTATCTCACCAGTGGGTAAGGTTAACTGGAGTGGGAGCGGCCATTTGTTCAGACCAAAATACTTCAAAGCACCCGATTCATTACACGATTTCTGTATTTACAGCAAATAACCATCTTGTTATTCACAGTATAGTTGAGGGAGTGCTGTACTGTCAGAGGGTCAGTGGTGAGGGAGTGCTGCAGTCAGAGGGTCAGTACTGAGGGAGTGCTGCACTGTCAGAGGGTCAGTACTGCGGGAGTGCTGCACTGTCAGAGGGTCAGTATTGAGGGAGTGCCGCACTGTCAGAGGGTCAGTACTGAAGGAGTGCCGCACTGTCAGAGGGTCAGTACCAAGGGAGTGCTGCACTGTCAGAGGGGCAGTACTGCGGGAGTGCTGCACTGTCAGAGGGTCAGTGCTGAGGGAGTGCCGCACTGTCAGAGGGTCAGTACTGAGGGAGTGCTGCACTGTCAGAGAGTCAGTACTGAGGGAGTGCTGCACTGTCAGAGGGTCAGTACTGAGGGAGTGTTGCGCTGTTAGATGGTCAGTACTGAGGGAGTGCTGCAGTGTCAGAGGGTCAGTACTGAGGGCGTGCCGCACTGTCAGAGGGTCAGTACTGAGGGAGTGCTACTTTACCTGAGGTGCTGATTTTCAGTCGAGATGTTGGATTAAGCCTCTCTCTGCCCTTTCTGGTGGATGTGACATAATTAGACTAAAAGGAGGAAGATCTGCATTTAAAACGGTCTTTACTCATCAGTCAAAGCTCCAAACTGATTTCCTGGTCACTGTTACATTCATTTTTGTGGGATCTTGCTGTGCACAATATGTCCCCTGTGCTTCTCAGGTTACGACAGCTGAAAATGTCTTTCCACTGCAGCCTCACGGCACCGAGGTCCCAGGTTCGATCCCGGCTCTGGGTCATTGTCCGTGTGGAGTTTGCACATTCCCCCTGTGCCTGTGTGGGTCTCACCCCCACAACCCAAAAGATGTGCAGGGTAGGTGGATTGAACACGCTAAATTGCCCCTTAATTGGAAAAAATGAATTAGGTACTCTAAATTTAGTAACAAGAAAAAGAAAACGTTTTTCCTGGTCTCTGAAGCAGGCTGGAATGTCCTGAGATTGGACATAGCTCAGTCCCTCAGGGATACAGAGAGCTCACTATCCCCTCTGGTTGGTCTGTTATTTGCATTGTGAAAATGCTCTCGGATTGTGAGGGATAGAGCTGATGGGTGGTTTGCACCCTGCTGCACAGCTCCTGCAGTCTGGAGCCTGTGCTGAGGTGTGAGGGGAGTGGGAGATGGGTCTCGAGGATTTCAATATCTGAATTGTAAATGCAGCAGTTCACAGACTGTAAATATCAGCTGTTGTCAAACGGCCCAGTCGCAGGAAAAGGCAATCAGTCACTTTGTGATTCACCTGCTCCTCTCCTTCACACCGTCAGACTGTCAGTTTGTTCCTGCGTTCCACCTCCATGCTCAGCAAGAGAGCACATTCCCAACTTTGGGAAGCTCAAGTCAGGAATCATACTGTGCAGCAATCCTGCAATTTCCACAAGGATGGAATTTTTTCCAGGAACGTTTAATATTCTCACTGGAAATGATTAATATTCTCACTGGGAGTGTTTAATATTCTCACTGGGAGTGTTTAATATTCACACTGGGAGTGTTTAATGTTCTCACTGGGAGTGTTCAATATTCACACTGGGAATGTCTAATATTCTCACTGGAAATGATTAATATTCTCACTGGGAATGTTTAATATTCTCACTGGGAGTGTTTAATATTCTCACTGGGAGTGTTTAATATTCTCACTGGGAGTGTTCAATATTCACACTGGGAGTGTTTAATGTTCTCACTGGGAGTGTTCAATATTCACACTGGGAGTGTTTAATATTCACACTGGGAATGTTTAATTTTCTCACTGGGAATGTTTAATATTCACACTGGGAGTGTTTAATATTCACACTGGGAGTGTTTAATATTCACACTGGGAGTGTTTAATATTCTCTCACTGGGAATGATAATAATAATAGTAATAATCTTTATTATCACAAGTCGGCTCACATTAGGTAATTTGGATATTCTGAATTCTCTCTCTGTGTACTCGAACAGGTGCCGGAATGTGGCGACTAGGGGCTTTTCACAGTAACTTCATTGCAGCGTTAATATAAGCCTACTTGTGACAATAAAGATTATTATTATATTTCCAAATCAGGGTGGTGAGTGACTTGGAGGGGAACCTCCAGGTGGTGGCGTTCCCAGGTATCTGCTGCTCTTGTCCTTCTAGATGGGAGTGGTCGTGGGTTTGGAAGGTGCTGCCTAAGGAACTTTGGTGAGTGACTGCAGTGCATCTTGTAGATGGTACACATGGCTGCCACTGTTCGTTGGTAGTGGAGGAGGGAGAAATCAAACGGGCTGATTTGTCTGGATGGTGTTGAGCTTCTTGAGTGTTGTTGGAGCTGTGCTCATCCAGGCAAGTGGAGAGTATCCTATCACACTCCTGACTTGTGTCTTGCAGATGGTAGACAGGCTTTGGGGGTCAGGAGGTGAGTTACTCTCCACAGGATTCCCAGCCTTTGACCTGCCCTGGTAGCCACAGTATTAATGTGGCTGGGTCCAGCTCAGTTTCTGGTCAATGGTAACCCCCAGGATGTTGATTGTGGGGGATTCAGTGATGGTAATGCCATTGAATGTCAAGGCGATGGTTAGATCCTCTCTTGTAGGAGATGGTCATTGCCTGGCACTTGTGTGGCGCGAATGTAACTTGCCACTTGTCAGCCCGAGCCTGGATATTGTCCGGGTCTTGCTGCATTTGGACATGGACTGTTTCAATATCTGAGGAGTCGCGAATGGTGCTGAACATTGTGCAGTCACCCGCAAACATCCCCACTTCTGACCTTATAATGGAAGGAAGGTCATTGATGAAGCAGCTGAAGATGGTTGGGCCGAGGACACGACCCTGAGGAACTCCCGCAGTGATGTCCTGGAGCTGAGATATTGACCTCCAACCACCACAACCACCTTCCTTTGTGCCGGGTATGACTCCAACCAGCGGGGAGTTTCCCCCCTGATTCCCATTGACCCAGTTTAGCTCGGGCTCCTTGATGCCACACTCGGTCAAACGCTGCCTGGATGTCGAGGGCAGTCACTCTCACCTCCCCTCTGGCATTCAGCTCTTTTGTCCATGTTTGAACCAAGGCTGTAATGAGGTCAGGAGCTGAGTGACCCTGGCGGAACCCAAACTGAGCGTCCGTGAGCAGGTTATTGCTGAGTAAGTGCTGCTTGATAGAACTGTTGATGACTCCTTCCATCACTTTGCTGATGATGGAGAGTAGACTGAGAGGCGGTAATTGGCTGGGGTGGATTTGTCCTGTTTCTTGTGTACAGGAGTGTTTAATATTCTCACTGGGAGTGTTTATTATTCACACTGGGAATGTTTAATATTCACACTGGGAGTGTTTATTATTCACACTGGGAATGTTTAATATTCACACTGGGAGTGTTTATTATTCACACTGGGAATGTTTAATATTCACACTGGGAATGTTTAATAATCTCACTGGGAATGTTTAATATTCTCACTATATATGTGTTTATTAAAGGGTTATAAAGTTGTACATGATGTCTATGTAGGGTTAATGTCTGTACACATTGTATGATGTGTATATTGGGTTAATGTAAGTAGATATGTAAATAAAGGCATAGGAATATAATGTAGTAGATGATGTCTATATAGGGTTAGTGTATGTAGATATTAAATTATGGTTTGTATATATAGGATTATAAAGTTGTATATGATGTCTATATGGGGTTAATATTTGTGGATATTCCAGTCTGTCTACAGAGGGACATATCCCAGCCTGTCCCTCTCCACACACACAGGTACCTGGGGAGTTTTGCCATTACTGCTGTCCTTGGTCTCACACACAGGATTGTGCCCCTCCCTCATTCCCCTCCAACGCTGAGGGAGCCAGGCTGCAGAAGGAGATTTACAGAGAAGCTGAGTGCAGTGAGTGAGGGACGGCTCATTCATTCCAGTCTCCAGTTCTCCACACTGTCTGCATCTCAGCCTGCTGCCCACAGGCAGTGTTTGCAAAGCTTACACACTCCCAATAACACTGAATTAAAGACTGCACCGCTCCAATCTGCCGAGACTTTCCCGTGTTGCTTCACTGAGGGTGTTGCTGTCGATCCGGATTCTGGACATGTCCAACTATGGAGAGAAGAGAATCTTCAGCGGTCTCTAGTCAACACGCGCCTCTCAGACAGAAACCCGACTCACACTGGCAGCGTGAAAGTGGAGCTGTGTCGGTGCAGACAGAGGCTGAACTAATCCTCTGCAGGAATCACCTTCAGAGAGAGCTGGTGAGTGAGAGAGAAAGAGGGCGTCTGGCAGCAGCTGGACAGACACTATTGCAGCTCAAATCATCAGCGTATTGCAGAGTGTGGACAGTGTAAAGTCATTCTAACAACAACAACGTGTGTTTATATAGCACCGTTAACTAGTATAATGTACAAAGCAATGTCAGTCAGTCCAGGAATTAACAGCGAGGCATCAGGAGCGAGATATCAGGGACTGGTCAACAGAAACCCTATGAAATGGGGAAGTTTTAAGGAGCAGAGAGAGTCGGAGAGGTTTGGGGAGGAATTCCAGAGTTTAGGAGCCAGGCAGCTGAAGATAATGGCGGGAGATTAAAATCAGGGATGTTCCAGGGACAGAGCGAGAGGAGCACAGAGATCTGGGAGGGTTGTAGAGCTGGAGGAGATGACAGAGATAGGGAGGGGCTGGGATATGGAGGGATTTGATGATGGAGATGTTGCTGGACTGGGAGCCAGTGTAGGTCAGTGAGCACAGGGGGTGATGGGTGAGCGGGGCGTGGGACACATAGCAGAGTTTTGGAGGAGCTGAAATTTTTGCAGGGTGGGGATTGGAGGCTTGGCCAGGGGAATATTGGACTATTCGACTGTGGAGGTGACTACAAACACAGATTGTTCCAATAAACAAGAAACCATGTGGAGAAATGTGTCACTGTTAGCGATTGAGAATAAGAGAGAATTGTAGGGAGTGAGGAAGTGAGCTATTCTCTCTGTCTCTCACCCCTCCCTCAATGTGGTTTCACACTGAACCCCCAGCAATCGCGGAGAGATTACACCAGGATGTGTGTGAGGTTAGAATGGAGCTTTGCAGAGACCCTGCTTTTGTTTCTGTGGGAGCCAAGTGCGGAATTTCAGAGCTCTGTTTATACTTTGATCGATTCGTTTCCCCTCAGATATCTTTTAAATCTAATCTAAGGATCAGGTTACAGAACTCTTTCAAAACACAAATAAATCCCTCGTTATTGCTGGTGTTCTGAGGTTTATAAAACTGACACGTTAATTGTTGATCTCCTGTTTCTTGGGTAAAAGTGTGGAGCAGAGATTGAAGCAAATTCCTTTCACTGTTTAGATCATTGATTAAAATCGATTTCTCGTTAACCCTGGATCCAGACTGGATTGAAACCTTTGGAATGTTAATGATGAAGAATTAGAAAGTTGGGGGTAAATGATGGGGTTGGTTAGGAGATGGGGAGTTGGTCTGGACCAGTTTAACAACGAGAGCTGGTGTCAATGACAGAGTGAGTTAGACACACAACAGGGAATCAAACCCTCACATTTAGCCTGTTACAATGTCAGGGTCAGACCAGCCAGGAATTTTATAACTTCTCTGCTCAGGCCTGAACTAAGGGTTTGTATCTCTGCAGTGAGTTGCTCAGGATATCACGGGTAAGAGGAGGTTTGGGAGATAGGGAGGGGTGTAGGGGCTGGAGGAGGTTACATATACAGGGAGGGGTGTAGGGGCTGGAGTAGGTTACAGAGATAGGGAGGGGTGTAGGGGCTGGAGGAGGTTACATATACAGGGAGGGGTGTAGGGACTGGAGGAGGTTACAGAAATAGGGAGGGGTGTATGGGGCTGGAGGAGGTCACAGAGACAGGGAGGGGTGTAGGGGATGGAGGAGGTCACCGAGATAGGGAGGGGTGTAGAGGCTGGAAGAGGTTACAGAGATAGGGAGGGGCTGGAGGAGGTTACAGAGACAGGGAGGGGTGTAGGGGATGGAGGAGGTCACCGAGATAGGGAGGGGTGTAGGGGCTGGAGGAGGTTACAGAGATAGGGAGGGGTGTAGAGACTGGAGGAGGTCACAGATAGGAAGGGTTGTAGGGGCTGGAGCAGGTTACAGAGATCAGGAGGGATGTAGGGGCTGGAGGAAGTCACAGAGATAGGGCGAGGCGTAGGGTCTGGAGTAGGTTACAGAGATAGGGAGGGGTGTAGGGACTGGAGGAGGTCACAGATAGGGAGGGGTGTAGGGACTGGAGGAGGTTACAGAAATAGGGAGGGGTGTATGGGGCTGGAGGAGGTCACAGAGACAGGGAGGGGTGTCGGGGATGGAGGAGGTCACCGAGATAGGGAGGGGTGTAGGGGCTGGAAGAGGTTACAGAGATAGGGAGGGGCTGGAGGAGGTTACAGAGACAGGGAGGGGTGTAGGGGATGGAGGAGGTCACCGAGATAGGGAGGGGTGTAGGGGCTGGAGGAGGTTACAGAGATAGGGAGGGGTGTAGGGGCTGGAGCAGGTTACAGAGATCGGGAGGGATGTAGGGGCTGGAGGAAGTCACAGATAGGGTGAGGTGTAGGGTCTGGAGGGGGTTACAGAGATAGGGAGGGGTGTAGGGGCTGGAGGAGGTTACAGAGATAGGGAGGGGGTGTAGGGACTGGAGGAGGTCACAGAGACAGGGAGGGGTGTAAGGGCTGGAGGAGGTCACAGAGATAGGGAGAGGTGTAGGGTCTGGAGGGGGTTACAGAGATAGGGAGGGGTGTAGGGGCTGGAGGAGGTTACAGAGATAGGGAGGGGGTATGGGAGCTGGAGGAGGCATATAGAAGTAGGGAGTGTTTTAGGAGCTGGAGGAGATTACAGAGTTTGGGAGGGATATATAGGCAGGAGGAGGTTACAGAGTTTGGGAGGGATATATAGGCAGGAGGAGGTTACAGAGTTTGGGAGGGATATGCAGCCTGGAGGAGGTTACAGAGATAAGGAGGGGGGTGTGGGAGCTGGAGGAGGTGTATAGAAGTTGGGAGTGTTTTTGGAGCTGGAGGAGATTACAGAGATTGGGAGGGATATACAGGCTGGAGGGATGTAGGGGCTGGAAGAGGTTATAGAGAATTTGTAGGGACAGGATTTAGTCAAATTTGAAACCAAATGGAATTATTAATGCGAGGCAGCACGGTTTTTGAAGGGGAGGTCGTGACTCACTAACTTGATCAAGTTTTTCGAGGAATTGACGAAGATGATTGATGAAGGAAGGGCGGTGGATGTTGTCTACATAGACTTCAGTAAGGCCTTTTACAAGTTCCTCATGGTAGACTGGTACAGAAGGTGAAGTCACACGGGATCAGGGGTGAGCTGGCAAGGTGGATACAGAACTGGCTAGGTCATAGAAGGCAGAGAGTAGCAATGGAAGGGTGCTTTTCCTGTTAGAGGGCTGTGAAAATGTAACTGGTCTGATTAGTAAGTTTGCAGACGACTCAAAGGTTGGTGGAATTGCGGATAGCGATGAGGACTGTCAGAGGGTACAGCAGGATTTAGATTGTTTGGAGACTTGGGCGGAGAGATGGCAGATGGAGTTTAATCCGGACAAATGTGAGGTAATGCATTTTGGAAGGTCTAATGCAGGTAGGGAATATACAGTGAATGGTAAAACCCTCAAGAGGATTGACAGTCAGAGAGATCGAGGAGTACAGGTCCACAGGTCACTGAAAGGGGCAACACAGGTGGAGAAGGTAGTCAAGAAGGCATACGGCATGCTTGCCTTCATTGGCCGGGGCATTGAGTATAAGAATTGGCAAGTCATGTTGCAGCTGTATAGAACCTTAGTTAGGCCACACTTGGAGTATAGTGTTCAATTCTGGTCGCCACACTACCAGAAGGATGTGGAGGCTTTAGAGAGGGTACAGAAGAGATTTACCAGGATGTTGCCCTTGAATTGTTTTCAATTGAACCACGGAGGTTGAGGGGAGACCTGATAGAGGTCTACAAAATAATGAGGGGCATAGACAGAGTGGATAGTCAGAGGCTTTTCCCAGGGTAGAGGGGTCAATTACTAGGGGGCATAGGTTTAAGGTGAGAGGGGCAGGGTTTAGGGGAGATGTACAAGGCAAGTTTTTTACACAGAGGGTAGTGGGTGCCTGGAACTCACTGCCGGAGGAGGTGGTGGAAGCAGGGACGATAGTGACGTTTCAGGGGCATCTTGACAAATACATGAATAGGATGGGAATCGAGGTATATGGACCCCGGAAGTGCAGAAGATTTTTGTTTTGACAGGCAGCATGGTCGGCACAGGCTTGGAGGGCCGAAGAGCCTGTCCTGTGTTGTACCTTTCTTTGTTCTTTGGGTTTAGGGGCTGGAGGAAGTTACAAAATAGCAGGAACCTAGAGGCTGGAGGAGTTTACAGAGATAGGGAGGGGTGTAAGGGCTGGAGGAGGTTACAGAGATAGGGAGGGGTGTGGGGGCTGGATGAGTTTACAGAGATAGGGAGGGGTGTAGGAACTGGAGGAGGTTACAGAGATGGGGAGGTGTAGAAGCTGGAGGAGGTTACAGAGATAGGGAGGGGTGTAGGGGCTGGAGGAGGTTACAGAGATAGGGAGGGGTGTAGGGGCTGGAGGAGGTTACAGAGATAGGTAGGGGTGTAGGGGCTGGAGGAGGTTACAGAGATAGGAAGGGGTGTAGGGGCTGGAGGAGGTTACAGAGATAGGTAGGGGTGTAGGGGCTGGAGGAGGTTACAGAGATAGGGGAGGTGTAGAAGCTGGAGGAGTGTACGGACATAGGGAGGGGTGTAGGGGCTGGAGGAGGTTACAGAGATGGGGAGGTGTAGAAGCTGGAGGAGGTTACAGAGATAGGGAGGGGTGTTGGGGCTGGAGGAGGTTACAGAGATAGGGAGGGGTGTAGGGGCTGGAGGAGGTTACAGAGATAGGTAGGGGTGTAGGGGCTGGAGGAGGTTACAGAGATAGGTAGGGGTGTAGGGGCTGGAGGAGGTTACAGAGATAGGAAGGGGTGTAGGGGCTGGAGGAGGTTACAGAGATAGGGAGGGGTGTAGGGGGCTGGAGGAGGTTACAGAGATAGGGGAGGTGTAGAAGCTGGAGGAGTGTACGGACATAGGGAGGGGTGTAGGGGCTGGAGGAGGTTACAGAGAGCGGCTAGTTGGGCTGTAGCGTGCGGATCCCAGTGGATTGGATTGTGGAGCTGTCGAAGTCAGGGTCACATTGCAGAACACTGTACAGTCAGAATTACTCAAATCAATGGCTTCTTATTGTTAACCTGGTGGTGGCCAATCACACAGACATTCCAGGCTGTGTTAGTGAGAGTGTCGCCTGAATCTCATTTCCAATTGAATTCTAACAGCAATGTTTGAACAGACTGGCGAGGATACTTGTCAGAGAGGGAGGGAGTTGCTGCTGCGGTAAAGGAGCCAGACCACCTGTCTGTCCCCCCGAGTCTCACACCCAGGCACAGAGGACCTGGGGCGAAATTCTCCCGAAACGGCGCGATGTCCGCCGACTGGCGCCCAAAACGGCGCCAATCAGACGGGCATCGCGCTGCCCCAAAGGTGCGGAATGCTCCGCATCTTTGGGGGCCGAGCCCCAACCTTGAGGGGCTAGGCCGGCGCCGGAGGAATTTCCGCCCCGCCAGCTGGCGGAAATGACATCTCCGGGCGGCGCATGCGCGGGAGCGTCAGCAGCCGCTGACAGTTTCCCGCGCATGCGCAGTGGAGGGAGTCTCTTCTGCCTCTGCCATGGTGGAGACCGTGGTGGAGGCAGAAGGGAAAGAGTGCCCCCACGGCACAGGCCCGCCCGCGGATCGGTGGGCCCCGATCGCTGGCCAGGCCACTGTGGGGGCACCCCCCGGGGCCAGATCGCCCCACGCCCCCCCCAGGACCCCGGAGCCCACCCGCGCTGCCTTGTCCCGCCGGTAAGGTAGGTGGTTTAATTTACGCTGGCGGGACAGGCATTTTAGCGGCGGGACTTCGGCCCATCCGGCCGGAGAATCGCGCGGGGGGAGCCCGCCAACCGGCGCGGCGCGATTCACGCCCCCGCCGAATCTCCGGTGCCGGAAACTTCGGCAACCGGCGGGGGCGGAATTCAAGCCAGCCCCCGGCGATTCTCCAAACCCCCAGCACAGCAACCCCCCCCCCCACACAGCAACCCCCCCCCACACAGCAACCCCCCCCACACAGCAACCCCCCCACACAGCAACCCCCCCCCACACAGCAACCCCCCCCGCACAGCAACCCCCCCCGCACAGCAACCACCCCCACACAGCAACCACCCCCACACAGCAACCCCCCCCACACAGCAACCCCCCCCACACAGCAACCCCCCCCACACAGCAACCCCCCCCACACAGCAACCCCCCCCACACAGCAACCCCCCCCACACAGCAACCCCCCCCCACACAGCAACCCCCCCCCACACAGCAACCCCCCCCCACACAGCAACCCCCCCCCACACAGCAACCCCCCCCACACAGCAACCCTCCCCCCACACAGCAACCCTCCCCCCACACCGCAACGTCCCACCACACTGCAACCCCCCCACACTGCAACCCCCACCACACAGCAACTCATCCCCCCCACACACAGCAACCCCCCCACACAGCAACCCCCCCCACACAGCAACCCCCCCACACAGCAACCCCCCCCCCACACCGCAACCTCCCACCACACCGCAACCCCCCCACACTGCAACCCCCACCACACAGCAACCCCCACCACACAGCAACCCCCCCACACAGCAACCCCCCCCACACAGCAACCCCCCCCACACAGCAACCCCCCCCACACAGCAACCCCCCCACACAGCAACCCCACCCCCACACAGCAACCCCACCCCCACACAGCAACCCCCCCACACAGCAACCCCCCCCACACAGCAACCCCCCCCACACAGCAACCCCCCCCACACAGCAACCCCCCCCCACACAGCAACCCCCCCCACACAGCAACCCCCCCCACACAGCAACCCCCCGCACAGCAACCCCACCCCCACACAGCAACCCCACCCCCACACAGCAACCCACCCCCACACAGCAACCCCCCCCCCCACACAGCAACCCCCCCCACACAGCAACCCCCCCCACACAGCAACCCCCCCACACAGCAACCCCCCCCCACACAGCAACCCCCCCCCGCACAGCAACCCCCCCCACACAGCAACCCCCCGCACAGCAACCCCACCCCCACACAGCAACCCCCCCCACACAGCAACCCCCCCCACACAGCAACCCCCCCCACACAGCAACCCCCCCCCCGCACAGCAACCCCCCCCCGCACAGCAACCCCCCCCCGCACAGCAACCCCCCCCCCGCACAGCAACCCCCCCCCCACAGCAACCCCCCCCACACAGCAACCCCCCCCACACAGCAACCCCCCCCACACAGCAACCCCCCCCCCACAGCGCAACCTCCCCCCCGCACAGCAACCTCCCCCCCGCACAGCAACCCCCCCACACACAGCAACCCCCCCACACACAGCAACCCCCCCCCGCACAGCAACCCCCCCCCGCACACAGCAACCCCCGCGGACCGTTCCACCTGGGCCAGTTTGTGAGGTCTCGTTCATTCCCGGGCATCGGGACAATCGGGCTCCGACATATTTCAATAAGCCTGATGGTTCACTGAACATAGTTAATCTGGATCTGGCCGATGAGGGCGAGATCCAGATCGTGACGTCTTGTGAGATCTCGTTAAATCGCACAAGGCGTTCATGCGTCTCAAACCTCTCGTGCGATTTAATAGCCTCGCCGCGACAAGGCTGTATGGTCACGCCGTCTGGATCGGCGCCCCCTGTCTGCCCCACTCGTCTCACACCCGGGGACAGAGCGTCTGGAACAGCGCCCCCTGTCTGCCCCACTCGTCTCACATCCTGGGACAGAGCGTCTGGAATAGCGCCTCCTGTCTGCTCCCTTCGTCTCACACCCGGGGACAGAGCGTCTGGAACAGCGCCTCCTGTCTGCCCTCCTTTTTCACACCCGGGGACAGAGCGTCTGGAACAGCGCCCCCTGTCTGCCCTCCTTTTTCACACCTGATACAGAGCGTCTGGAACAGCGCCCCCTGTCTGCCCTCCTTTTTCACACCTGATACAGAGCGTCTGGAACATCGCCCCCTGTCTGCCCTCCTTTTTCACACCTGATACAGAGCGTCTGGAACAGCGCCTCCTGTCTGCTCCCTTAGTCTCACACCCGGGGACAGAGCGTCTGGAACAGCGCCTCCTGTCTGCCCCCCTTTCTCACACCTGAGACAGAGCGTCTGGAATAGCGCCTTCTGTCGGCCGTCCCCCCGCCCCCCTCGTATCGCACCCTGGGACCGAGCGTCTGGAATAGCGCCTCCTGTCTGACCTCCTCAGTTGCTCCCAGTGTTGAGGTCAATTTGCTCTCACTGAGAACCTTGCCGTTATCACATTGACTGGGTTAATTATTGATTACTGATGAGAGAAGTTTTTTTACTTAATGGTCAATAATTTAAAAAGCTGAACAGCCAAACAATGGGATTGGCCGAGTGTAAATTAGTGAGTGTTTAATGAACAGCCAGATTTTTCCTTGTCCTGTTTTCCTGCTGGGTTTTCAATATTCCCGTCTACGCTCAGCTTAACTTTCTCCAACCAACATTTCATTCCTGAATCACCCAGCTTCCAGATTCAGGGCATTAAACCGGCCTCGGTCCCAGAAACACAAACTGAGCAAGAATCATGTTCACCACAGCCCTGAATTGTCAATAAATTCAAACCCAGCTCGCTGCTTCCCAAGGTGCAATTATTCACATTGATTTGTAATTTGTGATTTAATGTGAGGACAGAAAATGATCCTCTCAAAAATCAACAGAAACATTCACAACCTCAACAAAGTCTAGTTTAAATTTCAGAATGTCTGACCTAACACCGCCTCCCGATCTCTGTAACCTCCTCCAGACCCTACACCCCTCGCTATCTCTGTAACCTCCTCCAGACCCTACACCCCTCCCTATCTCTGTAACCTCCTCCGGACCCTACACCCCTCCCTATCTCTGTAACCTCCTCCTGTCCCTACACCCCTCCCTATCTCTGTGACCTCCTCTTGACCCTACACCCCTCCCTATCTCTGTAACCTCCTCCAGCCCCTACACCCTCCCTATCTCTGTAACCTCCTCCAGACCCTACACCCCTCCCTATCTCTGTAACCTCCTCCAGACCCTACACCCCTCCCTATCTCTGTAACCTCCTCCAGCCCCTACACCGCCTCCCTATCTCTGTAACCTCCTCCAGACCCTACACCCCTCCCTATCTCTGTAACCCCCTCCAGACCCCACACCGCCTCTCTATCTCTGTAACCTCCTCCAGACCCCACACCCCTCCCTATCTCTGTAACCCCCTCCAGTCCTTAACCTCTCCCTATCTCTGCACCCTCCTCCAGCCCCTACACCCCTCCCTATCTCTGTAACCTCCTCCAGCCCCTACACCCCTCCCTATCTCTGTTACCTCCTCTAGACTGTACACCCCCTCCCTATCTCTGTAACCTCCTCCAGAACGTACACCCCCTCCCTATCTCTGTAACCTCCTCCAGACCCCACACCCCTCCCTATCTCTGTTACTTCCTCCAGACCCTACACCTTCCCTATCTCTGTAACCTCCTCCAGTCCCTACACCCCTCTCGATCTCTGTAACCTCCACCAGGTCCCTACACCCCTCCCTATCTCTGTAACCCCCTCCAGCCCCTACACCCCTCCCTATCTCTGCAACCTCCTCCAGCCCCTACACCCCCCTATCTGTAACCTCCTCCAGCACCTACACCCCTCCCTATCTCTGAAACCTCCTCCAGTCCCTACAACCCTCCCTATCTCTGTAACCTCCTCCAGACCCTACACCTCTCCCTATCTCTGTAACCTCCTCCAGTCCTTACAACCCTCCCTATCTCTGTAACCTCCTCCAGCCCCTACACCCCTCCCAATCTCTGTTACCTCCTCCAGACCCTACACCCCTCCCTATCTCTGTAACCTCCTCCAGTCCCTACAACCCTCCCTATCTCTGTAACCTCCTCCAGCCCCTACACCCCTCCCAATCTCTGTTACCTCCTCCAGACCCTACACCCCTCCCTATCTCTGTAACCTCCTCCAGACCCTACAACCCTCCCTATCTCTGTAACCTCCTCCAGCCCCTACACCCCTCCCTATCTCTGTAACCTCCTCCAGCCCCTACACCCCTCCCAATCTCTGTTACCTCCTCCAGACCCTACACCCCTCCCTATCTCTGTAACCTCCTCCAGCCCCTACACCCCTCCCTATCTCTGTTACCTCCTCCAGCCCCTACACCCCTCCCAATCTCTGTTACCTCCTATAGACCCTACACCCCTATTTATCTCTGTAGATTTCTGAAAACGTACAGCTCGCCGATAGCTGTGCTATTTCAACCATCTCTCCCCATCCGCACCCCCTTCAGTGTCCCCCACATCCCAGCCTTCCCTAGGCCCCTGGAACTCCACCCTCACACCCTCCAATAGGCAAGGCACCCCATGGGCCCAACATCTGGCACCCTACCAGTGCCACCTGGACACCCTGCATGCCAGGCTAGCAGTGCCATGGTGCCAGTGGGAGTGCCAGGATATTACCCTGCCCAGTCCCAAAGCACCCTCTAATGTTCTGTGAAACCCCCAAAGTGCCGCCTCGTCTTGTTCACGTTTGTTTAAATCAGTACCAACCGGTGCCCTGGCGCGGTCTCGCAGGCGCGGGGGTTTACCACCGGGCCCAGGTGCAGCCGGTGTCTGGCTATTTAAATGAGTCATTAGGCCCGGGCAAGGTGAGATCTACATCATGTCGGATCTCAGAATGTTAATAATATGTTTATAATTGTAAAAGTTATAAACATTTGTCTGACACATTACATTTCTAGCCATTTTTTTTTTAACTTTCGAGTACCCAATTCATTTTTTCCAATTAAGGGGAATTGAGCGTGGCCAATCCACCTACCCGGCACACCTTTGGGTTGTGGGGGCGAAACCCACACAGACACGGGGAGAATGTGCAAACTCCACACGGACAGTGACCCAGGGCCGGGATTCGAACCCGGGTCCTCAGCGCCGTGAGGCAGCAGTGCTAACCCATTGCGCCACCGTACTGCCACTTTCTAGCCATTCTAACAGATCTATTACTGAATTATTTATTCTTCAACTGTCTCACAATTAAGGTTGGCTACTAAACTAATCTGGCTGGTTTCCAATAATACTGCTTTAGTTTGTATCAAAATGAGTTCCATCAATTTTAGTAGAAAATGCTGAAGAACATATTGAGTGTGATTCTCCGGAAAGAGTGGTAGCAACTGGGAACGGCAGTGTGCTTCCCGGCGCTCGGTCAAACTAGGCTGGCAATGCAATCCAATGTTAATTGGTCCACTGAAGGAGGCCCCACGGGCTTCACGCCGTAAATTAAGATTCACCAGCCGATTCACTGACACCGCACACGCCAGCCGATTCACTGACACCGCACACGCCAGCCGATTCACTGGCACCGCACACGCCAGCCGATTCACTGGCACCGCACACGCGAGCCGATTCACTGGCACCGCACACGCCAGCCGATTCACTGGCACCGCACTCGCCAGCCGATTCACCGGCACCGGACTCGCCAGCCGATTCACCGGCACCGCACACGCCAGCCGATTCACCAGCACCGGACTCGCCAGCCGATTCACTGGCACCGCACTCGCCAGCCGATTCACTGGCACCGCACTCGCCAGCCGATTCACTGGCACCGCACACGCCAGCCGATTCACTGGCACCGCACTCGCCAGCCGATTCACTGGCACCGCACACGCCAGCCGATTCACTGGCACCGCACTCGCCAGCCGATTCACCGACACCGCATTCACCAGCCGATTCACTGGCACCGCACACGCCAGCCGATTCACTGGCACCGCACTCGCCAGCCGATTCACCGGCACCGCATTCGCCAGCCGATTCACCGGCACCGCACTCGCCAGCCGATTCACTGGCACCGCATTCGCCAGCCGATTCACTGGCACCGCACTCGCCAGCCGATTCACCGGCACTGCATTCACCAGCCGATTCACTGGCACCGCACTCGCCAGCCGATTCACTGGCACTGCACTCGCCAGCCGATTCACTGGCACCTCACTCGCCAGCCGATTCACTGGCACTGCACTCGCCAGCCGATTCACTGGCACCGCACTCGCCAACAGATTCACTGGCACCGCACTCGCCAGCCGATTCACCGGCACTGCACTCGCCAGCCGATTCACTGGCACCGCACTCGCCAGCCGATTCACCGGCACCGCACTCGCCAACAGATTCACTGGCACCGCACTCGCCAGCCGATTCACTGGCACCGCACTCGCCAGCCGATTCACAGGCACCGCACACGCCAGCCGATTCACAGGCACCGCACACGCCAGCCGATTCACTGGCACCGCACTCGCCAGCCGATTCACTGGCACCGCACTCGCCAGCCGATTCACTGGCACTGCACTCGCCAGCCGATTCACTGGCACTGCACTCGCCAGCCGATTCACTGGCACTGCACTCGCCAGCCGATTCACTGGCACTGCACTCGCCAGCCGATTCACTGGCACTGCACTCGCCAGCCGATTCACTGGCACTGCACTCGCCAGCCGATTCACTGGCACTGCACTCGTCGGCTGATTTACCAGCACCGCACTCGCGAGCCGATTCACCGGCACTGTACTCGCGAGCCGATTCACTGGCACCGCATTCACCAGCCGATTCACTGGCACCGCATTCACCAGCCAATTCGCTGGCACCACGCTCCCCAGCCAATTCACTGGCACCGCACTCGCCAGCCAATTCACTGGCACCACGCTCCCCAGCCGATTCACTGGCACCGCATTCACCAGCCAATTCACTGGCACCACGCTCCCCAGCCGATTCACTGGCACCGCGCTCACCAGCCGATTCACTGGCACCGCACTCACCAGCCGATTCACTGGCACCGCACTCGCCAGCCGATTCACTGGCACCGCACTCGCCAGCCGATTCACTGGCACCGCACTCGCCAGCCGATTCACTGGCACCGCACACGCCAGCCGATTCACTGGCACCGCACTCGCCAGCCGATTCACTGGCACAGCACACGCCAGCCGATTCACTGGCACCGCACACGCCAGCCGATTCACTGGCACCGCACACGCCAGCCGATTCACTGGCACCGCACTCGCCAGCCGATTCACTGGCACCGCACTCGCCAGCCGATTCACTGGCACTGCACTCGCCAGCCGATTCACTGGCACTGCACTCGCCAGCCGATTCACTGGCACTGCACTCCCCAGCCGATTCACTGGCACTGCACTCGCCAGCCGATTCACTGGCACTGCACTCCCCAGCCGATTCACTGGCAGTGCACTCGTCGGCCGATTCACCGGCACTGTACTCGCGAGCCGATTCACTGGCACCGCATTCACCAGCCGATTCACTGGCACCGCATTCACCAGCCGATTCACTGGCACCGCGCTCGCCAGCCAATTCACTGGCACCACGCTCCCCAGCCGATTCACTGGCACCGCACTCGCCAGCCGATTCACTGGCACCGCACTCGCCAGCCGATTCACTGGCACCGCACTCGCCAGCCGATTCACTGGCACCGCACTCGCCAGCCAATTCACTGGCACCACGCTCCCCAGCCGATTCACCGGCACCGCACACGCCAGCCGATTCACTGGCACCGCATTCACCAGCCAATCCACCGGCACTGCACTCCCCAGCCGATTCACTGGCACCGCACTCGCCAGCCGATTCACTGGCACCGCATTCACCAGCCGATTCACTGGCACCGCATTCACCAGCCAATTCACCGGCACCGCATTCACCAGCCGATTCACCGGCACCGCACTCGCCAGCCGATTCACTGGCACCGCATTCAACTGCCGATTCACTGGCACCGCATTCACCAGCCGATTCACTGGCACCGCATTCACCAGCCGATTCACTGGCACCGCATTCACCAGCCGATTCACTGGCACTGCACTCGCGAGCCGATTCACTGGCACCGCATTCACCAGCCGATTCACTGGCACCGCATTCACCAGCCAATTCACCGGCACTGCACTCCCCAGCCGATTCACTGGCACCGCATTCACCAGCCGATTCACTGGCACCGCATTCACCAGCCAATTCACTGGCACCACACTCACCAGCCGATTCACTGGCACCGCATTCACCAGCCAATTCACTGGCACCACACTCCCCAGCCGATTCACCGGCACCGCACACGCCAGCCAATTCACCGGCACCGCACTCGCCAGCCGATTCACTGGCACCGCACTCGCCAGCCTATTCACTGGCACCGCATTCGCCAGCCGATTCACTGGCACCGCACTCGCCAGCCGATTCACTGGCACCGCACTCGCCAGCCGATTCACTGGCACCGCATTCACCAGCTGATTCACTGGCACCGCATTCACCAGCCGATTCACTGGCACCGCATTCACCAGCCGATTCACTGGCACCGCATTCACCAGCCAGTTCACTTGCACCACACTCCCCAGCCGATTCACTGGCACTGCACTCGCGAGCCGATTCATCGGCACCGCACTCCCCAGCCGATTCACTGGCACTGCACTCCCCAGCCGATTCACTGGCACTGCACTCGCGAGCCGATTCACCGGCACCGCACACACCAGCCAATTCACCGGCACTGCACTCGCCAGCCAATTCATTGGCACTGCATTCACCAGCCGATTCACCGGCACCGCACACACCAGCCAATTCACCGGCACTGCACTCGCCAGCCAATTCATTGGCACCGCATTCACCAGCCGATTCACCGGCACTGCACTCGCCAGCCGATTCACCGGCACCGCACTCGCGAGTCAATTCACTGGCACCGCACACACCAGCCAATTCACCGGCACTGCACTCGCCAGCCAATTCACTGGCACAGCATTCACCAGCCGATTCACTGGCACCGCACTCACCAGCCGATTCACTGGCACCGCACTCCCCAGCCGATTCACTGGCACCGCATTCACCAGCCGATTCACTGGCACCGCACTCCCCAGCCAATTCACTGGCACAGCATTCACCAGCCGATTCACTGGCACCGCACTCACCAGCTGATTCACTGGCACCGCACTCCCCAGCCGATTCACTGGCACCGCATTCACCAGCCAATTCACTGGCACCACACTCCCAAGTCGATTCACTGGCACCGCATTCACCAGCCAATTCACTGGCACCACACTCCCAAGTCGATTCACTGGCACCGCATTCACCAGCCGATTCACCGGCACCGCACTCACCAGCCGATTCACCGGCACCGCACTCGCCAGCCGATTCACTGGCACCGCATTCACCAGCCAATTCACCGGCACTGCACTCGCCAGCCGATTCACTGGCACCGCACTCCCCAGCCAATTCACCGGCACCGCACTCGCCAGCCAATTCACCGGCACCGCACTCCCCAGCCAATTCACCGGCACCGCACTCGCCAGCCGATTCACTGGCACCGCACTCGCCAGCCGATTCACTGGCACCGCATTTACCAGCCAATTCACTGGCATTGCACTCCCCAGCCAATTCACCGGCACAGCACTCCCCAGCCGATTCACTGGCACTGCACTCGCCAGCCGATTCCCCGGCACCGCATTCACCAGCCGATTCACCGGCACCGCACTCGCCAGCCGATTCACCGGCACCGCACTCGCCAGCCGATTCACCGGCACTGCACTCGCCAGCCGATTCACCGGCACTGCACTCGCCAACCGATTCACTGGCACCTCACTCGCCAGCCGATTCACGGGCACCGCACTCGCCAACCGATTCACTGACACCGCACTCGCCAGCCGATTCACCGGCACCGCACTCGCCAGCCGATTCACCGGCACCGGACTCGCGAGTCGATTCACCGGCACCGCATTCGCCAGCCGATTCACCGGCACCGCGCTCGCCAGCCGATTCACCGGCACCGCGATCGCCAGCCGATTCACCGGCACCGCGCTCGCCAGCCGATTCACCGGCACCGCGCTCGCCAGCCGATTCACTAGCACCGCACTCGCCAGCCGATTCACCGGCACCGCACTCGCCAGCCGATTCACTGGCACCGCATTCACCAGCCGATTCACTGGCACCGCGCTCGCCAGCCGATTCACTGGCACCGCACTCGCCAGCCGATTCACTGGCACCGCATTCACCAGCCGATTCACTGGCACCGCACTCGCCAGCCGATTCACTGGCACCGCATTCACCAGCCGATTCACTGGCACCGCATTCGCCAGCCGATTCACCGGCACCGCATTCGCCAGCCGATTCACCGGCACCGCATTCGCCAGCCGATTCACCGGCACCGCATTCGCCAGCCGATTCACCGGCACCGGATTCGCCAGCCGATTCACCGGCACCGCATTCGCCAGCCGATTCACTGGCACCGCACTCGCCAGCCGATTCACTGGCACCGTACTCGCCAGCCGATTCACGGGCACCGATTCACTGACACTGCACTCGCCAGCCGATTCACTGGCACCGCACTCGCCAGCCAATTCACTGGCACCGCAGTCACCAGCCGATTCACCGGCACCGCAGTCACCAGCCAATTCACCGGCACCGCACTCCCCAGCCAATTCACTGGCACCACGCTCGCCAGCCGATTCACTGGCACCACATTCGCCAGCCGATTCACCGGCACCGCATTCGCCAGCCTATTCACCGGCACCGCACTCGCCAGCCGATTCACCGGCACCGCACTCGCCAGCCGATTCACCGGCACCACATTCCCCAGCCGAGTCATCGGCACCGCATTCGCCAGCCGATTCACCGGCACCGCACTCCCCAGCCAATTCACCGGCACCGCGCTCGCCAGCCGATTCACTGGCACCGCACTCGCCAGCCGATTCACCGGCACCGCACTCGCCAGCCGATTCACCGGCACCGCATTCCCCAGCCGATTCACCGGCACCGCATTCGCCAGCCGATTCACCGGCACCACACTCGCCAGCCGATTCACCGGCACCGCACTCGCCAGCCGATTCACCGGCACCGCATTCGCCAGCCGATTCACCGGCACCGCACTCGCCAGCCGATTCACCGGCACCGCACTCGCCAGCCGATTCACCGGCACCGCACTTGCCAGCCGATTCACCGGCACCGCATTCACCAGCCGATTCACCGACACCGCATTCACCAGCCGATTCACCGGCACCGCATTCACCAGCCGATTCACTGGCACCGCGCTCCCCAGCCGATTCACCGGCACCGCACTCGCCAGCCGATTCACCGGCACCACATTCCCCAGCCGATTCACCGGCACCGCACTCGCCAGCCGATTCACCGGCACCGCATTCACCAGCCGATTCACCGACACCGCATTCACCAGCCGATTCACCGGCACCGCATTCACCAGCCGATTCACGGGCACCGCATTCGCCAGCCGATTCACCGGCACCGCACTCGCCAGCCGATTCACCGGCACCGCACTCGCCAGCCGATTCACCGGCACCGCACTTGCCAGCCGATTCACCGGCACCGCATTCACCAGCCGATTCACCGACACCGCATTCACCAGCCGATTCACCGGCACCGCATTCGCCAGCCGATTCACTGGCACCACGCTCGCCAGCCGATTCACCGGCACCACATTCGCCAGCCGATTCACCGGCACCGCATTCGCCAGCCTATTCACCGGCACCGCACTCGCCAGCCGATTCACCGGCACCGCACTCGCCAGCCGATTCACCGGCACCACATTCCCCAGCCGAGTCATCGGCACCGCATTCGCCAGCCGATTCACCGGCACCGCAGTCACCAGCCAATTCACCGGCACCGCACTCCCCAGCCAATTTACCGGCACCGCGCTCGCCAGCCGATTCACTGGCACCGCACTCGCAAGCCGATTCACCGGCACCGCACTCGCCAGCCGATTCACCGGCACCGCATTCCCCAGCCGATTCACCGGCACCGCATTCGCCAGCCGATTCACCGGCACCACACTCGCCAGCCGATTCACCGGCACCGCACTCGCCAGCCGATTCACGGGCACCGCATTCGCCAGCCGATTCACCGGCACCGCACTCGCCAGCCGATTCACCGGCACCGCACTCGCCAGCCGATTCACCGGCACCGCACTTGCCAGCCGATTCACCGGCACCGCATTCACCAGCCGATTCACCGACACCGCATTCACCAGCCGATTCACCGGCACCGCATTCACCAGCCGATTCACTGGCACCGCGCTCCCCAGCCGATTCACCGGCACCGCACTCGCCAGCCGATTCACCGGCACCACATTCCCCAGCCGATTCACCGGCACCGCACTCGCCAGCCGATTCACCGGCACCGCATTCACCAGCCGATTCACCGACACCGCATTCACCAGCCGATTCACCGGCACCGCATTCACCAGCCGATTCACTGGCACTGCACTCGCCAGCCGATTCACCGGCACCGCATTCACCAGCCGATTCACTGGCAACGCACTCGCGAGCTCCCCGCTAACAACGTCAAGTGGCACTCAAACCCCACTCAGCTCTCGGGTGTGGCCCCGAGACAACCTGCCCCACAATTCATGGATACAGGCCTGGGGAGGCGTCGAGAGGCAGTCGAGGCCGGAAGGGATGTCCTGTTACCACCTGATCCTGGTGAGTCAGCCACAGGGTGGCCAGTGCCACCTGGGAGGATGTGACAGAGGCCGTCAGCTCGGGTAGCATGACCAGCAGAACTGGTACCCAGTGCACAAGAAGTTCAACAATCTCCACCAGGCCTCATGGGTGACTTGGCATCGGACCCACCAACCCCCAATGTAATGCGTCTGGCACCACCCCCGCCCAGCACTGTGCCATGCCCTGGGCCACCCCTGCTGTCCCCCCACCCCCCCGCCCATCTTCTCCACCCCCCACCCCCCGGCCCTCGCACCCCACGTGTGTGACTAATGATGGCCTCTCTGTGTCCCCGCAGGAGAAGCTATCCCACAACCATTGGGAGAGGGCCCAGGCGGCCGGACATCAGAATCATGACCACCTTGAAGAATGGGCCCTGGAGGTTATGGGGGTGGCTGAGGATAGAATGGTCCTCAACGTGAAGCCCGGCGTACGGCGCAGAGATGAGGAGCCACCGGGCCCCACCCAGATGGACTGTCAAATGTGTGTGTGACCGACCCATCCCTCCCACTGACCACAGGTCCATTCTCCCACAGGACCTCCAACCGACGGCGCTGGCCCATCTGGTGTGACCCCTGTTACATTCTGGTGCTTGGCCGGTTGAAATAAATGCACTATAGATCGCCTACTTCTTAGACGAGTTAAAGTTTTAATATTTAACAATTATGTGGTTACGATAACTATAAGAATATTACCAAAAACCACTAATTATAATAAATTAACTATGAGCTACTACAAACTGTGACTATCCACTACGAAGAATCTCTATCAACTCCCTGAGGTAGCAGTGTCACATGGTTGCCCTCTGCCGCCACCTGCTGGTCGGAGGTCTTGTCTAAAACTATGGACATAACTGCTTATGCATATCATCACATCCCCTTCCCCATGGAAATGTAAAGTTTGACATACATTACCTCAATTTACTGACCAATATACATGATATGCAGAATGTGTTCATCATTCACATATTTACAGTTCATCACAAGTTCAATCTGTCCGGTTTTCTTCTGCGTCTTGACCTTCTGAGCATTGAGTTTATTTGATTTTCATTTGATTTCAGAAGATGATCCTTGCTGTTTGTCTTGGCTTTGTACATTTTCACCTTGCTCTGGTTCTGTATGCTGAGGCTTCCCTTCTTCTGTTGCCCTTGAATTGCTACAACTTCATCTTGTGGTTCGATAACTAAAGGTAGCTGAACCTTCAACAAAGCTCCCCTGTTCTGTCTTAGAACTGCTCCGTCATCAGTGATGATCAGATACGAACGAGGACCTGCCTGTTGCAGAACATTGGCACACTTCAACCAACCGTTTCCATTCGGATCTTCCACCCTGACTGTGTCATCTTTTTGTGATGGTTGTAGCCTTCTTATCTTGTCACAATTTTTCAGAATCATTGATTGTAACGATTTTGAATGACTGTTCTATTTTGCCTCAGCAAAAACACATTGGCTGCACTTATCTCTGCTCTGTTATTACAGTAGTTGCAGAAGATCCTTCCAGCCAACCCTCTGAGATATTTTATTATCTTCTGTTAGATTTCATCTTTAGTGGTTTTATCTCTTATTAGTTTTGATATCTCATCTGACACTAGAAGGGGTTCTGTCACAAAATTCACCTGTTCTTGTACATCCACATCCAAATGTTGGTCTTCTTTCATGTCCGTAGCACGAGATAAAGCATCTGCTAAAATGAGATGTTTACCTGGCGTGTAGATTAGATCTAAATCATGGCCTGGATTCTCCACAGCCCCATGCCGAAATCGCATTCGGCGCGGCCAGGGGGGGAAATCCATTTTCACACCGAAATTGGGCCCGCCGCCAGTCTGGCGATTCTCCGGGACCTGAGAATCGGCGTGATCGCTGAGTACTCCGCGCGACTGGGGGCCCATTGAAAGAGGCCCGCCCAGCGATCCTCCGCTCCGACCGGCCAAGTTCCCGATGGCGTGGAACTAACCTGGTATTGCCGGTCGGGATGGTGGCGTGGCGGCTGTGGACTCAGTCCACGACTGCCCTGGTGGGGGGATCGAACGCCCGGGGAGGGGGGGCGCTCATAGGCGGCTGGGAGTTAGATCTGCGTGGTCCGATGCTCGGGCCGCGGCCGATCGGGGGGTCTAATTTTTCTGTCTGCCTTTGCGGTCCGAGTCCATCATGGAGCTCGCCGTGGCCGCCGCCGTGCGCATGCACAGGGGCCTGCGTCCACAGCTAAAGCTGCGTGAATTAATCCAGGTCCCTGCTAGTCCCCTGCAGGGCACCGAATTAACTGTACTTTCCCCAGGAATCTCCAGAGTAAATCTCCAGTGTTTTTACACCGGGGTGGGGACACAGTCCCATTTTGGGAGAATATCTTTGTAATTTCATTATCACGCGCTGTACCCTGGGGGACACCTCATTTAGATTCTTTTGTACAATCACCGCCAGTGGCTTATGGGCAGTTTCCACTCAGAATGTCGGTAGACCGTACAGGTCGTCAGAGATTTGCTTAATCCATTTATTATGCCCAAGCATTCTTTTTCAATTTGAGCATATCGCCCGCTCTGTGTCAGTCATTGGCCTGGAGGCAACGGTGATTGGAAGCCAATTCCCGTCATTGTCTTGCTGCAATAACACCGCTCCCAGCCCATCTTTCGACGCATCTGTCAATATCTTTGTTTTCTTCATGGGATCAAAGAATATTAACACAGGTGTTGTAGTCAATGCTTCTTTTAATATTTGCCATCCATGTTCATGTCTGTCCGGCCACTGAAATCCAGTGAGCTGGATTCTCCGCCGGCGGGATGCTCCGTTTTGCCGCAGCCCGGGAGTTTCCCGCGGCGTGGGGCTGCCCAGCAATGGGAAACCCCGCTGACCGGCTGGCCGAACGGAGCATCCCGCCGGCAGGGTGAAACAGAAACGTGGAGCGATGGTGCAGAGAATCAGCCTGGTGTCCTTTATTGACTCTCCGGCACGTCGTTTTTACTGAAACATGAGCAATAAACTTTCCTCCAAAGTTTATCATGCCAAGCATCCCGAGGACTCCTTTGTTGTCACTAGGACGTGGCACATTCAAAACTGCCTTGGTTTCCTGCTTGATCAGCTTGCGCACCTTTAGCAGAAAGTTTGTCTCCTAAGAATGTGATTTTTCTCCGACGCCAAACTGACATTTGGCTTTATTCAGTTTCAATCCAGAGTTTTTGATGCTTCTCAGCACTTTGACAAGCCTTTTGTTGCGCTCTTCTCTTGTTGACCCCCGCACAATAATGTTGTCAACGTTTACTCAAACGCCTGGAATGCCTTCTGTGACGTGCCCCATTGCCCGATGGGAAATTTCAGATACTGAGATAATTCCAAATGGCATTCTGAGAAAGCAGTACCGCCCAGGTGGAGTGTTGAAGGTGCACAACTTTGTGTTCACCTCATCTAACTTGAGTTGCCAAAAACCCTGTGATGCCTCTCATTTGATATAACATGTCGCTCCTGACATCTCGCATCTGATTCCTTCTCTCTTCGGAATAGGATCGTGCTCTCTTTTAATGTTTAAATTGAGATTCTTCGGATCCATACAGATACGTAGGCCATTGCTACGTTTCTTCACACAAACCATGGAGTTCACACAATCAGTTGGTTATTCGATGCACCTTATTACTCCCAGTTTCATCATTCTCCCCAGTTTGTTCTTGAGTCGTTCCTTCAGTGGAGCTGGTACACGTCTTGGAGCATATATAACGGTTGTGCATTGTCTTTTAACTGTATGCGATAGGTGAATGGTAACACTCGGAATCCTTGAAAGATTTCAGGAAATTCTTCCAGGATTGCATCCGCTGATGTTTGTTGCGTGGTTATGTTACAGCCTGCAGTGTAGACCCTGTTCACTAGCTCGAGTGCTTCACAAGCTTCCACTCCCAATGAAGCTTCACGCTAAGCGTCTACGATTGAAAATTTTACTGATTGCAATTTGTTCTTTATACGGACATCCAGTTCACAGACTCCCAGTGTGTTAATTCTATTTCTATTCTAATCTTTCAATAATGTTGTGGTATTTAAAATGTGTGGCTTAATCTTTATTTCTTGTAAATCGGATAAACTGATTAAATTGACTTTTGCTCCCGTCTCAAGTTTGACATTTATGAAAGTTTCATTAATCATCAAAGGAACTCCAGTTATCTATTTGGACACTTACATCTGCATTGCTGTTACTGCAAATTTGCTTTTACGCTTGTTTAACTTGCATCCTGTCACAATGTGTATCTTCACTAGATGCCATGGGCTGGATTCTCTGTTTTGGAGACTAAATCCTCAGGCCGTCATGGAAACTGTGGTCTTTTACGGCAGGAAAACTGGCGTCAAAAGGCCACCGATTCAACCCCTTGCTGGGGGCTCGGAGGCAGCTGCCGTGGAGCTCGCAGCTCCAGCTGCCAATACGGCCCACCGGCTATTCCAGCGGCAGTACATCCTTTCTCAGGTAAGGAGACCAAAACTGAACACAATGGGCAGGATTCTCCCAGCCCTGGGCCGGGTCGGAGAATTCCCGTGACCGGGCCATGCCGGCACGCGATTCTCCGCAGAGCGGAGTTTGACGCGGCGCTGGTCGCGGGCCATTCTACGCGGCCGGTCGGGCAATTCTCGGCCCGGAATGGGCCGTGCGGCCGCAGTTAAAACGCTGAGTCTTGCCGACGCCATCCACACCTGCTCGGAGTCAGCAGGAAATCTGCATGCAAGGGTCGGGTGGTGGCCTGTGGGGGGGGGGGGGGGCTCCAATGCGGTCTGGCCCGCGATCGGGGCCCACCGATCAGCAGTCCGGCCTCTCTGTCCCCCGGCCTCAGTGGCGCTGGCGCCAATGCGCATGCGCGGATCCCGCGGTGCCCAGTTCGTGCCGGGATCAGCAGCTGGAGCAGCGTGAACCGCTCCAGCGCCGTGCTGGCCACCTGTAGGGGCCAGAATTACTCCTGCCAGTGGCCCGTTCGTGCCGTCGTAAAACACGACGGCGTTTACGACAGCGTGGACACTCTATCGCGGGATGGGAGAATCCCGCCCAATACTCCAGGGGCGGCCTCACTAACACATTATACAATTGCAGCAGAACCTCCCTAGTCTTAAACTCCATCCCTCTAGCAATGAAGGACAAAATTCCATTTGCCTTCTTAATCACCTGTTGCACCTGAAAACCAACTTTCTGCGACTCATGCACTAGCACACCCAGGTCTCTCTGCACAGCAGCATGTTTTAATATTTTATCATTTAAATAATAATCCCTTCTGCTGTTATTCCTATCAAAATGGATAACCTCACATTTGTCAACATTGTATTCCATCTGCCAGACCCTAGCCCATTCACTTAACCAACCCAAATCCCTCTGCAGACTTCTGATATCCTCTGCACTTTTTGCTTTACCACTCATCTTAGTGTCGTCTGCAAACTTGGACACATTGCACTTGGTCCCCAACTCCAAATCATCTATGTGAATTGTGAACAGTTGTGGGCCCAACACTGATCCCTGAGGGACACCACTAGCTACTGATTGCCAACCAGAGAAACACCCATTAATCCCCACTCTTTGGTTTCTATTAATTAACCAATCCTCTATCCATGCTACTACTTTCCCCTTAATGCCATGCATCTTTATCTTATGCAGCAACCTTTTGTGTGGCACCTTGCCAAAGGCTTTCTGGAAATCCAGATATACCACATCCATTGGCTCCCCGTTATCTACCACACTGGTAATGTCCTCAAAACATTCCACTAAATTAGTTAGGCACGATCTGCCCTATGTGAACCCATGCTGCATCTGCCCAATGGGACAATTTCCATCCAGATGCCTCGCTATTTCTTCCTTGATGATAGATTCCAGCATCTTCCCTACTATCGAAGTTAAGCTCACTGGCCTATAATTACCCGCTTTCTGCCTACCTCCTTTTTTAAACAGTGGTGTCACGTTTGCTAATTTCCAATCCGCCGGGACCACCCCAGAGTCTAGTGAATATTGGTAAATTATCTCGAGTGTAATTGCAATTTCCCTCGCCATCTCTTTTAGCACTCTGGGATGCATTCCATCAGGTCCAGGAGACTTGTCTACCTTTAGCCCCATTAGCTTGCCCATCACTACCTCCTTAGTGATAACAATCCTTTCAAGGTCCTCACCTGTCATAGCCTAATTTCTATCAGTCACTGGCATGTTATTTGTGTCTTGGGGGCGGCACGTTAGCCTTGTGGATAGCACTATTGCTTCACAGCTCCAGGGTCCCAGGTTCGATTCCCCGCTGGGTCACTGTCTGTGCGGAGTCTGCACGTCCTCCCCCGTGTGTGCGTGGGTTTCCTCCGGGTGCTCCGGTTTCCTCCCACAGTCCAAAGATGTGCAGGTTAGGTGGATTGGCCATGATAAACCACCCTTCGGTTAGGTGGGGTTACTGGTTTATGGGGTAGGGTGGAGGTGTGGGCTGAAGTGGGACACTCTCCAAGGGCCGGTGCAGACTCGATGGGCCGAAAGGCCTCCGTCTGCACTGTAAATTCTATGATGAAATGGAGAGGGTGAGTGTGTGTTGGGGATTGGAGAGAGTGTGTGTTGGGGATTGGAGAGGGTGAGTGTGTTTTGGGGATTGGAGAGGGTGAGAGTGTGTTGGGGATTGGAGAGGGTGAGTGTGTGTTGGGAGATTGGAGACGGTGAGTGTGTGTTGGCGATTGGAGAGGGTGAGTGTGTGTTGGGGGGATTGGAGAGTGTGAGTGTGTGTTCGCGATTGGAGAGGGTGAGTGTGTGTTGGGGATTGGAGAGGGTGAGTGTGTTGGGGATTGGAGTGGGTGAGTGTGTGTTGGGGATTGGAGAGGGTGAGTGTGTGTTGGCAATTGGAGAGGGTAAGTGTGTGTTGGGGGATGGAGAGGGTGAGTGTGTGTTGGGGATTGGAGAGGGTGAGTGTGTGTTGGGGATTGGAGAGGGTGAGTGTGAGCTGGGAGGTTGGAGAGGGTGAGTGTGTGTTGGGGGGATTGGAGAGGGTGAGTGTATGTTGGGAGGTTGGAGAGGGTGAGTGTGTGTTGGGGATTGGAGAGGGTGAGTGTGAGCTGGGAGGTTGGAGAGGGTGAGTGTGTGTTGGGGGGATTGGAGAGGGTGAGTGTGAGCTGGGGGTTGGAGAGAGTGAGTGTGTGTTGGGGGTGATTGGAGAGGGTGAGTGTGTGTTGGGAGATTCGAGACGGCGAGTGTCTGTTGGGAGATTGGAGAGTGTGAGTGTGTGTTGGGGGTTGGAGGGGGTGAGTGTGTGTTGGGGGTTGGAGAGGGTGAGTGTGTGTTGGGGATTGGAGGGGGTGAGTGTGTGTTGGGGGGATTGGAGAGGGTGAGTGTGTTGCGGAATGGAGAGGGTGAGTGTGTGTTGGGGATTGGAGTGGGTGAGTGTGTGTTGGGGATTGGAGAGGGTGAGTGTGTGTTGGGGATTGGAGAGGTTGAGTGTGTGTTAGGGATTGGAGAGGGTGAGTGTGTGTTGGCGATTGGAAAGGGTGAGTGTGTGTTGGGAGATTGGAGAGGGTGAGTGTGTGTTGGCGATTGGAGAGGGTGAGTGTGTGTTGGGGGTTGGAGTGGGTGAGTGTGTGTTGGGAGGTTGGAGAGGGTGAGTGTGTGTTGGGGATTGGAGAGGGTGAGTGTGTGTTGGGGATTGGAAAGGGTGAGTGTGTGTTCGGGAATGGTGAGAATGAGTGTGTGTTGGGGGTGATTGGAAAGGGTGAGTGTGTGTTGGGGGTTGGAGAGGGTGAGTGTGTGTTGGGAGGTTGGAGATGGTGAGTGTGTGTTGGCAATTGGAGAGGGTAAGTGTGTGTTGGGGGTTGGAGAGGGTGAGTGTGTGTTGGGGATTGGAGAGGGTGAGTGTGTGTTGGGGATTGGAGAGGGTGAGTGTGAGCTGGGAGGTTGGAGAGGGTGAGTGTGTGTTGGGGGGATTGGAGAGGGTGAGTGTATGTTGGGAGGTTGGAGAGGGTGAGTGTGTGTTGGGGATTGGAGAGGGTGAGTGTGTGTTGGGGATTGGAGAGGGTGAGTGTGAGCTGGGAGGTTGGAGAGGGTGAGTGTGTGTTGGGGGGATTGGAGAGTGTGAGTGTGTGTTGGGGGTTGGAGGGGGTGAGTGTGTGTTGGGGGTTGGAGAGGGTGAGTGTGTGTTGGGGATTGGAGGGGGTGAGTGTGTGTTGGGGGGATTGGAGAGGGTGAGTGTGTTGCGGAATGGAGAGGGTGAGTGTGTGTTGGGGATTGGAGTGGGTGAGTGTGTGTTGGGGATTGGAGAGGGTGAGTGTGTGTTCGGGATTGGAGAGGTTGAGTGTTTGTTAGGGATTGGAGAGGGTGAGTGTGTGTTGGCGATTGGAAAGGGTGAGTGTGTGTTGGGAGATTGGAGAGGGTGAGTGTGTGTTGGCGATTGGAGAGGGTGAGTGTGTGTTGGGGGTTGGAGTGGGTGAGTGTGTGTTGGGAGGTTGGAGAGGGTGAGTGTGTATTGGGGATTGGAGAGGGTGAGTGTGTGTTGGGGATTGGAAAGGGTGAGTGTGTGTTCGGGAATGGTGAGAATGAGTGTGTGTTGGGGGTGATTGGAAAGGGTGAGTGTGTGTTGGGGGTTGGAGAGGGTGAGTGTGTGTTGGGAGGTTGGAGAGGGTGAGTGTGTGTTGGGGATTGGAGAGGGTGAGTGTGTGTTGGGGGTTGGAGAGGGTGAGTGTGTGTTGGGAGGTTGGAGAGTGTGAGTGTGTGTTGGGGATTGGAGAGTGTGAGTGTGTGTTGGGGATTGGAGAGGGTGAGTGTGTGTTGGGGTAGGAGGGGGTGAGTGTGCGTTGGGGATTGGAGAGGGTGAGTGTGTGTTGGGAATTGGAGAGGGTGAGTGTGTGTTGGGGGTTGGAGAGGGTGAGTGTGTGTTGGGTGATTGGCGAGGGTGAGTGTGTGTTGGGGATTGGAGAGGGTGAGTGTGTGTTGGGGGGGATTGGAGAGGGTGAGTGTGTGTTGGGGATTGGAGAGGGTGAGTGTGTGTTGGGGGTTGGAGAGGGTGAGTGTGTGTTGGGTGATTGGAGAGGGTGAGTGTGTGTTGGGGATTGGAGAGGGTGAGTGTGTGTTGTGGATTGGAGAGGGTGAGTGTGTGTTGGGAATTGGAGAGGGTGAGTGTGTGTTGGGGGTTGGAGAGGGTGAGTGTGTGTTGGGTGATTGGAGAGGGTGAGTGTGTGTTGGGGATTGGAGAGGGTGAGTGTGTGTTGGGGGGGATTGGAGAGGGTGAGTGTGTGTTGGGGATTGGAGAGGGTGAGTGTGTGTTGGGGGTTGGAGAGGGTGAGTGTGTGTTGGGTGATTGGAGAGGGTGAGTGTGTGTTGGGGATTGGAGAGGGTGAGTCTGTGTGGGGATGGGAGTGGGTGAGTGTGTGTTGGGGATTGGAGAGGGTGAGTGTGTGTTGGGGATTGGAGAGGGTGAGTGTGTGTTGGGGATTGGAGAGGGTGAGTGTGTGTTGGGGATTGGAGAGGGTGAGTGTGTGTTGGGGATTGGAGAGGATGTGTGTGTGTTGGGGATTGGAGAGGGTGGTGTGTGTTGGGAATTGGAGAGGGTGAGTGTGTGTTGGGGATTGGAGAGGGTGAGTGTGTGTTGGGGGGGATTGGAAAGGGTGAGTGTGTGTTGTGGGATTGGAGTGGGTGAGTGTGTGTTGGGAATTGTAGAGGGTGAGTGTGTGTTGGGAGGTTGGAGAATGTGAGTGTGTGTTGGGTGATTGGAGAGGGTGAGTGTGTGTTGGGGATTGGAGAGGGTGAGTGTGTGTTGGGAATTGGAGAGGGTGAGCGTGTTTTGGGGATTGGAGAGGGTGAGTGTGTGTTGGGAATTGGAGAGGGTGAGTGTGTGTTGGGGATTGGATAGGGTGAGTGTGTGTTGGGGGGGATTGGAAAGGGTGAGTGTGTGTTGTGGGATTGGAGA
Source organism: Scyliorhinus torazame (assembly GCF_047496885.1). Lineage (NCBI taxonomy): Eukaryota > Metazoa > Chordata > Chondrichthyes > Carcharhiniformes > Scyliorhinidae > Scyliorhinus > Scyliorhinus torazame. The sequence continues at coordinate 6,023,952 of NC_092713.1, forward strand.
GGGTGAGTGTGTGTTGGGAATTGGAGAGGGTGAGTGTGTGTTGGGAGGTTGGAGAATGTGAGTGTGTGTTGGGTGATTGGAGAGGGTGAGTGTGTGTTGGGGATTGGAGAGGGTGAGTGTGTGTTGGGAATTGGAGAGGGTGAGTGTGTGTTGGGGATTGCAGAGGGTGAGTGTGTGTTGGGGGGGATTGGAAAGGGTGAATGTGTGTTGTGGGGCATTGGAGAGTGTGAGTGTGTGTTGTGGGGGATCGGAGAGGGTGAGTGTGTGTTGGGAATTGGAGAGGGTGAGTATGTGTTGGGAATTGGAGAGGGTGATTGTGTGTTGGGGATTGGAGAGGGTGAGTGTGTGTTGGGTGATTGGAGAGGGTGAGTGTGTGTTGGGGGATTGGAGAGGGTGAGTGTGTGTGGGGATGGGAGTGTGTGAGTGTGTGTTGGGTGATTGGAGAGGGTGAGAGTGTATTGGGGATTGGAGAGGGTGAGTGTGTGTTGGCGATTGGAAAGGGTGAGTGTGTGTTGGGAGATTGGAGAGGGTGAGTGTGTGTTGGCGATTGGAGAGGGTGAGTGTGTGTTGGGGGTTGGAGTGGGTGAGTGTGTGTTGGGAGGTTGGAGAGGGTGAGTGTGTATTGGGGATTGGAGAGGGTGAGTGTGTGTTGGGGATTGGAAAGGGTGAGTGTGTGTTCGGGAATGGTGAGAATGAGTGTGTGTTGGGGGTGATTGGAAAGGGTGAGTGTGTGTTGGGGGTTGGAGAGGGTGAGTGTGTGTTGGGAGGTTGGAGAGGGTGAGTGTGTGTTGGGGATTGGAGAGGGTGAGTGTGTGTTGGGGGTTGGAGAGGGTGAGTGTGTGTTGGGAGGTTGGAGAGGATGAGTGTGTGTTGGGGATTGGAGAGTGTGAGTGTGTGTTGGGGATTGGAGAGGGTGAGTGTGTGTTGGGGTAGGAGGGGGTGAGTGTGCGTTGGGGATTGGAGAGGGTGAGTGTGTGTTGGGAATTGGAGAGGGTGAGTGTGTGTTGGGGGTTGGAGAGGGTGAGTGTGTGTTGGGTGATTGGCGAGGGTGAGTGTGTGTTGGGGATTGGAGAGGGTGAGTGTGTGTTGGGGGGGATTGGAGAGGGTGAGTGTGTGTTGGGGATTGGAGAGGGTGAGTGTGTGTTGGGGGTTGGAGAGGGTGAGTGTGTGTTGGGTGATTGGAGAGGGTGAGTGTGTGTTGGGGATTGGAGAGGGTGAGTGTGTGTTGTGGATTGGAGAGGGTGAGTGTGTGTTGGGAATTGGAGAGGGTGAGTGTGTGTTGGGGGTTGGAGAGGGTGAGTGTGTGTTGGGTGATTGGAGAGGGTGAGTGTGTGTTGGGGATTGGAGAGGGTGAGTGTGTGTTGGGGGGGATTGGAGAGGGTGAGTGTGTGTTGGGGATTGGAGAGGGTGAGTGTGTGTTGGGGGTTGGAGAGGGTGAGTGTGTGTTGGGTGATTGGAGAGGGTGAGTGTGCGTTGGGGATTGGAGAGGGTGAGTCTGTGGGGGGATGGGAGTGGGTGAGTGTGTGTTGGGGATTGGAGAGGGTGAGTGTGTGTTGGGGATTGGAGAGGGTGAGTGTGTGTTGGGGATTGGAGAGGGTGAGTGTGTGTTGGGGATTGGAGAGGGTGAGTGTGTGTTGGGGATTGGAGAGGATGAGTGTGTGTTGGGGATTGGAGAGGGTGAGTGTGTGTTGGGAATTGGAGAGGGTGAGTGTGTGTTGGGGATTGGAGAGGGTGAGTGTGTGTTGGGGGGGATTGGAAAGGGTGAGTGTGTGTTGGGGATTGGAAAGGGTGAGTGTGTGTTCGGGAATGGTGAGAATGAGTGTGTGTTGGGGGTGATTGGAAAGGGTGAGTGTGTGTTGGGGGTTGGAGAGGGTGAGTGTGTGTTGGGAGGTTGGAGATGGTGAGTGTGTGTTGGCAATTGGAGAGGGTAAGTGTGTGTTGGGGGTTGGAGAGGGTGAGTGTGTGTTGGGGATTGGAGAGGGTGAGTGTGTGTTGGGGATTGGAGAGGGTGAGTGTGAGCTGGGAGGTTGGAGAGGGTGAGTGTGTGTTGGGGGGATTGGAGAGGGTGAGTGTATGTTGGGAGGTTGGAGAGGGTGAGTGTGTGTTGGGGATTGGAGAGGGTGAGTGTGTGTTGGGGATTGGAGAGGGTGAGTGTGAGCTGGGAGGTTGGAGAGGGTGAGTGTGTGTTGGGGGGATTGGAGAGTGTGAGTGTGTGTTGGGGGTTGGAGGGGGTGAGTGTGTGTTGGGGGTTGGAGAGGGTGAGTGTGTGTTGGGGATTGGAGGGGGTGAGTGTGTGTTGGGGGGATTGGAGAGGGTGAGTGTGTTGCGGAATGGAGAGGGTGAGTGTGTGTTGGGGATTGGAGTGGGTGAGTGTGTGTTGGGGATTGGAGAGGGTGAGTGTGTGTTCGGGATTGGAGAGGTTGAGTGTGTGTTAGGGATTGGAGAGGGTGAGTGTGTGTTGGCGATTGGAAAGGGTGAGTGTGTGTTGGGAGATTGGAGAGGGTGAGTGTGTGTTGGCGATTGGAGAGGGTGAGTGTGTGTTGGGGGTTGGAGTGGGTGAGTGTGTGTTGGGAGGTTGGAGAGGGTGAGTGTGTATTGGGGATTGGAGAGGGTGAGTGTGTGTTGGGGATTGGAAAGGGTGAGTGTGTGTTCGGGAATGGTGAGAATGAGTGTGTGTTGGGGGTGATTGGAAAGGGTGAGTGTGTGTTGGGGGTTGGAGAGGGTGAGTGTGTGTTGGGAGGTTGGAGAGGGTGAGTGTGTGTTGGGGATTGGAGAGGGTGAGTGTGTGTTGGGGGTTGGAGAGGGTGAGTGTGTGTTGGGAGGTTGGAGAGTGTGAGTGTGTGTTGGGGATTGGAGAGTGTGAGTGTGTGTTGGGGATTGGAGAGGGTGAGTGTGTGTTGGGGTAGGAGGGGGTGAGTGTGCGTTGGGGATTGGAGAGGGTGAGTGTGTGTTGGGAATTGGAGAGGGTGAGTGTGTGTTGGGGGTTGGAGAGGGTGAGTGTGTGTTGGGTGATTGGCGAGGGTGAGTGTGTGTTGGGGATTGGAGAGGGTGAGTGTGTGTTGGGGGGGATTGGAGAGGGTGAGTGTGTGTTGGGGATTGGAGAGGGTGAGTGTGTGTTGGGGGTTGGAGAGGGTGAGTGTGTGTTGGGTGATTGGAGAGGGTGAGTGTGTGTTGGGGATTGGAGAGGGTGAGTGTGTGTTGTGGATTGGAGAGGGTGAGTGTGTGTTGGGAATTGGAGAGGGTGAGTGTGTGTTGGGGGTTGGAGAGGGTGAGTGTGTGTTGGGTGATTGGAGAGGGTGAGTGTGTGTTGGGGATTGGAGAGGGTGAGTGTGTGTTGGGGGGGATTGGAGAGGGTGAGTGTGTGTTGGGGATTGGAGAGGGTGAGTGTGTGTTGGGGGTTGGAGAGGGTGAGTGTGTGTTGGGTGATTGGAGAGGGTGAGTGTGTGTTGGGGATTGGAGAGGGTGAGTCTGTGTGGGGATGGGAGTGGGTGAGTGTGTGTTGGGGATTGGAGAGGGTGAGTGTGTGTTGGGGATTGGAGAGGGTGAGTGTGTGTTGGGGATTGGAGAGGGTGAGTGTGTGTTGGGGATTGGAGAGGGTGAGTGTGTGTTGGGGATTGGAGAGGATGTGTGTGTGTTGGGGATTGGAGAGGGTGGTGTGTGTTGGGAATTGGAGAGGGTGAGTGTGTGTTGGGGATTGGAGAGGGTGAGTGTGTGTTGGGGGGGATTGGAAAGGGTGAGTGTGTGTTGTGGGATTGGAGTGGGTGAGTGTGTGTTGGGAATTGTAGAGGGTGAGTGTGTGTTGGGAGGTTGGAGAATGTGAGTGTGTGTTGGGTGATTGGAGAGGGTGAGTGTGTGTTGGGGATTGGAGAGGGTGAGTGTGTGTTGGGAATTGGAGAGGGTGAGCGTGTTTTGGGGATTGGAGAGGGTGAGTGTGTGTTGGGAATTGGAGAGGGTGAGTGTGTGTTGGGGATTGGATAGGGTGAGTGTGTGTTGGGGGGGATTGGAAAGGGTGAGTGTGTGTTGTGGGATTGGAGAGGGTGAGTGTGTGTTGGGAATTGGAGAGGGTGAGTGTGTGTTGGGAGGTTGGAGAATGTGAGTGTGTGTTGGGTGATTGGAGAGGGTGAGTGTGTGTTGGGGATTGGAGAGGGTGAGTGTGTGTTGGGAATTGGAGAGGGTGAGTGTGTGTTGGGGATTGCAGAGGGTGAGTGTGTGTTGGGGGGGATTGGAAAGGGTGAATGTGTGTTGTGGGGCATTGGAGAGTGTGAGTGTGTGTTGTGGGGGATCGGAGAGGGTGAGTGTGTGTTGGGAATTGGAGAGGGTGAGTATGTGTTGGGAATTGGAGAGGGTGATTGTGTGTTGGGGATTGGAGAGGGTGAGTGTGTGTTGGGTGATTGGAGAGGGTGAGTGTGTGTTGGGGGATTGGAGAGGGTGAGTGTGTGTGGGGATGGGAGTGTGTGAGTGTGTGTTGGGTGATTGGAGAGGGTGAGAGTGTATTGGGGATTGGAGAGGGTGAGTGTGTGTTGGCGATTGGAAAGGGTGAGTGTGTGTTGGGAGATTGGAGAGGGTGAGTGTGTGTTGGCGATTGGAGAGGGTGAGTGTGTGTTGGGGGTTGGAGTGGGTGAGTGTGTGTTGGGAGGTTGGAGAGGGTGAGTGTGTATTGGGGATTGGAGAGGGTGAGTGTGTGTTGGGGATTGGAAAGGGTGAGTGTGTGTTCGGGAATGGTGAGAATGAGTGTGTGTTGGGGGTGATTGGAAAGGGTGAGTGTGTGTTGGGGGTTGGAGAGGGTGAGTGTGTGTTGGGAGGTTGGAGAGGGTGAGTGTGTGTTGGGGATTGGAGAGGGTGAGTGTGTGTTGGGGGTTGGAGAGGGTGAGTGTGTGTTGGGAGGTTGGAGAGGATGAGTGTGTGTTGGGGATTGGAGAGTGTGAGTGTGTGTTGGGGATTGGAGAGGGTGAGTGTGTGTTGGGGTAGGAGGGGGTGAGTGTGTGTTGGGGGTTGGAGAGGGTGAGTGTGTGTTGGGTGATTGGAGAGGGTGAGTGTGTGTTGGGGATTGGAGAGGGTGAGTGTGTGTTGTGGATTGGAGAGGGTGAGTGTGTGTTGGGAATTGGAGAGGGTGAGTGTGTGTTGGGTGATTGGCGAGGGTGAGTGTGTGTTGGGGATTGGAGAGGGTGAGTGTGTGTTGGGGGGGATTGGAGAGGGTGAGTGTGTGTTGGGGATTGGAGAGGGTGAGTGTGTGTTGGGGGTTGGAGAGGGTGAGTGTGTGTTGGGTGATTGGAGAGGGTGAGTGTGTGTTGGGGATTGGAGAGGGTGAGTGTGTGTTGTGGATTGGAGAGGGTGAGTGTGTGTTGGGAATTGGAGAGGGTGAGTGTGTGTTGGGGGTTGGAGAGGGTGAGTGTGTGTTGGGTGATTGGAGAGGGTGAGTGTGTGTTGGGGATTGGAGAGGGTGAGTGTGTGTTGGGGGGGATTGGAGAGGGTGAGTGTGTGTTGGGGATTGGAGAGGGTGAGTGTGTGTTGGGGGTTGGAGAGGGTGAGTGTGTGTTGGGTGATTGGAGAGGGTGAGTGTGCGTTGGGGATTGGAGAGGGTGAGTCTGTGGGGGGATGGGAGTGGGTGAGTGTGTGTTGGGGATTGGAGAGGGTGAGTGTGTGTTGGGGATTGGAGAGGGTGAGTGTGTGTTGGGGATTGGAGAGGGTGAGTGTGTGTTGGGGATTGGAGAGGGTGAGTGTGTGTTGGGGATTGGAGAGGATGAGTGTGTGTTGGGGATTGGAGAGGGTGAGTGTGTGTTGGGAATTGGAGAGGGTGAGTGTGTGTTGGGGATTGGAGAGGGTGAGTGTGTGTTGGGGGGGATTGGAAAGGGTGAGTGTGTGTTGTGGGATTGGAGTGGGTGAGTGTGTGTTGGGAATTGTAGAGGGTGAGTGTGTGTTGGGAGGTTGGAGAATGTGAGTGTGTGTTGGGTGATTGGAGAGGGTGAGTGTGTGTTGGGGATTGGAGAGGGTGAGTGTGTGTTGGGAATTGGAGAGGGTGAGTGTGTGTTGGGGATTGCAGAGGGTGAGTGTGTGTTGGGGGGGATTGGAAAGGGTGAATGTGTGTTGTGGGGCATTGGAGAGTGTGAGTGTGTGTTGTGGGGGATCGGAGAGGGTGAGTGTGTGTTGGGAATTGGAGAGGGTGAGTATGTGTTGGGAATTGGAGAGGGTGATTGTGTGTTGGGGATTGGAGAGGGTGAGTGTGTGTTGAGTGATTGGAGAGGGTGAGTGTGTGTTGGGGGATTGGAGAGGGTGAGTGTGTGTGGGGATGGGAGTGTGTGAGTGTGTGTTGGGTGATTGGAGAGGGTGAGAGTGTATTGGGGATTGGAGAGGGTGAGTGTGTGTTGGCGATTGGAAAGGGTGAGTGTGTGTTGGGAGATTGGAGAGGGTGAGTGTGTGTTGGCGATTGGAGAGGGTGAGTGTGTGTTGGGGGTTGGAGTGGGTGAGTGTGTGTTGGGAGGTTGGAGAGGGTGAGTGTGTATTGGGGATTGGAGAGGGTGAGTGTGTGTTGGGGATTGGAAAGGGTGAGTGTGTGTTCGGGAATGGTGAGAATGAGTGTGTGTTGGGGGTGATTGGAAAGGGTGAGTGTGTGTTGGGGGTTGGAGAGGGTGAGTGTGTGTTGGGAGGTTGGAGAGGGTGAGTGTGTGTTGGGGATTGGAGAGGGTGAGTGTGTGTTGGGGGTTGGAGAGGGTGAGTGTGTGTTGGGAGGTTGGAGAGGATGAGTGTGTGTTGGGGATTGGAGAGTGTGAGTGTGTGTTGGGGATTGGAGAGGGTGAGTGTGTGTTGGGGTAGGAGGGGGTGAGTGTGCGTTGGGGATTGGAGAGGGTGAGTGTGTGTTGGGAATTGGAGAGGGTGAGTGTGTGTTGGGGGTTGGAGAGGGTGAGTGTGTGTTGGGTGATTGGCGAGGGTGAGTGTGTGTTGGGGATTGGAGAGGGTGAGTGTGTGTTGGGGGGGATTGGAGAGGGTGAGTGTGTGTTGGGGATTGGAGAGGGTGAGTGTGTGTTGGGGGTTGGAGAGGGTGAGTGTGTGTTGGGTGATTGGAGAGGGTGAGTGTGTGTTGGGGATTGGAGAGGGTGAGTGTGTGTTGTGGATTGGAGAGGGTGAGTGTGTGTTGGGAATTGGAGAGGGTGAGTGTGTGTTGGGGGTTGGAGAGGGTGAGTGTGTGTTGGGTGATTGGAGAGGGTGAGTGTGTGTTGGGGATTGGAGAGGGTGAGTGTGTGTTGGGGGGGATTGGAGAGGGTGAGTGTGTGTTGGGGATTGGAGAGGGTGAGTGTGTGTTGGGGGTTGGAGAGGGTGAGTGTGTGTTGGGTGATTGGAGAGGGTGAGTGTGTGTTGGGGATTGGAGAGGGTGAGTCTGTGTGGGGATGGGAGTGGGTGAGTGTGTGTTGGGGATTGGAGAGGGTGAGTGTGTGTTGGGGATTGGAGAGGGTGAGTGTGTGTTGGGGATTGGAGAGGGTGAGTGTGTGTTGGGGATTGGAGAGGGTGAGTGTGTGTTGGGGATTGGAGAGGATGAGTGTGTGTTGGGGATTGGAGAGGGTGAGTGTGTGTTCGGAATTGGAGAGGGTGAGTGTGTGTTGGGGATTGGAGAGGGTGAGTGTGTGTTGGGGGGGATTGGAAAGGGTGAGTGTGTGTTGTGGGATTGGAGTGGGTGAGTGTGTGTTGGGAATTGTAGAGGGTGAGTGTGTGTTGGGAGGTTGGAGAATGTGAGTGTGTGTTGGGTGATTGGAGAGGGTGAGTGTGTGTTGGGTATTGGAGAGGGTGAGTGTGTGTTGGGAATTGGAGAGGGTGAGCGTGTTTTGGGGATTGGAGAGGGTGAGTGTGTGTTGGGAATTGGAGAGGGTGAGTGTGTGTTGGGGATTGGATAGGGTGAGTGTGTGTTGGGGGGGATTGGAAAGGGTGAGTGTGTGTTGTGGGATTGGAGAGGGTGAGTGTGTGTTGGGAATTGGAGAGGGTGAGTGTGTGTTGGGAGGTTGGAGAATGTGAGTGTGTGTTGGGTGATTGGAGAGGGTGAGTGTGTGTTGGGGATTGGAGAGGGTGAGTGTGTGTTGGGAATTGGAGAGGGTGAGTGTGTGTTGGGGATTGCAGAGGGTGAGTGTGTGTTGGGGGGGATTGGAAAGGGTGAATGTGTGTTGTGGGGCATTGGAGAGTGTGAGTGTGTGTTGTGGGGGATCGGAGAGGGTGAGTGTGTGTTGGGAATTGGAGAGGGTGAGTATGTGTTGGGAATTGGAGAGGGTGATTGTGTGTTGGGGATTGGAGAGGGTGAGTGTGTGTTGGGTGATTGGAGAGGGTGAGTGTGTGTTGGGGGATTGGAGAGGGTGAGTGTGTGTTGGGAATTGGAGAGGGTGAGTATGTGTTGGGAATTGGAGAGGGTGATTGTGTGTTGGGGATTGGAGAGGGTGAGTGTGTGTTGGGTGATTGGAGAGGGTGAGTGTGTGTTGGGGGATTGGAGAGGGTGAGTGTGTGTGGGGATGGGAGTGTGTGAGTGTGTGTTGGGTGATTGGAGAGGGTGAGAGTGTATTGGGGATTGGAGAGGGTGAGTGTGTGTTGGCGATTGGAAAGGGTGAGTGTGTGTTGGGAGATTGGAGAGGGTGAGTGTGTGTTGGCGATTGGAGAGGGTGAGTGTGTGTTGGGGGTTGGAGTGGGTGAGTGTGTGTTGGGAGGTTGGAGAGGGTGAGTGTGTATTGGGGATTGGAGAGGGTGAGTGTGTGTTGGGGCTTGGAAAGGGTGAGTGTGTGTTCGGGAATGGTGAGAATGAGTGTGTGTTGGGGGTGATTGGAAAGGGTGAGTGTGTGTTGGGGGTTGGAGAGGGTTAGTGTGTGTTGGGACGTTGGAGAGGGTGAGTGTGTGTTGGGGATTGGAGAGGGTGAGTGTGTGTTGGGGGTTGGAGAGGGTGAGTGTGTGTTGGGAGGTTGGAGAGGATGAGTGTGTGTTGGGGATTGGAGAGTGTGAGTGTGTGTTGGGGATTGGAGAGGGTGAGTGTGTGTTGGGGTAGGAGGGGGTGAGTGTGCGTTGGGGATTGGAGAGGGTGAGTGTGTGTTGGGAATTGGAGAGGGTGAGTGTGTGTTGGGGGTTGGAGAGGGTGAGTGTGTGTTGGGTGATTGGCGAGGGTGAGTGTGTGTTGGGGATTGGAGAGTGTGAGTGTGTGTTGGGGATTGGAGAGGGTGAGTGTGTGTTGGGGTAGGAGGGGGTGAGTGTGCGTTGGGGATTGGAGAGGGTGAGTGTGTGTTGGGAATTGGAGAGGGTGAGTGTGTGTTGGGGGTTGGAGAGGGTGAGTGTGTGTTGGGTGATTGGCGAGGGTGAGTGTGTGTTGGGGATTGGAGAGGGTGAGTGTGTGTTGGGGGGGATTGGAGAGGGTGAGTGTGTGTTGGGGATTGGAGAGGGTGAGTGTGTGTTGGGGGTTGGAGAGGGTGAGTGTGTGTTGGGTGATTGGAGAGGGTGAGTGTGTGTTGGGGATTGGAGAGGGTGAGTGTGTGTTGTGGATTGGAGAGGGTGAGTGTGTGTTGGGAATTGGAGAGGGTGAGTGTGTGTTGGGGGTTGGAGAGGGTGAGTGTGTGTTGGGTGATTGGAGAGGGTGAGTGTGTGTTGGGGATTGGAGAGGGTGAGTGTGTGTTGGGGGGGATTGGAGAGGGTGAGTGTGTGTTGGGGATTGGAGAGGGTGAGTGTGTGTTGGGGGTTGGAGAGGGTGAGTGTGTGTTGGGTGATTGGAGAGGGTGAGTGTGTGTTGGGGATTGGAGAGGGTGAGTCTGTGTGGGGATGGGAGTGGGTGAGTGTGTGTTGGGGATTGGAGAGGGTGAGTGTGTGTTGGGGATTGGAGAGGGTGAGTGTGTGTTGGGGATTGGAGAGGGTGAGTGTGTGTTGGGGATTGGAGAGGGTGAGTGTGTGTTGGGGATTGGAGAGGATGAGTGTGTGTTGGGGATTGGAGAGGGTGAGTGTGTGTTCGGAATTGGAGAGGGTGAGTGTGTGTTGGGGATTGGAGAGGGTGAGTGTGTGTTGGGGGGGATTGGAAAGGGTGAGTGTGTGTTGTGGGATTGGAGTGGGTGAGTGTGTGTTGGGAATTGTAGAGGGTGAGTGTGTGTTGGGAGGTTGGAGAATGTGAGTGTGTGTTGGGTGATTGGAGAGGGTGAGTGTGTGTTGGGGATTGGAGAGGGTGAGTGTGTGTTGGGAATTGGAGAGGGTGAGCGTGTTTTGGGGATTGGAGAGGGTGAGTGTGTGTTGGGAATTGGAGAGGGTGAGTGTGTGTTGGGGATTGGATAGGGTGAGTGTGTGTTGGGGGGGATTGGAAAGGGTGAGTGTGTGTTGTGGGATTGGAGAGGGTGAGTGTGTGTTGGGAATTGGAGAGGGTGAGTGTGTGTTGGGAGGTTGGAGAATGTGAGTGTGTGTTGGGTGATTGGAGAGGGTGAGTGTGTGTTGGGGATTGGAGAGGGTGAGTGTGTGTTGGGAATTGGAGAGGGTGAGTGTGTGTTGGGGATTGCAGAGGGTGAGTGTGTGTTGGGGGGGATTGGAAAGGGTGAATGTGTGTTGTGGGGCATTGGAGAGTGTGAGTGTGTGTTGTGGGGGATCGGAGAGGGTGAGTGTGTGTTGGGAATTGGAGAGGGTGAGTATGTGTTGGGAATTGGAGAGGGTGATTGTGTGTTGGGGATTGGAGAGGGTGAGTGTGTGTTGGGTGATTGGAGAGGGTGAGTGTGTGTTGGGGGATTGGAGAGGGTGAGTGTGTGTTGGGAATTGGAGAGGGTGAGTATGTGTTGGGAATTGGAGAGGGTGATTGTGTGTTGGGGATTGGAGAGGGTGAGTGTGTGTTGGGTGATTGGAGAGGGTGAGTGTGTGTTGGGGGATTGGAGAGGGTGAGTGTGTGTGGGGATGGGAGTGTGTGAGTGTGTGTTGGGTGATTGGAGAGGGTGAGAGTGTATTGGGGATTGGAGAGGGTGAGTGTGTGTTGGCGATTGGAAAGGGTGAGTGTGTGTTGGGAGATTGGAGAGGGTGAGTGTGTGTTGGCGATTGGAGAGGGTGAGTGTGTGTTGGGGGTTGGAGTGGGTGAGTGTGTGTTGGGAGGTTGGAGAGGGTGAGTGTGTATTGGGGATTGGAGAGGGTGAGTGTGTGTTGGGGCTTGGAAAGGGTGAGTGTGTGTTCGGGAATGGTGAGAATGAGTGTGTGTTGGGGGTGATTGGAAAGGGTGAGTGTGTGTTGGGGGTTGGAGAGGGTTAGTGTGTGTTGGGACGTTGGAGAGGGTGAGTGTGTGTTGGGGATTGGAGAGGGTGAGTGTGTGTTGGGGGTTGGAGAGGGTGAGTGTGTGTTGGGAGGTTGGAGAGGATGAGTGTGTGTTGGGGATTGGAGAGTGTGAGTGTGTGTTGGGGATTGGAGAGGGTGAGTGTGTGTTGGGGTAGGAGGGGGTGAGTGTGCGTTGGGGATTGGAGAGGGTGAGTGTGTGTTGGGAATTGGAGAGGGTGAGTGTGTGTTGGGGGTTGGAGAGGGTGAGTGTGTGTTGGGTGATTGGCGAGGGTGAGTGTGTGTTGGGGATTGGAGAGGGTGAGTGTGTGTTGTGGATTGGAGAGGGTGAGTGTGTGTTGGGAATTGGAGAGGGTGAGTGTGTGTTGGGGGCTGGAGAGGGTGAGTGTGTGTTGGGTGATTGGAGAGGGTGAGTGTGTGTTGGGGATTGGAGAGGGTGAGTGTGTGTTGGGGGGGATTGGAGAGGGTGAGTGTGTGTTGGGGATTGGAGAGGGTGAGTGTGTGTTGGGGGTTGGAGAGGGTGAGTGTGTGTTGGGTGATTGGAGAGGGTGAGTGTGTGTTGGGGATTGGAGAGGGTGAGTCTGTGTGGGGATGGGAGTGGGTGAGTGTGTGTTGGGGATTGGAGAGGGTGAGTGTGTGTTGGGGATTGGAGAGGGTGAGTGTTTGTTGGGGATTGGAGAGGGTGAGTGTGTGTTGGGGATTGGAGAGGGTGAGTGTGTGTTGGGGATTGGAGAGGATGAGTGTGTGTTGGGGATTGGAGAGGGTGAGTGTGTGTTGGGAATTGGAGAGGGTGAGTGTGTGTTGGGGATTGGAGAGGGTGAGTGTGTGTTGGGGGGGATTGGAAAGGGTGAGTGTGTGTTGTGGGATTGGAGTGGGTGAGTGTGTGTTGGGAATTGTAGAGGGTGAGTGTGTGTTGGGAGGTTGGAGAATGTGAGTGTGTGTTGGGTGATTGGAGAGGGTGAGTGTGTGTTGGGGATTGGAGAGGGTGAGTGTGTGTTGGGAATTGGAGAGGGTGAGCGTGTTTTGGGGATTGGAGAGGGTGAGTGTGTGTTGGGAATTGGAGAGGGTGAGTGTGTGTTGGGGATTGGATAGGGTGAGTGTGTGTTGGGGGGGATTGGAAAGGGTGAGTGTGTGTTGTGGGATTGGAGAGGGTGAGTGTGTGTTGGGAATTGGAGAGGGTGAGTGTGTGTTGGGAGGTTGGAGAATGTGAGTGTGTGTTGGGTGATTGGAGAGGGTGAGTGTGTGTTGGGGATTGGAGAGGGTGAGTGTGTGTTGGGAATTGGAGAGGGTGAGTGTGTGTTGGGGATTGCAGAGGGTGAGTGTGTGTTGGGGGGGATTGGAAAGGGTGAATGTGTGTTGTGGGGCATTGGAGAGTGTGAGTGTGTGTTGTGGGGGATCGGAGAGGGTGAGTGTGTGTTGGGAATTGGAGAGGGTGAGTATGTGTTGGGAATTGGAGAGGGTGATTGTGTGTTGGGGATTGGAGAGGGTGAGTGTGTGTTGGGTGATTGGAGAGGGTGAGTGTGTGTTGGGGGATTGGAGAGGGTGAGTGTGTGTTGGGTGATTGGCGAGGGTGAGTGTGTGTTGGGGATTGGAGAGGGTGAGTGTGTGTTGTGGATTGGAGAGGGTGAGTGTGTGTTGGGAATTGGAGAGGGTGAGTGTGTGTTGGGGGCTGGAGAGGGTGAGTGTGTGTTGGGTGATTGGAGAGGGTGAGTGTGTGTTGGGGATTGGAGAGGGTGAGTGTGTGTTGGGGGGGATTGGAGAGGGTGAGTGTGTGTTGGGTATTGGAGAGGGTGAGTGTGTGTTGGGGGTTGGAGAGGGTGAGTGTGTGTTGGGTGATTGGAGAGGGTGAGTGTGTGTTGGGGATTGGAGAGGGTGAGTCTGTGTGGGGATGGGAGTGGGTGAGTGTGTGTTGGGGATTGGAGAGGGTGAGTGTGTGTTGGGGGTTGGAGAGGGTGAGTGTGTGTTGGGGATTGGAGAGGGTGAGTGTGTGTTGGGGATTGGAGAGGGTGAGTGTGTGTTGGGGATTGGAGAGGGTGAGTGGTTGTTGGGGATTGGAGAGGGTGAGTGTGTGTTGGGAATTGGAGAGGGTGAGTGTGTGTTGGGGATTGGAGAGGGTGAGTGTGTGTTGGGGGGGATTGGAAAGGGTGAGTGTGTGTTGTGGGATTGGAGTGGGTGAGTGTGTGTTGGGAATTGTAGAGGGTGAGTGTGTGTTGGGAGGTTGGAGAATGTGAGTGTGTGTTGGGTGATTGGAGAGGGTGAGTGTGTGTTGGGGATTGGAGAGGGTGAGTGTGTGTTGGGAATTGGAGAGGGTGAGCGTGTTTTGGGGATTGGAGAGGGTGAGTGTGTGTTGTGAATTGGAGAGGGTGAGTGTGTGTTGGGGATTGGATAGGGTGAGTGTGTGTTGGGGGGGATTGGAAAGGGTGAGTGTGTGTTGTGGGATTGGAGTGGGTGAGTGTGTGTTGGGAATTGTAGAGGGTGAGTGTGTGTTGGGAGGTTGGAGAATGTGAGTGTGTGTTGGGTGATTGGAGAGGGTGAGTGTGTGTTGGGGATTGGAGAGGGTGAGTGTGTGTTGGGAATTGGAGAGGGTGAGCGTGTTTTGGGGATTGGAGAGGGTGAGTGTGTGTTGGGAATTGGAGAGGGTGAGTGTGTGTTGGGGATTGGATAGGGTGAGTGTGTGTTGGGGGGGATTGGAAAGGGTGAGTGTGTGTTGTGGGATTGGAGAGGGTGAGTGTGTGTTGGGAATTGGAGAGGGTGAGTGTGTGTTGGGAGGTTGGAGAATGTGAGTGTGTGTTGGGTGATTGGAGAGGGTGAGTGTGTGTTGGGGATTGGAGAGGGTGAGTGTGTGTTGGGAATTGGAGAGGGTGAGTGTGTGTTGGGGATTGCAGAGGGTGAGTGTGTGTTGGGGGGGATTGGAAAGGGTGAATGTGTGTTGTGGGGCATTGGAGAGTGTGAGTGTGTGTTGTGGGGGATCGGAGAGGGTGAGTGTGTGTTGGGAATTGGAGAGGGTGAGTATGTGTTGGGAATTGGAGAGGGTGATTGTGTGTTGGGGATTGGAGAGGGTGAGTGTGTGTTGGGTGATTGGAGAGGGTGAGTGTGTGTTGGGGGATTGGAGAGGGTGAGTGTGTGTGGGGATGGGAGTGTGTGAGTGTGTGTTGGGTGATTGGAGAGGGTGAGAGTGTATTGGGGATTGGAGAGGGTGAGTGTGTGTTGGGTGATTGGAGAGGGTGAGTGTGTGTTGGGGATTGGAGAGGGTGAGTGTGTGTTGGGGGATTGGAGAGGGCGAGTGTGTGTGGGGTTGGGAGTGGGGGAGTGTGTGTTGGGGATTGGAGAGGGTGAGTGGTTGTTGGGGATTGGAGAGGGTGAGAGTGTGTTGGGGATTGGAGAGGGTGAGTGTGTGTTGGGGGGGATTGGAGAGTGTGAGTGTGTGTTGGCGATTGGAGAGGGTGAGTGTGTGTTGGGAGATTGGAGAGGGTGAGTGTGTGTTGGCGATTGGAGAGGGTGAGTGTGTGTTGGGGGTTGGAGAGGGTGAGTGTGTGTTGGGAGGTTGGAGAGGGTGAGTGTGTGTTGGGGATTCGAGAGGGTGAGTGTGTGTTGGGGATTGGAGAGGGTGAGTGGTTGTTGGGGATTGGAGAGGGTGAGTGTGTTTTGGGGATTGGAGAGGGTGAGAGTGTGTTGGGGATTGGAGAGGGTGAGTGTGTGTTGGGGGGGATTGGAGAGTGTGAGTGTGTGTTGGCGATTGGAGAGGGTGAGTGTGTGTTGGGGATTGGAGAGTGTGAGTGTGTTGGGGATTGGAGTGGGTGAGTGTGTGTTGGGGATTGGAGAGGGTGAGTGTGTGTTGGCAATTGGAGAGGGTAAGTGTGTGTTGGGGGTTGGAGAGGGTGAGTGTGTGTTGGGGATGGGAGAGGGTGAGTGTGTGTTGGGGATTGGAGAGGGTGAGTGTGAGCTGGGAGGTTGGAGAGGGTGAGTGTGTGTTCGGGGGATTGGAGAGGGTGAGTGTATGTTGGGAGGTTGGAGAGGGTGAGTGTGTGTTGGGGATTGGAGAGGGTGAGTGTGTGTTGGGGATTGGAGAGGGTGAGTGTGAGCTGGGAGGTTGGAGAGGGTGAGTGTGTGTTGGAGGGATTGGAGAGGGTGAGTGTGAGCTGGGGGTTGGAGAGAGTGAGTGTGTTGGGGGTGATTGGAGAGGGTGAGTGTGTGTTGGGAGATTCGAGACGGCGAGTGTCTGTTGGGAGATTGGAGAGTGTGAGTGTGTGTTGGGGGTTGCAGGGGGTGAGTGTGTGTTGGGGGTTGGAGTGGGTGAGTGTGTGTTGGGGATTGGAGGGGGTGAGTGTGTGTTGGGGGGATTGGAGAGGGTGAGTGTGTTGCGAAATGGAGAGGGTGAGTGTGTGTTGGGGATTGGAGTGGGTGAGTGTGTGTTGGGGATTGGAGAGGGTGAGTGTGTGTTGCGGATTGGAGAGGTTGAGTGTGTGTTAAGGATTGGAGAGGGTGAGTGTGTGTTGGCGATTGGAAAGGGTGAGTGTGTGTTGGGAGATTGGAGAGGGTGAGTGTGTGTTGGCGATTGGAGAGGGTGAGTGTGTGTTGGGGGTTGGAGTGGGTGAGTGTGTGTTGGGAGGTTGGAGAGGGTGAGTGTGTGTTGGGGATTGGAGAGGGTGAGTGTGTGTTGGGGATTGGAAAGGGTGAGTGTGTGATCGGGAATGGTGAGAATGAGTGTGTGTTGGGGGTGATTGGAAAGGGTGAGTGTGTGTTGGGGGTTGGAGAGGGTGAGTGTGTGTTGGGAGGTTGGAGAGGGTGAGTGTGTGTTGGGGATTGGAGAGGGTGTGTGTGTGTTGGGGGTTGGAGATGGTGAGTGTGTGTTGGGAGGTTGGAGAGGATGAGTGTGTGTTGGGGATTGGAGAGTGTGAGTGTGTGTTGGGGATTGGAGTGGGTGAGTGTGTGTTGGGGTAGGAGGGGGTGAGTGTGCGTTGGGGATTGGAGAGGGTGAGTGTGTGTTGGGAATTGGAGAGGGTTAGTGTGTGTTGGGGGTTGGAGAGGGTGAGTGTGTGTTGGGTGATTGGCGAGGGTGAGTGTGTGTTGGGGATTGGAGAGGGTGAGTGTGTGTTGGGGGGATTGGAGAGGGTGAGTGTGTGTTGGGGGGATTGGAGAGGGTGAGTGTGTGTTGGGGATTGGAGAGGGTGAGTGTGTGTTGGGGGTTGGAGAGGGTGAGTGTGTGTTGGGTGATTGGAGAGGGTGAGTGTGTGTTGGGGATTGGAGAGGGTGAGTGTGTGTTGTGGATTGGAGAGGGTGAGTGTGTGTTGGGAATTGGAGAGGGTGAGTGTGTGTTGGGGGTTGGAGAGGGTGAGTGTGTGTTGGGTGATTGGAGAGGGTGAGTGTGTGTTGGGGATTGGAGAGGGTGAGTGTGTGTTGGGGGGGATTGGAGAGGGTGAGTGTGTGTTGGGGATTGGAGAGGGTGAGTGTGTGTTGGGGGTTGGAGAGGGTGAGTGTGTGTTGGGTGATTGGAGAGGGTGAGTGTGTGTTGGGGATTGGAGAGGGTGAGTGTGTGTTGTGGATTGGAGAGGGTGAGTGTGTGTTGGGAATTGGAGAGGGTGAGTGTGTGTTGGGGGTTGGAGAGGGTGAGTGTGTGTTGGGTGTTTGGAGAGGGTGAGTGTGTGTTGGGGATTGGAGAGGGTGAGTGTGTGTTGGGGGGGATTGGAGAGGGTGAGTGTGTGTTGGGGATTGGAGAGGGTGAGTGTGTGTTGGGGGTTGGAGAGAGTGAGTGTGTTGGGGGTGATTGGAGAGGGTGAGTGTGTGTTGGGAGATTCGAGACGGCGAGTGTCTGTTGGGAGATTGGAGAGTGTGAGTGTGTGTTGGGGGTTGCAGGGGGTGAGTGTGTGTTGGGGGTTGGAGTGGGTGAGTGTGTGTTGGGGATTGGAGGGGGTGAGTGTGTGTTGGGGGGATTGGAGAGGGTGAGTGTGTTGCGAAATGGAGAGGGTGAGTGTGTGTTGGGGATTGGAGTGGGTGAGTGTGTGTTGGGGATTGGAGAGGGTGAGTGTGTGTTGCGGATTGGAGAGGTTGAGTGTGTGTTAAGGATTGGAGAGGGTGAGTGTGTGTTGGCGATTGGAAAGGGTGAGTGTGTGTTGGGAGATTGGAGAGGGTGAGTGTGTGTTGGCGATTGGAGAGGGTGAGTGTGTGTTGGGGGTTGGAGTGGGTGAGTGTGTGTTGGGAGGTTGGAGAGGGTGAGTGTGTGTTGGGGATTGGAGAGGGTGAGTGTGTGTTGGGGATTGGAAAGGGTGAGTGTGTGTTCGGGAATGGTGAGAATGAGTGTGTGTTGGGGGTGATTGGAAAGGGTGAGTGTGTGTTGGGGGTTGGAGAGGGTGAGTGTGTGTTGGGAGGTTGGAGAGGGTGAGTGTGTGTTGGGGATTGGAGAGGGTGTGTGTGTGTTGGGGGTTGGAGAGGGTGAGTGTGTGTTGGGAGGTTGGAGAGGATGAGTGTGTGTTGGGGATTGGAGAGTGTGAGTGTGTGTTGGGGATTGGAGTGGGTGAGTGTGTGTTGGGGTAGGAGGGGGTGAGTGTGCGTTGGGGATTGGAGAGGGTGAGTGTGTGTTGGGAATTGGAGAGGGTTAGTGTGTGTTGGGGGTTGGAGAGGGTGAGTGTGTGTTGGATGATTGGCGAGGGTGAGTGTGTGTTGGGAGGTTGGAGAGGGTGAGTGTGTGTTGGGGGGATTGGAGAGGGTGAGTGTGTGTTGGGGGTTGGAGAGGGTGAGTGTGTGTTGGGAGGTTGGAGAGGATGAGTGTGTGTTGGGGATTGGAGAGTGTGAGTGTGTGTTGGGGATTGGAGTGGGTGAGTGTGTGTTGGGGTAGGAGGGGGTGAGTGTGCGTTGGGGATTGGAGAGGGTGAGTGTGTGTTGGGAATTGGAGAGGGTTAGTGTGTGTTGGGGGTTGGAGAGGGTGAGTGTGTGTTGGATGATTGGCGAGGGTGAGTGTGTGTTGGGGATTGGAGAGGGTGAGTGTGTGTTGGGGGGATTGGAGAGGGTGAGTGTGTGTTGGGGGGATTGGAGAGGGTGAGTGTGTGTTGGGGATTGGAGAGGGTGAGTGTGTGTTGGGGGTTGGAGAGGGTGAGTGTGTGTTGGGTGATTGGAGAGGGTGAGTGTGTGTTGGGGATTGGAGAGGGTGAGTGTGTGTTGTGGATTGGAGAGGGTGAGTGTGTGTTGGGAATTGGAGAGGGTGAGTGTGTGTTGGGGGTTGGAGAGGGTAAGTGTGTGTTGGGTGATTGGAGAGGGTGAGTGTGTGTTGGGGATTGGAGAGGGTGAGTGTGTGTTGGGGGGGATTGGAGAGGGTGAGTGTGTGTTGGGGATTGGAGAGGGTGAGTGTGTGTTGGGGGTTGGAGAGGGTGAGTGTGTGTTGGGTGATTGGAGAGGGTGAGTGTGTGTTGGGGATTGGAGAGGGTGAGTCTGTGTGGGGATGGGAGTGGGTGAGTGTGTGTTGGGGATTGGAGAGTGTGAGTGTGTGTTGTGGATTGGAGTGGGTGAGTGTGTGTTGGGGTAGGAGGGGGTGAGTGTGCGTTGGTGATTGGAGAGGGTTAGTGTGTGTTGGGGGTTGGAGAGGGTGAGTGTGTGTTGGGTGATTGGCGAGGGTGATTGTGTGTTGGGGATTGGAGAGGGTGAGTGTGTGTTGGGGGGGATTGGAGAGGGTGAGTGTGTGTTGGGGATTGGAGAGGGTGAGTGTGGGTTGGGGGTTGGAGAGGGTGAGTGTGTGTTGGGTGATTGGAGAGGGTGAGTGTGTGTTGGGGATTGGAGAGGGTGAGTGTGTGTTGTGGATTGGAGAGGGTGAGTGTGTGTTGGGAATTGGAGAGGGTGAGTGTGTGTTGGGGGTTGGAGAGGGTGAGTGTGTGTTGGGTGATTGGAGAGGGTGAGTGTGTGTTGGGGATTGGAGAGGGTGAGTGTGTGTTGGGGGGGATTGGAGAGGGTGAGTGTGTGTTGGGGATTTGAGAGGGTGAGTGTGTGTTGGGGGTTGGAGAGGGTGAGTGTGTGTTGGGAATTGGAGAGGTTGAGTGTGTGTTGGGGATTGGATAGGGTGAGTGTGTGTTGGGGGGGATTGGAAAGGGTGAGTGTGTGTTGTGGGATTGGAGAGGGTGAGTGTGTGTTGGGAATTGGAGAGGGTGAGTGTGTGTTGGGAGGTTGGAGAATGTGAGTGTGTGTTGGGTGATTGGAGAGGGTGAGTGTGTGTTGGCGATTGGAGAGGGTGAGTGTGTGTTGGGAATTGGAGAGGGTGAGTGTGTGTTGGGGATTGCAGAGGGTGAGTGTGTGTTGGGGGGGATTGGAAAGGGTGAATGTGTGTTGTGGGGCATTGGAGAGTGTGAGTGTGTGTTGTGGGGGATCGGAGAGGGTGAGTGTGTGTTGGGAATTGGAGAGGGTGAGTATGTGTTGGGAATTGGAGAGGGTGATTGTGTGTTGGGGATTGGAGAGGGTGAGTGTGTGTTGGGTGATTGGAGAGGGTGAGTGTGTGTTGGGGGATTGGAGAGGGTGAGTGTGTGTGGGGATGGGAGTGTGTGAGTGTGTGTTGGGTGATTGGAGAGGGTGAGAGTGTATTGGGGATTGGAGAGGGTGAGTGTGTGTTGGGTGATTGGAGAGGGTGAGTGTGTGTTGGGGATTGGAGAGGGTGAGTGTGTGTTGGGGGATTGGAGAGGGCGAGTGTGTGTGGGGTTGGGAGTGGGTGAGTGTGTGTTGGGGATTGGAGAGGGTGAGTGTGTTGGGGATTGGAGAGAGTGTGTGTTGGGGATTGGAGAGGGTGAGTGGTTGTTGGGGATTGGAGAGGGTGAGTGGTTGTTGGGGATTGGAGAGGGTGAGTGTGTTTTGGGGATTGGAGAGGGTGAGAGTGTGTTGGGGATTGGAGAGGGTGAGTGTGTGTTGGGGGGGATTGGAGAGTGTGAGTGTGTGTTGGCGATTGGAGAGGGTGAGTGTGTGTTGGGAGATTGGAGAGGGTGAGTGTGTGTTGGCGATTGGAGAGGGTGAGTGTGTGTTGGGGGTTGGAGAGGGTGAGTGTGTGTTGGGAGGTTGGAGAGGGTGAGTGTGTGTTGGGGATTGGAGAGGGTGAGTGTGTGTTGGGGATTGGAGAGGGTGAGTGGTTGTTGGGGGTTGGAGAGGGTGAGTGTGTGTTGGGTGATTGGAGAGGGTGAGTGTGTGTTGGGGATTGGAGAGGGTGAGTGTGTGTTGGGGGGGATTGGAGAGGGTGAGTGTGTGTTGGGGATTGGAGAGGGTGAGTGTGTGTTGGGGGTTGGAGAGGGTGAGTGTGTGTTGGGTGATTGGAGAGGGTGAGTGTGTGTTGGGGATTGGAGAGGGTGAGTCTGTGTGGGGATGGGAGTGGGTGAGTGTGTGTTGGGGATTGGAGAGTGTGAGTGTGTGTTGGGGATTGGAGTGGGTGAGTGTGTGTTGGGGTAGGAGGGGGTGAGTGTGCGTTGGGGATTGGAGAGGGTTAGTGTGTGTAGGGGGTTGGAGAGGGTGAGTGTGTGTTGGGTGATTGGCGAGGGTGAGTGTGTGTTGGGGATTGGAGAGGGTGAGTGTGTGTTGGGTGGGATTGGAGAGGGTGAGTGTGTGTTGGGGATTGGAGAGGGTGAGTGTGGGTTGGGGGTTGGAGAGGGTGAGTGTGTGTTGGGTGATTGGAGAGGGTGAGTGTGTGTTGGGGATTGGAGAGGGTGAGTGTGTGTTGTGGATTGGAGAGGGTGAGTGTGTGTTGGGAATTGGAGAGGGTGAGTGTGTGTTGGGGGTTGGAGAGGGTGAGTGTGTGTTGGGTGATTGGAGAGGGTGAGTGTGTGTTGGGGATTGGAGAGGGTGAGTGTGTGTTGGGGGGGATTGGAGAGGGTGAGTGTGTGTTGGGGATTGGAGAGGGTGAGTGTGTGTTGGGGGTTGGAGAGGGTGAGTGTGTGTTGGGAATTGGAGAGGGTGAGTGTGTGTTGGGGATTGGATAGGGTGAGTGTGTGTTGGGGGGGATTGGAAAGGGTGAGTGTCTGTTGTGGGATTGGAGAGGGTGAGTGTGTGTTGGGAATTGGAGAGGGTGAGTGTGTGTTGGGAGGTTGGAGAATGTGAGTGTGTGTTGGGTGATTGGAGAGGGTGAGTGTGTGTTGGGGATTGGAGAGGGTGAGTGTGTGTTGGGAATTGGAGAGGGTGAGTGTGTGTTGGGGATTGCAGAGGGTGAGTGTGTGTTGGGGGGGATTGGAAAGGGTGAATGTGTGTTGTGGGGCATTGGAGAGTGTGAGTGTGTGTTGTGGGGGATCGGAGAGGGTGAGTGTGTGTTGGGAATTGGAGAGGGTGAGTATGTGTTGGGAATTGGAGAGGGTGATTGTGTGTTGGGGATTGGAGAGGGTGAGTGTGTGTTGGGTGATTGGAGAGGGTGAGTGTGTGTTGGGGGATTGGAGAGGGTGAGTGTGTGTGGGGATGGGAGTCTGTGAGTGTGTGTTGGGTGATTGGAGAGGGTGAGAGTGTATTGGGGATTGGAGAGGGTGAGTGTGTGTTGGGTGATTGGAGAGGGTGAGTGTGTGTTGGGGATTGGAGAGGGTGAGTGTGTGTTGGGGGATTGGAGAGGGCGAGTGTGTGTGGGGTTGGGAGTGGGTGAGTGTGTGTTGGGGATTGGAGAGGGTGAGTGTGTTGGGGATTGGAGAGAGTGTGTGTTGGGGATTGGAGAGGGTGAGTGGTTGTTGGGGATTGGAGAGGGTGAGTGGTTGTTGGGGATTGGAGAGGGTGAGTGTGTTTTGGGGATTGGAGAGGGTGAGAGTGTGTTGGGGATTGGAGAGGGTGAGTGTGTGTTGGGGGGGATTGGAGAGTGTGAGTGTGTGTTGGCGATTGGAGAGGGTGAGTGTGTGTTGGGAGATTGGAGAGGGTGAGTGTGTGTTGGCGATTGGAGAGGGTGAGTGTGTGTTGGGGGTTGGAGAGGGTGAGTGTGTGTTGGGAGGTTGGAGAGGGTGAGTGTGTGTTGGGGATTGGAGAGGGTGAGTGTGTGTTGGGGATTGGAGAGGGTGAGTGGTTGTTGGGGATTGGAGAGGGTGAGTGTGTTTTGGGGATTGGAGAGGGTGAGAGTGTGTTGGGGATTGGAGAGGGTGAGTGTGTGTTGGGGGGGATTGGAGAGTGTGAGTGTGTGTTGGCGATTGGAGAGGGTGAGTGTGTGTTGGGGATTGGAGAGTGTGAGTGTGTTGGGGATTGGAGTGGGTGAGTGTGTGTTGGGGATTGGAGAGGGTGAGTGTGTGTTGGCAATTGGAGAGGGTAAGTGTGTGTTGGGGGTTGGAGAGGGTGAGTGTGTGTTGGGGATGGGAGAGGGTGAGTGTGTGTTGGGGATTGGAGAGGGTGAGTGTGAGCTGGGAGGTTGGAGAGGGTGAGTGTGTGTTGGGGGGATTGGAGAGGGTGAGTTTATGTTGGGAGGTTCGAGAGGGTGAGTGTGTGTTGGGGATTGGAGAGGGTGAGTGTGTGTTGGGGATTGGAGAGGGTGAGTGTGAGCTGGGAGGTTGGAGAGGGTGAGTGTGTGTTGGAGGGATTGGAGAGGGTGAGTGTGAGCTGGGGGTTGGAGAGAGTGAGTGTGTTGGGGGTGATTGGAGAGGGTGAGTGTGTGTTGGGAGATTCGAGATGGCGAGTGTCTGTTGGGAGATTGGAGAGTGTGAGTGTGTGTTGGGGGTTGCAGGGGGTGAGTGTGTGTTGGGGGTTGGAGAGGGTGAGTGTGTGTTGGGGATTGGAGAGGGTAAGTGTGTGTTGGGGATTGGAAAGGGTGAGTGTGTGTTGGCGATTGGAAAGGGTGAGTGTGTGTTGGGAGATTGGAGAGGGTGAGTGTGTGTTGGCGATTGGAGAGGGTGAGTGTGTGTTGGGGGTTGGAGTGGGTGAGTGTGTGTTGGGAGGTTGGAGAGGGTGAGTGTGTGTTGGGGATTGGAGAGGGTAAGTGTGTGTTGGGGATTGGAAAGGGTGAGTGTGTGTTCGGGAATGGTGAGAATGAGTGTGTGTTGGGGGTGATTGGAAAGGGTGAGTGTGTGTTGGCGATTGGAAAGGGTGAGTGTGTGTTGGGAGATTGGAGAGGGTGAGTGTGTTGCGAAATGGAGAGGGTGAGTGTGTGTTGGGGATTGGAGTGGGTGAGTGTGTGTTGGGGATTGGAGTGGGTGAGTGTGTGTTGGGGATTGGAGAGGGTGAGTGTGTGTTGCGGATTGGAGAGGTTGAGTGTGTGTTAAGGATTGGAGAGGGTGAGTGTGTGTTGGCGATTGGAAAGGGTGAGTGTGTGTTGGGAGATTGGAGAGGGTGAGTGTGTGTTGGCGATTGGAGAGGGTGAGTGTGTGTTGGGGGTTGGAGTGGGTGAGTGTGTGTTGGGAGGTTGGAGAGGGTGAGTGTGTGTTGGGGATTGGAGAGGGTAAGTGTGTGTTGGGGATTGGAAAGGGTGAGTGTGTGTTCGGGAATGGTGAGAATGAGTGTGTGTTGGGGGTGATTGGAAAGGGTGAGTGTGTGTTGGGGGTTGGAGAGGGTGAGTGTGTGTTGGGAGGTTGGACAGGGTGAGTGTGTGTTGGGGATTGGAGAGGGTGTGTGTGTGTTGGGGGTTGGAGAGGGTGAGTGTGTGTTGGGAGGTTGGAGAGGATGAGTGTGTGTTGGGGATTGGAGAGTGTGAGTGTGTGTTGGGGATTGGAGTGGGTGAGTGTGTGTTGGGGTAGGAGGGGGTGAGTGTGCATTGGGGATTGGAGAGGGTGAGTGTGTGTTGGGAATTGGAGAGGGTTAGTGTGTGTTGGGGGTTGGAGAGGGTGAGTGTGTGTTGGGTGATTGGCGAGGGTGAGTGTGTGTTGGGGATTGGAGAGGGTGAGTGTGTGTTGGGGGGATTGGAGAGGGTGAGTGTGTGTTGGGGATTGGAGAGGGTGAGTGTGTGTTGGGGGTTGGAGAGGGTGAGTGTGTGTTGGGTGATTGGAGAGGGTGAGTGTGTGTTGGGGATTGGAGAGGGTGAGTGTGTGTTGTGGATTGGAGAGGGTGAGTGTGTGTTGGGAATTGGAGAGGGTGAGTGTGTGTTGGGGGTTGGAGAGGGTGAGTGTGTGTTGGGTGATTGGAGAGGGTGAGTGTGTGTTGGGTATTGGAGAGGGTGAGTGTGTGTTGGGGGGGATTGGAGAGGGTGAGTGTGTGTTGGGGATTGGAGAGGGTGAGTGTGTGTTGGGGGTTGGAGAGGGTGAGTGTGTGTTGGGTGATTGGAGAGGGTGAGTGTGTGTTGGGGATTGGAGAGGGCGAGTCTGTGTGGGGATGGGAGTGGGTGAGTGTGTGTTGGGGATTGGAGAGTGTGAGTGTGTGTTGGGGATTGGAGTGGGTGAGTGTGTGTTGGGGTAGGAGGGGGTGAGTGTGCGTTGGGGATTGGAGAGGGTTAGTGTGTGTTGGGGGTTGGAGAGGGTGAGTGTGTGTTGGGTGATTGGCGAGGGTGAGTGTGTGTTGGGGATTGGAGAGGGTGAGTGTGTGTTGGGGGGGATTGGAGAGGGTGAGTGTGTGTTGGGGATTGGAGAGGGTGAGTGTGGGTTGGGGGTTGGAGAGGGTGAGTGTGTGTTGGGTGATTGGAGAGGGTGAGTGTGTGTTGGGGATTGGAGAGGGTGAGTGTGTGTTGTGGATTGGAGAGGGTGAGTGTGTGTTGGGAATTGGAGAGGGTGAGTGTGTGTTGGGGGTTGGAGAGGGTGAGTGTGTGTTGGGTGATTGGAGAGGGTGAGTGTGTGTTGGGGATTGGAGAGGGTGAGTGTGTGTTGGGGGGGATTGGAGAGGGTGAGTGTGTGTTGGGGATTGGAGAGGGTGAGTGTGTGTTGGGGGTTGGAGAGGGTGAGTGTGTGTTGGGTGATTGGAGAGGGTGAGTGTGTGTTGGGGATTGGAGAGGGTGAGTCTGTGTGGGGATGGGAGTGGGTGAGTGTGTGTTGGGGATTGGAGAGGGTGAGTGTGTGTTGGGGATTGGAGAGGGTGTGTGTGTGTTGGGGATTGGAGAGGGTGAGTGTGTGTTGGGGATTGGAGAGGGTGAGTGTGTGTTGGGGATTGGAGAGGATGAGTGTGTGTTGGGGATTGGAGAGGGTGAGTGTGTGTTGGGGGGGACTGGAAAGGGTGAGTGTGTGTTGTGGGGCATTGGAGAGTGTGAGTGTGTGTTGTGGGGGATCGGAGAGGGTGAGTGTGTGTTGGGAATTGGAGAGGGTGAGTATGTGTTGGGAATTGGAGAGGATGATTGTGTGTTGGGGATTGGAGAGGGTGAGTGTGTGTTGGGTGATTGGAGAGGGTGAGTGTGTGTTGGGGGATTGGAGAGGGTGAGTGTGTGTGGGGATGGGAGTGTGTGAGTGTGTGTTGGGTGATTGGAGAGGGTGAGAGTGTGTTGGGGGTTGGAGAGGGTGAGTGTGTGTTGGGAGGTTGGACAGGGTGAGTGTGTGTTGGGGATTGGAGAGGGTGTGTGTGTGTTGGGGGTTGGAGAGGGTGAGTGTGTGTTGGGAGGTTGGAGAGGATGAGTGTGTGTTGGGGATTGGAGAGTGTGAGTGTGTGTTGGGGATTGGAGTGGGTGAGTGTGTGTTGGGGTAGGAGGGGGTGAGTGTGCATTGGGGATTGGAGAGGGTGAGTGTGTGTTGGGAATTGGAGAGGGTTAGTGTGTGTTGGGGGTTGGAGAGGGTGAGTGTGTGTTGGGTGATTGGCGAGGGTGAGTGTGTGTTGGGGATTGGAGAGGGTGAGTGTGTGTTGGGGGGATTGGAGAGGGTGAGTGTGTGTTGGGGATTGGAGAGGGTGAGTGTGTGTTGGGGGTTGGAGAGGGTGAGTGTGTGTTGGGTGATTGGAGAGGGTGAGTGTGTGTTGGGGATTGGAGAGGGTGAGTGTGTGTTGTGGATTGGAGAGGGTGAGTGTGTGTTGGGAATTGGAGAGGGTGAGTGTGTGTTGGGGGTTGGAGAGGGTGAGTGTGTGTTGGGTGATTGGAGAGGGTGAGTGTGTGTTGGGGATTGGAGAGGGTGAGTGTGTGTTGGGGGGGATTGGAGAGGGTGAGTGTGTGTTGGGGATTGGAGAGGGTGAGTGTGTGTTGGGGGTTGGAGAGGGTGAGTGTGTGTTGGGTGATTGGAGAGGGTGAGTGTGTGTTGGGGATTGGAGAGGGCGAGTCTGTGTGGGGATGGGAGTGGGTGAGTGTGTGTTGGGGATTGGAGAGTGTGAGTGTGTGTTGGGGATTGGAGTGGGTGAGTGTGTGTTGGGGTAGGAGGGGGTGAGTGTGCGTTGGGGATTGGAGAGGGTTAGTGTGTGTTGGGGGTTGGAGAGGGTGAGTGTGTGTTGGGTGATTGGCGAGGGTGAGTGTGTGTTGGGGATTGGAGAGGGTGAGTGTGTGTTGGGGGGGATTGGAGAGGGTGAGTGTGTGTTGGGGATTGGAGAGGGTGAGTGTGGGTTGGGGGTTGGAGAGGGTGAGTGTGTGTTGGGTGATTGGAGAGGGTGAGTGTGTGTTGGGGATTGGAGAGGGTGAGTGTGTGTTGGGGGGGATTGGAGAGGGTGAGTGTGTGTTGGGGATTGGAGAGGGTGAGTGTGTGTTGGGGGTTGGAGAGGGTGAGTGTGTGTTGGGTGATTGGAGAGGGTGAGTGTGTGTTGGGGATTGGAGAGGGTGAGTCTGTGTGGGGATGGGAGTGGGTGAGTGTGTGTTGGGGATTGGAGAGGGTGAGTGTGTGTTGGGGATTGGAGAGGGTGTGTGTGTGTTGGGGATTGGAGAGGGTGAGTGTGTGTTGGGGATTGGAGAGGGTGAGTGTGTGTTGGGGATTGGAGAGGATGAGTGTGTGTTGGGGATTGGAGAGGGTGAGTGTGTGTTGGGGGGACTGGAAAGGGTGAGTGTGTGTTGTGGGGCATTGGAGAGTGTGAGTGTGTGTTGTGGGGGATCGGAGAGGGTGAGTGTGTGTTTGGAATTGGAGAGGGTGAGTATGTGTTGGGAATTGGAGAGGATGATTGTGTGTTGGGGATTGGAGAGGGTGAGTGTGTGTTGGGTGATTGGAGAGGGTGAGTGTGTGTTGGGGGATTGGAGAGGGTGAGTGTGTGTGGGGATGGGAGTGTGTGAGTGTGTGTTGGGTGATTGGAGAGGGTGAGAGTGTGTTGGGGATTGGAGAGGGTGAGTGTGTGTTGGGTGATTGGAGAGGGTGAGTGTGTGTTGGGGATTGGAGAGGGCGAGTGTGTGTGGGGATGGGAGTGGGTGAGTGTGTGTTGGGGATTGGAGAGGGTGAGTGTGTTGGGGATTGGAGAGAGTGTGTGTTGGGGATTGGAGAGGGTGAGTGGTTGTTGGGGATTGGAGAGTGTGAGTGGTTGTTGGGGATTGGAGAGGGTGAGTGTGTTTTGGGGATTGGAGAGGGTGAGAGTGTGTTGGGGATTGGAAAGGGTGAGTGTGTGTTGGGGGGGATTGGAGAGTGTGAGTGTGTGTTGGCGATTGGAGAGGGTGAGTGTGTGTTGGGAGATTGGAGAGGGTGAGTGTGTGTTGGCGATTGGAGAGGGTGAGTGTGTGTTGGGGGTTGGAGAGGGTGAGTGTGTGTTGGGTGGTTGGAGAGGGTGAGTGTGTGTTGGGGATTGGAGAGGGTGAGTGAGTGTTGGGGATTGGAGAGGGTGAGTGGTTGTTGGGGATTGGAGAGGGTGAGAGTGTGTTGGGGATTGGAGAGGGTGAGTGTGTGTTGGGGGGGATTGGAGAGTGTGAGTGTGTGTTGGCGAGTGGAGAGGGTGAGTGTGTGTTGGGGATTGGAGTGTGTGAGTGTGTGTTGGGGATTGGAGAGGGTGAGTGTGTGTTGGCAATTGGAGAGGGTAAGTGTGTGTTGGGGGTTGGAGAGGGTGAGTGTGTGTTGGGGATGGGAGAGGGTGAGTGTGTGTTGGGGATTGGAGAGGGTGAGTGTGAGCTGGGAGGTTGGAGAGGGTGAGTGTGTGTTGGGGATTGGAGAGGGTGAGTGTGTGTTGGGGATTGGAGAGGGTGAGTGTGTGTTGGGGATTGGAAAGGGTGAGTGTGTGTTCGGGAATGGTGAGAATGTGTGTGTGTTGGGGGTGATTGGAAAGGGTGAGTGTGTGTTGGTGGTTGGAGAGGGTGAGTGTGTGTTGGGAGGTTGGAGAGGGTGAGTGTGTGTTGGGGATTGCAGAGGGTGAGTGTGTGTTGGGAGGTTGGAGAGGATGAGTGTGTGTTGGGGATTGGAGAGTGTGAGTGTGTGTTGGGGATTGGAGAGGGTGAGTGTGTGTTG
The DNA here is from genome assembly GCF_047496885.1 of Scyliorhinus torazame. Classification (NCBI taxonomy): domain Eukaryota; kingdom Metazoa; phylum Chordata; class Chondrichthyes; order Carcharhiniformes; family Scyliorhinidae; genus Scyliorhinus; species Scyliorhinus torazame. Next base: position 6,052,343 of record NC_092713.1, read on the forward strand.
GGGTAGGAGGGGGTGAGTGTGCGTTGGGGATTGGTGAGGGTGAGTGTGTGTTGGGGATTGGAGAGGGTGAGTGTGTGTTGGGGGGGATTGGAAAGGGTGAGTGTGTGTTGTGGGATTGGAGAGGGTGAGTGTGTGTTCGGAATTGTAGAGGGTGAGTGTGTGTTGGGAGGTTGGAGAATGTGAGTGTGTGTTGGGTGATTGGAGTGGGTGAGTGTGTGTTGGGGATTGGAGAGGGTGAGTGTGTGTTGGGAATTGGAGAGGGTGAGCGTGTTTTGGGGATTGGAGAGGGTGAGTGTGTGTTGGGAATTGGAGAGGGTGAGTGTGTGTTGGGGATTGGAGAGGGTGAGTGTGTGTTGGGGGGGATTGGAAAGGGTGAGTGTGTGTTGTGGGATTGGAGAGGGTGTGTGTGTATTGGGAATTGGAGAGGGTGAGTGTGTGTTGGGAGGTTGGAGAATGTGAGTGTGTGTTGGGTGATTGGAGAGGGTGAGTGTGTGTTGGGGATTGGAGAGGGTGAGTGTGTGTTGGGAATTGGAGAGGGTGAGTGTGTGTTGGGGATTGCAGAGGGTGAGTGTGTGTTGGGGGGGATTGCAAAGGGTGAGTGTGTGTTGTGGGGCATTGGAGAGTGTGAGTGTGTGTTGTGGGGGATCGGAGAGGGTGAGTGTGTGTTGGGAATTGGAGAGGGTGAGCATGTGTTGGGAATTGGAGAGGGTGATTGTGTGTTGGGGATTGGAGAGGGTGAGTGTGTGTTGGGTGATTGGAGAGGGTGAGTGTGTGTTGGGTGATTGGAGAGGGTGAGAGTGTGTTGGGGATTGGAGAGGGTGAGTGTGTGTTGGGGATTGGAGAGGGTGAGTGAGTGTTGGGGATTGGAGAGGGTGAGTGGTTGTTGGGGATTGGAGAGGGTGAGAGTGTGTTGGGGATTGGAGAGGGTGAGTGTGTGTTGGGGGGGATTGGAGAGTGTGAGTGTGTGTTGGCGAGTGGAGAGGGTGAGTGTGTGTTGGGGATTGGAGTGTGTGAGTGTGTGTTGGGGATTGGAGAGGGTGAGTGTGTGTTGGCAATTGGAGAGGGTAAGTGTGTGTTGGGGGTTGGAGAGGGTGAGTGTGTGTTGGGGATGGGAGAGGGTGAGTGTGTGTTGGGGATTGGAGAGGGTGAGTGTGAGCTGGGAGGTTGGAGAGGGTGAGTGTGTGTTGGGGATTGGAGAGGGTGAGTGTGTGTTGGGGATTGGAGAGGGTGAGTGTGTGTTGGGGATTGGAAAGGGTGAGTGTGTGTTCGGGAATGGTGAGAATGTGTGTGTGTTGGGGGTGATTGGAAAGGGTGAGTGTGTGTTGGTGGTTGGAGAGGGTGAGTGTGTGTTGGGAGGTTGGAGAGGGTGAGTGTGTGTTGGGGATTGCAGAGGGTGAGTGTGTGTTGGGAGGTTGGAGAGGATGAGTGTGTGTTGGGGATTGGAGAGTGTGAGTGTGTGTTGGGGATTGGAGAGGGTGAGTGTGTGTTGGGGTAGGAGGGGGTGAGTGTGCGTTGGGGATTGGTGAGGGTGAGTGTGTGTTGGGGATTGGAGAGGGTGAGTGTGTGTTGGGGGGGATTGGAGAGGGTGAGTGTGTGTTGGGGATTGGAGAGGGTGAGTGTGTGTTGGGGGTTGGAGAGGGTGAGTGTGTGTTGGGTGATTGGAGAGGGTGAGTGTGTGTTGGGGATTGGAGAGGGTGAGTGTGTGTTGTGGATTGGAGAGGGTGAGTGTGTGTTGGGAATTGGAGAGGGTGAGTGTGTGTTGGGGGTTGGAGAGGGTGAGTGTGTGTTGGGGGGGATTGGAAAGGGTGAGTGTGTGTTGTGGGATTGGAGAGGGTGAGTGTGTGTTGGGAGGTTGGAGAATGTGAGTGTGTGTTGGGTGATTGGAGAGGGTGAGTGTGTGTTGGCGATTGGAGAGGGTGAGTGTGTGTTGGGAATTGGAGAGGGTGAGTGTGTGTTGGGGATTGCAGAGGGTGAGTGTGTGTTGGGGGGGATTGGAAAGGGTGAATGTGTGTTGTGGGGCATTGGAGAGTGTGAGTGTGTGTTGTGGGGGATCGGAGAGGGTGAGTGTGTGTTGGGAATTGGAGAGGGTGAGTATGTGTTGGGAATTGGAGAGGGTGATTGTGTGTTGGGGATTGGAGAGGGTGAGTGTGTGTTGGGTGATTGGAGAGGGTGAGTGTGTGTTGGGGGATTGGAGAGGGTGAGTGTGTGTGGGGATGGGAGTGTGTGAGTGTGTGTTGGGTGATTGGAGAGGGTGAGAGTGTATTGGGGATTGGAGAGGGTGAGTGTGTGTTGGGTGATTGGAGAGGGTGAGTGTGTGTTGGGGATTGGAGAGGGTGAGTGTGTGTTGGGGGATTGGAGAGGGCGAGTGTGTGTGGGGTTGGGAGTGGGTGAGTGTGTGTTGGGGATTGGAGAGGGTGAGTGTGTTGGGGATTGGAGAGAGTGTGTGTTGGGGATTGGAGAGGGTGAGTGGTTGTTGGGGATTGGAGAGGGTGAGTGGTTGTTGGGGATTGGAGAGGGTGAGTGTGTTTTGGGGATTGGAGAGGGTGAGAGTGTGTTGGGGATTGGAGAGGGTGAGTGTGTGTTGGGGGGGATTGGAGAGTGTGAGTGTGTGTTGGCGATTGGAGAGGGTGAGTGTGTGTTGGGAGATTGGAGAGGGTGAGTGTGTGTTGGCGATTGGAGAGGGTGAGTGTGTGTTGGGGGTTGGAGAGGGTGAGTGTGTGTTGGGAGGTTGGAGAGGGTGAGTGTGTGTTGGGGATTGGAGAGGGTGAGTGTGTGTTGGGGATTGGAGAGGGTGAGTGGTTGTTGGGGGTTGGAGAGGGTGAGTGTGTGTTGGGTGATTGGAGAGGGTGAGTGTGTGTTGGGGATTGGAGAGGGTGAGTGTGTGTTGGGGGGGATTGGAGAGGGTGAGTGTGTGTTGGGGATTGGAGAGGGTGAGTGTGTGTTGGGGGTTGGAGAGGGTGAGTGTGTGTTGGGTGATTGGAGAGGGTGAGTGTGTGTTGGGGATTGGAGAGGGTGAGTCTGTGTGGGGATGGGAGTGGGTGAGTGTGTGTTGGGGATTGGAGAGTGTGAGTGTGTGTTGGGGATTGGAGTGGGTGAGTGTGTGTTGGGGTAGGAGGGGGTGAGTGTGCGTTGGGGATTGGAGAGGGTTAGTGTGTGTAGGGGGTTGGAGAGGGTGAGTGTGTGTTGGGTGATTGGCGAGGGTGAGTGTGTGTTGGGGATTGGAGAGGGTGAGTGTGTGTTGGGTGGGATTGGAGAGGGTGAGTGTGTGTTGGGGATTGGAGAGGGTGAGTGTGGGTTGGGGGTTGGAGAGGGTGAGTGTGTGTTGGGTGATTGGAGAGGGTGAGTGTGTGTTGGGGATTGGAGAGGGTGAGTGTGTGTTGTGGATTGGAGAGGGTGAGTGTGTGTTGGGAATTGGAGAGGGTGAGTGTGTGTTGGGGGTTGGAGAGGGTGAGTGTGTGTTGGGTGATTGGAGAGGGTGAGTGTGTGTTGGGGATTGGAGAGGGTGAGTGTGTGTTGGGGGGGATTGGAGAGGGTGAGTGTGTGTTGGGGATTGGAGAGGGTGAGTGTGTGTTGGGGGTTGGAGAGGGTGAGTGTGTGTTGGGAATTGGAGAGGGTGAGTGTGTGTTGGGGATTGGATAGGGTGAGTGTGTGTTGGGGGGGATTGGAAAGGGTGAGTGTCTGTTGTGGGATTGGAGAGGGTGAGTGTGTGTTGGGAATTGGAGAGGGTGAGTGTGTGTTGGGAGGTTGGAGAATGTGAGTGTGTGTTGGGTGATTGGAGAGGGTGAGTGTGTGTTGGGGATTGGAGAGGGTGAGTGTGTGTTGGGAATTGGAGAGGGTGAGTGTGTGTTGGGGATTGCAGAGGGTGAGTGTGTGTTGGGGGGGATTGGAAAGGGTGAATGTGTGTTGTGGGGCATTGGAGAGTGTGAGTGTGTGTTGTGGGGGATCGGAGAGGGTGAGTGTGTGTTGGGTGATTGGAGAGGGTGAGTGTGTGTTGGGGATTGGAGAGGGTGAGTGTGTGTTGGGGGGGATTGGAGAGGGTGAGTGTGTGTTGGGGATTGGAGAGGGTGAGTGTGTGTTGGGGGTTGGAGAGGGTGAGTGTGTGTTGGGTGATTGGAGAGGGTGAGTGTGTGTTGGGGATTGGAGAGGGTGAGTCTGTGTGGGGATGGGAGTGGGTGAGTGTGTGTTGGGGATTGGAGAGTGTGAGTGTGTGTTGGGGATTGGAGTGGGTGAGTGTGTGTTGGGGTAGGAGGGGGTGAGTGTGCGTTGGGGATTGGAGAGGGTTAGTGTGTGTAGGGGGTTGGAGAGGGTGAGTGTGTGTTGGGTGATTGGCGAGGGTGAGTGTGTGTTGGGGATTGGAGAGGGTGAGTGTGTGTTGGGGGGGATTGGAGAGGGTGAGTGTGTGTTGGGGATTGGAGAGGGTGAGTGTGGGTTGGGGGTTGGAGAGGGTGAGTGTGTGTTGGGTGATTGGAGAGGGTGAGTGTGTGTTGGGGATTGGAGAGGGTGAGTGTGTGTTGTGGATTGGAGAGGGTGAGTGTGTGTTGGGAATTGGAGAGGGTGAGTGTGTGTTGGGGGTTGGAGAGGGTGAGTGTGTGTTGGGTGATTGGAGAGGGTGAGTGTGTGTTGGGGATTGGAGAGGGTGAGTGTGTGTTGGGGGGGATTGGAGAGGGTGAGTGTGTGTTGGGGATTGGAGAGGGTGAGTGTGTGTTGGGGGTTGGAGAGGGTGAGTGTGTGTTGGGAATTGGAGAGGGTGAGTGTGTGTTGGGGATTGGATAGGGTGAGTGTGTGTTGGGGGGGATTGGAAAGGGTGAGTGTCTGTTGTGGGATTGGAGAGGGTGAGTGTGTGTTGGGAATTGGAGAGGGTGAGTGTGTGTTGGGAGGTTGGAGAATGTGAGTGTGTGTTGGGTGATTGGAGAGGGTGAGTGTGTGTTGGGGATTGGAGAGGGTGAGTGTGTGTTGGGAATTGGAGAGGGTGAGTGTGTGTTGGGGATTGCAGAGGGTGAGTGTGTGTTGGGGGGGATTGGAAAGGGTGAATGTGTGTTGTGGGGCATTGGAGAGTGTGAGTGTGTGTTGTGGGGGATCGGAGAGGGTGAGTGTGTGTTGGGAATTGGAGAGGGTGAGTATGTGTTGGGAATTGGAGAGGGTGATTGTGTGTTGGGGATTGGAGAGGGTGAGTGTGTGTTGGGTGATTGGAGAGGGTGAGTGTGTGTTGGGGGATTGGAGAGGGTGAGTGTGTGTGGGGATGGGAGTGTGTGAGTGTGTGTTGGGTGATTGGAGAGGGTGAGAGTGTATTGGGGATTGGAGAGGGTGAGTGTGTGTTGGGTGATTGGAGAGGGTGAGTGTGTGTTGGGGATTGGAGAGGGTGAGTGTGTGTTGGGGGATTGGAGAGGGCGAGTGTGTGTGGGGTTGGGAGTGGGTGAGTGTGTGTTGGGGATTGGAGAGGGTGAGTGTGTTGGGGATTGGAGAGAGTGTGTGTTGGGGATTGGAGAGGGTGAGTGGTTGTTGGGGATTGGAGAGGGTGAGTGGTTGTTGGGGATTGGAGAGGGTGAGTGTGTTTTGGGGATTGGAGAGGGTGAGAGTGTGTTGGGGATTGGAGAGGGTGAGTGTGTGTTGGGGGGGATTGGAGAGTGTGAGTGTGTGTTGGCGATTGGAGAGGGTGAGTGTGTGTTGGGAGATTGGAGAGGGTGAGTGTGTGTTGGCGATTGGAGAGGGTGAGTGTGTGTTGGGGGTTGGAGAGGGTGAGTGTGTGTTGGGAGGTTGGAGAGGGTGAGTGTGTGTTGGGGATTGGAGAGGGTGAGTGTGTGTTGGGGATTGGAGAGGGTGAGTGGTTGTTGGGGATTGGAGAGGGTGAGTGTGTTTTGGGGATTGGAGAGGGTGAGAGTGTGTTGGGGATTGGAGAGGGTGAGTGTGTGTTGGGGGGGATTGTAGAGTGTGAGTGTGTGTTGGCGATTGGAGAGGGTGAGTGTGTGTTGGGGATTGGAGAGTGTGAGTGTGTTGGGGATTGGAGTGGGTGAGTGTGTGTTGGGGATTGGAGAGGGTGAGTGTGTGTTGGCAATTGGAGAGGGTAAGTGTGTGTTGGGGGTTGGAGAGGGTGAGTGTGTGTTGGGGATGGGAGAGGGTGAGTGTGTGTTGGGGATTGGAGAGGGTGAGTGTGAGCTGGGAGGTTGGAGAGGGTGAGTGTGTGTTGGGGGGATTGGAGAGGGTGAGTTTATGTTGGGAGGTTCGAGAGGGTGAGTGTGTCTTGGGGATTGGAGAGGGTGAGTGTGTGTTGGGGATTGGAGAGGGTGAGTGTGAGCTGGGAGGTTGGAGAGGGTGAGTGTGTGTTGGAGGGATTGGAGAGGGTGAGTGTGAGCTGGGGGTTGGAGAGAGTGAGTGTGTTGGGGGTGATTGGAGAGGGTGAGTGTGTGTTGGGAGATTCGAGATGGCGAGTGTCTGTTGGGAGATTGGAGAGTGTGAGTGTGTGTTGGGGGTTGCAGGGGGTGAGTGTGTGTTGGGGGTTGGAGAGGGTGAGTGTGTGTTGGGGATTGGAGGGGGTGAGTGTGTGTTGGGGGGATTGGAGAGGGTGAGTGTGTTGCGAAATGGAGAGGGTGAGTGTGTGTTGGGGATTGGAGTGGGTGAGTGTGTGTTGGGGATTGGAGTGGGTGAGTGTGTGTTGGGGATTGGAGAGGGTGAGTGTGTGTTGCGGATTGGAGAGGTTGAGTGTGTGTTAAGGATTGGAGAGGGTGAGTGTGTGTTGGCGATTGGAAAGGGTGAGTGTGTGTTGGGAGATTGGAGAGGGTGAGTGTGTGTTGGCGATTGGAGAGGGTGAGTGTGTGTTGGGGGTTGGAGTGGGTGAGTGTGTGTTGGGAGGTTGGAGAGGGTGAGTGTGTGTTGGGGATTGGAGAGGGTAAGTGTGTGTTGGGGATTGGAAAGGGTGAGTGTGTGTTCGGGAATGGTGAGAATGAGTGTGTGTTGGGGGTGATTGGAAAGGGTGAGTGTGTGTTGGGGGTTGGAGAGGGTGAGTGTGTGTTGGGAGGTTGGACAGGGTGAGTGTGTGTTGGGGATTGGAGAGGGTGTGTGTGTGTTGGGGGTTGGAGAGGGTGAGTGTGTGTTGGGAGGTTGGAGAGGATGAGTGTGTGTTGGGGATTGGAGAGTGTGAGTGTGTGTTGGGGATTGGAGTGGGTGAGTGTGTGTTGGGGTAGGAGGGGGTGAGTGTGCATTGGGGATTGGAGAGGGTGAGTGTGTGTTGGGAATTGGAGAGGGTTAGTGTGTGTTGGGGGTTGGAGAGGGTGAGTGTGTGTTGGGTGATTGGCGAGGGTGAGTGTGTGTTGGGGATTGGAGAGGGTGAGTGTGTGTTGGGGGGATTGGAGAGGGTGAGTGTGTGTTGGGGATTGGAGAGGGTGAGTGTGTGTTGGGGGTTGGAGAGGGTGAGTGTGTGTTGGGTGATTGGAGAGGGTGAGTGTGTGTTGGGGATTGGAGAGGGTGAGTGTGTGTTGTGGATTGGAGAGGGTGAGTGTGTGTTGGGAATTGGAGAGGGTGAGTGTGTGTTGGGGGTTGGAGAGGGTGAGTGTGTGTTGGGTGATTGGAGAGGGTGAGTGTGTGTTGGGGATTGGAGAGGGTGAGTGTGTGTTGGGGGGGATTGGAGAGGGTGAGTGTGTGTTGGGGATTGGAGAGGGTGAGTGTGTGTTGGGGGTTGGAGAGGGTGAGTGTGTGTTGGGTGATTGGAGAGGGTGAGTGTGTGTTGGGGATTGGAGAGGGCGAGTCTGTGTGGGGATGGGAGTGGGTGAGTGTGTGTTGGGGATTGGAGAGTGTGAGTGTGTGTTGGGGATTGGAGTGGGTGAGTGTGTGTTGGGGTAGGAGGGGGTGAGTGTGCGTTGGGGATTGGAGAGGGTTAGTGTGTGTTGGGGGTTGGAGAGGGTGAGTGTGTGTTGGGTGATTGGCGAGGGTGAGTGTGTGTTGGGGATTGGAGAGGGTGAGTGTGTGTTGGGGGGGATTGGAGAGGGTGAGTGTGTGTTGGGGATTGGAGAGGGTGAGTGTGGGTTGGGGGTTGGAGAGGGTGAGTGTGTGTTGGGTGATTGGAGAGGGTGAGTGTGTGTTGGGGATTGGAGAGGGTGAGTGTGTGTTGTGGATTGGAGAGGGTGAGTGTGTGTTGGGAATTGGAGAGGGTGAGTGTGTGTTGGGGGTTGGAGAGGGTGAGTGTGTGTTGGGTGATTGGAGAGGGTGAGTGTGTGTTGGGGATTGGAGAGGGTGAGTGTGTGTTGGGGGGGATTGGAGAGGGTGAGTGTGTGTTGGGGATTGGAGAGGGTGAGTGTGTGTTGGGGGTTGGAGAGGGTGAGTGTGTGTTGGGTGATTGGAGAGGGTGAGTGTGTGTTGGGGATTGGAGAGGGTGAGTCTGTGTGGGGATGGGAGTGGGTGAGTGTGTGTTGGGGATTGGAGAGGGTGAGTGTGTGTTGGGGATTGGAGAGGGTGTGTGTGTGTTGGGGATTGGAGAGGGTGAGTGTGTGTTGGGGATTGGAGAGGGTGAGTGTGTGTTGGGGATTGGAGAGGATGAGTGTGTGTTGGGGATTGGAGAGGGTGAGTGTGTGTTGGGGGGGACTGGAAAGGGTGAGTGTGTGTTGTGGGGCATTGGAGAGTGTGAGTGTGTGTTGTGGGGGATCGGAGAGGGTGAGTGTGTGTTGGGAATTGGAGAGGGTGAGTATGTGTTGGGAATTGGAGAGGATGATTGTGTGTTGGGGATTGGAGAGGGTGAGTGTGTGTTGGGTGATTGGAGAGGGTGAGTGTGTGTTGGGGGATTGGAGAGGGTGAGTGTGTGTGGGGATGGGAGTGTGTGAGTGTGTGTTGGGTGATTGGAGAGGGTGAGAGTGTGTTGGGGGTTGGAGAGGGTGAGTGTGTGTTGGGAGGTTGGACAGGGTGAGTGTGTGTTGGGGATTGGAGAGGGTGTGTGTGTGTTGGGGGTTGGAGAGGGTGAGTGTGTGTTGGGAGGTTGGAGAGGATGAGTGTGTGTTGGGGATTGGAGAGTGTGAGTGTGTGTTGGGGATTGGAGTGGGTGAGTGTGTGTTGGGGTAGGAGGGGGTGAGTGTGCATTGGGGATTGGAGAGGGTGAGTGTGTGTTGGGAATTGGAGAGGGTTAGTGTGTGTTGGGGGTTGGAGAGGGTGAGTGTGTGTTGGGTGATTGGCGAGGGTGAGTGTGTGTTGGGGATTGGAGAGGGTGAGTGTGTGTTGGGGGGATTGGAGAGGGTGAGTGTGTGTTGGGGATTGGAGAGGGTGAGTGTGTGTTGGGGGTTGGAGAGGGTGAGTGTGTGTTGGGTGATTGGAGAGGGTGAGTGTGTGTTGGGGATTGGAGAGGGTGAGTGTGTGTTGTGGATTGGAGAGGGTGAGTGTGTGTTGGGAATTGGAGAGGGTGAGTGTGTGTTGGGGGTTGGAGAGGGTGAGTGTGTGTTGGGTGATTGGAGAGGGTGAGTGTGTGTTGGGGATTGGAGAGGGTGAGTGTGTGTTGGGGGGGATTGGAGAGGGTGAGTGTGTGTTGGGGATTGGAGAGGGTGAGTGTGTGTTGGGGGTTGGAGAGGGTGAGTGTGTGTTGGGTGATTGGAGAGGGTGAGTGTGTGTTGGGGATTGGAGAGGGCGAGTCTGTGTGGGGATGGGAGTGGGTGAGTGTGTGTTGGGGATTGGAGAGTGTGAGTGTGTGTTGGGGATTGGAGTGGGTGAGTGTGTGTTGGGGTAGGAGGGGGTGAGTGTGCGTTGGGGATTGGAGAGGGTTAGTGTGTGTTGGGGGTTGGAGAGGGTGAGTGTGTGTTGGGTGATTGGCGAGGGTGAGTGTGTGTTGGGGATTGGAGAGGGTGAGTGTGTGTTGGGGGGGATTGGAGAGGGTGAGTGTGTGTTGGGGATTGGAGAGGGTGAGTGTGGGTTGGGGGTTGGAGAGGGTGAGTGTGTGTTGGGTGATTGGAGAGGGTGAGTGTGTGTTGGGGATTGGAGAGGGTGAGTGTGTGTTGTGGATTGGAGAGGGTGAGTGTGTGTTGGGAATTGGAGAGGGTGAGTGTGTGTTGGGGGTTGGAGAGGGTGAGTGTGTGTTGGGTGATTGGAGAGGGTGAGTGTGTGTTGGGGATTGGAGAGGGTGAGTGTGTGTTGGGGGGGATTGGAGAGGGTGAGTGTGTGTTGGGGATTGGAGAGGGTGAGTGTGTGTTGGGGGTTGGAGAGGGTGAGTGTGTGTTGGGTGATTGGAGAGGGTGAGTGTGTGTTGGGGATTGGAGAGGGTGAGTCTGTGTGGGGATGGGAGTGGGTGAGTGTGTGTTGGGGATTGGAGAGGGTGAGTGTGTGTTGGGGATTGGAGAGGGTGTGTGTGTGTTGGGGATTGGAGAGGGTGAGTGTGTGTTGGGGATTGGAGAGGGTGAGTATGTGTTGGGGATTGGAGAGGATGAGTGTGTGTTGGGGATTGGAGAGGGTGAGTGTGTGTTGGGGGGACTGGAAAGGGTGAGTGTGTGTTGTGGGGCATTGGAGAGTGTGAGTGTGTGTTGTGGGGGATCGGAGAGGGTGAGTGTGTGTTTGGAATTGGAGAGGGTGAGTATGTGTTGGGAATTGGAGAGGATGATTGTGTGTTGGGGATTGGAGAGGGTGAGTGTGTGTTGGGTGATTGGAGAGGGTGAGTGTGTGTTGGGGGATTGGAGAGGGTGAGTGTGTGTGGGGATGGGAGTGTGTGAGTGTGTGTTGGGTGATTGGAGAGGGTGAGAGTGTGTTGGGGATTGGAGAGGGTGAGTGTGTGTTGGGTGATTGGAGAGGGTGAGTGTGTGTTGGGGATTGGAGAGGGCGAGTGTGTGTGGGGATGGGAGTGGGTGAGTGTGTGTTGGGGATTGGAGAGGGTGAGTGTGTTGGGGATTGGAGAGAGTGTGTGTTGGGGATTGGAGAGGGTGAGTGGTTGTTGGGGATTGGAGAGTGTGAGTGGTTGTTGGGGATTGGAGAGGGTGAGTGTGTTTTGGGGATTGGAGAGGGTGAGAGTGTGTTGGGGATTGGAAAGGGTGAGTGTGTGTTGGGGGGGATTGGAGAGTGTGAGTGTGTGTTGGCGATTGGAGAGGGTGAGTGTGTGTTGGGAGATTGGAGAGGGTGAGTGTGTGTTGGCGATTGGAGAGGGTGAGTGTGTGTTGGGGGTTGGAGAGGGTGAGTGTGTGTTGGGTGGTTGGAGAGGGTGAGTGTGTGTTGGGGATTGGAGAGGGTGAGTGAGTGTTGGGGATTGGAGAGGGTGAGTGGTTGTTGGGGATTGGAGAGGGTGAGAGTGTGTTGGGGATTGGAGAGGGTGAGTGTGTGTTGGGGGGGATTGGAGAGTGTGAGTGTGTGTTGGCGAGTGGAGAGGGTGAGTGTGTGTTGGGGATTGGAGTGTGTGAGTGTGTGTTGGGGATTGGAGAGGGTGAGTGTGTGTTGGCAATTGGAGAGGGTAAGTGTGTGTTGGGGGTTGGAGAGGGTGAGTGTGTGTTGGGGATGGGAGAGGGTGAGTGTGTGTTGGGGATTGGAGAGGGTGAGTGTGTGTTGGGGATTGGAGAGGGTGAGTGTGTGTTGGGGATTGGAAAGGGTGAGTGTGTGTTCGGGAATGGTGAGAATGTGTGTGTGTTGGGGGTGATTGGAAAGGGTGAGTGTGTGTTGGTGGTTGGAGAGGGTGAGTGTGTGTTGGGAGGTTGGAGAGGGTGAGTGTGTGTTGGGGATTGCAGAGGGTGAGTGTGTGTTGGGAGGTTGGAGAGGATGAGTGTGTGTTGGGGATTGGAGAGTGTGAGTGTGTGTTGGGGATTGGAGAGGGTGAGTGTGTGTTGGGGTAGGAGGGGGTGAGTGTGCGTTGGGGATTGGTGAGGGTGAGTGTGTGTTGGGGATTGGAGAGGGTGAGTGTGTGTTGGGGGGGATTGGAAAGGGTGAGTGTGTGTTGTGGGATTGGAGAGGGTGAGTGTGTGTTCGGAATTGTAGAGGGTGAGTGTGTGTTGGGAGGTTGGAGAATGTGAGTGTGTGTTGGGTGATTGGAGTGGGTGAGTGTGTGTTGGGGATTGGAGAGGGTGAGTGTGTGTTGGGAATTGGAGAGGGTGAGCGTGTTTTGGGGATTGGAGAGGGTGAGTGTGTGTTGGGAATTGGAGAGGGTGAGTGTGTGTTGGGGATTGGAGAGGGTGAGTGTGTGTTGGGGGGGATTGGAAAGGGTGAGTGTGTGTTGTGGGATTGGAGAGGGTGTGTGTGTATTGGGAATTGGAGAGGGTGAGTGTGTGTTGGGAGGTTGGAGAATGTGAGTGTGTGTTGGGTGATTGGAGAGGGTGAGTGTGTGTTGGGGATTGGAGAGGGTGAGTGTGTGTTGGGAATTGGAGAGGGTGAGTGTGTGTTGGGGATTGCAGAGGGTGAGTGTGTGTTGGGGGGGATTGCAAAGGGTGAGTGTGTGTTGTGGGGCATTGGAGAGTGTGAGTGTGTGTTGTGGGGGATCGGAGAGGGTGAGTGTGTGTTGGGAATTGGAGAGGGTGAGCATGTGTTGGGAATTGGAGAGGGTGATTGTGTGTTGGGGATTGGAGAGGGTGAGTGTGTGTTGGGTGATTGGAGAGGGTGAGTGTGTGTTGGGTGATTGGAGAGGGTGAGAGTGTGTTGGGGATTGGAGAGGGTGAGTGAGTGTTGGGGATTGGAGAGGGTGAGTTGTTGTTGGGGATTGGAGAGGGTGAGAGTGTGTTGGGGATTGGAGAGGGTGAGTGTGTGTTGGGGGGGATTGGAGAGTGTGAGTGTGTGTTGGCGAGTGGAGAGGGTGAGTGTGTGTTGGGGATTGGAGTGTGTGAGTGTGTGTTGGGGATTGGAGAGGGTGAGTGTGTGTTGGCAATTGGAGAGGGTAAGTGTGTGTTGGGGGTTGGAGAGGGTGAGTGTGTGTTGGGGATGGGAGAGGGTGAGTGTGTGTTGGGGATTGGAGAGGGTGAGTGTGAGCTGGGAGGTTGGAGAGGGTGAGTGTGTGTTGGGGATTGGAGAGGGTGAGTGTGTGTTGGGGATTGGAGAGGGTGAGTGTGTGTTGGGGATTGGAAAGGGTGAGTGTGTGTTCGGGAATGGTGAGAATGTGTGTGTGTTGGGGGTGATTGGAAAGGGTGAGTGTGTGTTGGTGGTTGGAGAGGGTGAGTGTGTGTTGGGAGGTTGGAGAGGGTGAGTGTGTGTTGGGGATTGCAGAGGGTGAGTGTGTGTTGGGAGGTTGGAGAGGATGAGTGTGTGTTGGGGATTGGAGAGTGTGAGTGTGTGTTGGGGATTGGAGAGGGTGAGTGTGTGTTGGGGTAGGAGGGGGTGAGTGTGCGTTGGGGATTGGTGAGGGTGAGTGTGTGTTGGGGATTGGAGAGGGTGAGTGTGTGTTGGGGGGGATTGGAGAGGGTGAGTGTGTGTTGGGGATTGGAGAGGGTGAGTGTGTGTTGGGGGTTGGAGAGGGTGAGTGTGTGTTGGGTGATTGGAGAGGGTGAGTGTGTGTTGGGGATTGGAGAGGGTGAGTGTGTGTTGTGGATTGGAGAGGGTGAGTGTGTGTTGGGAATTGGAGAGGGTGAGTGTGTGTTGGGGGTTGGAGAGGGTGAGTGTGTGTTGGGTGATTGGAGAGGGTGAGTGTGTGTTGGGGATTGGAGATGGTGAGTGTGTGTTGGGGGGGATTGGAGAGGGTGAGTGTGTGTTGGGGATTGGAGAGGGTGAGTGTGTGTTGGGGGTTGGAGAGGGTGAGTGTGTGTTGGGTGATTGGAGAGGGTGAGTGTGTGTTGGGTATTGGAGAGGGTGAGTCTGTGTGGGGATGGGAGTGGGTGAGTGTGTGTTGGGGATTGGAGAGGGTGAGTGTGTGTTGGGGATTGGAGAGGGTGAGTGTGTGTTGGGGATTGGAGAGGGTCAGTGTGTGTTGGGGATTGGAGAGGGTGAGTCTGTGTTGGGGATTGGAGAGGATGAGTGTGTGTTGGGGAATGGAGAGGGTGAGTGTGTGTTGGGAATTGGAGAGGGTGAGTGTGTGTTGGGGATTGGAGAGGGTGAGTGTGTGTTGGGGGGGATTGGAAAGGGTGAGTGTGTGTTGTGGGATTGGAGAGGGTGAGTGTGTGTTCGGAATTGTAGAGGGTGAGTGTGTGTTGGGAGGTTGGAGAATGTGAGTGTGTGTTGGGTGATTGGAGAGGGTGAGTGTGTGTTGGGGATTGGAGAGGGTGAGTGTGTGTTGGGAATTGGAGAGGGTGAGCGTGTTTTGGGGATTGGAGAGGGTGAGTGTGTGTTGGGAATTGGAGAGGGTGAGTGTGTGTTGGGGATTGGAGAGGGTGAGTGTGTGTTGGGGGGGATTGGAAAGGGTGAGTGTGTGTTGTGGGATTGGAGAGGGTGTGTGTGTATTGGGAATTGGAGAGGGTGAGTGTGTGTTGGGAGGTTGGAGAATGTGAGTGTGTGTTGGGTGATTGGAGAGGGTGAGTGTGTGTTGGGGATTGGAGAGGGTGAGTGTGTGTTGGGAATTGGAGAGGGTGAGTGTGTGTTGGGGATTGCAGAGGGTGAGTGTGTGTTGGGGGGATTGGAAAGGGTGAGTGTGTGTTGTGGGGCATTGGAGAGTGTGAGTGTGTGTTGTGGGGGATCGGAGAGGGTGAGTGTGTGTTGGGAATTGGAGAGGGTGAGTATGTGTTGGGAATTGGAGAGGGTGATTGTGTGTTGGGGATTGGAGAGGGTGAGTGTGTGTTGGGTGATTGGAGAGGGTGAGTGTGTGTTGGGTGATTGGAGAGGGTGAGAGTGTGTTGGGGATTGGAGAGGGTGAGTGTGTGTTGGGTGATTGGAGAGGGTGAGTGTGTGTTGGGGATTGGAGAGGGTGAGTGTGTGTTGGGGGATTGGAGTGGGTGAGTGTGTGTGGGGTTGGGAGTGGGTGAGTGTGTGTTGGGGATTGGAGAGGGTGAGTGTGTTGGGGATTGGAGAGAGTGTGTGTTGGGGATTGGAGAGGGTGAGTGGTTGTTGGGGATTGGAGAGGGTGAGTGATTGTTGGGGATTGGAGAGGGTGAGTGTGTTTTGGGGATTGGAGAGGGTGAGAGTGTGTTGGGGATTGGAGAGGGTGAGTGTGTGTTGGGGGGGATTGGAGAGTGTGAGTGTGTGTTGGCGATTGGAGAGGGTGAGTGTGTGTTGGGTGATTGGAGAGGGTGAGTGTGTGTTGGGGATTGGAGTGGGTGAGTGTGTGTTGGGGGATTGGAGAGGGCGAGTGTGTGTGGGGATGGGAGTGGGTGAGTGTGTGTTGGGGATTGGAGAGGGTGAGTGTGTTGGGGATTGGAGAGAGTGTGTGTTGGGGATTGGAGAGGGTGAGTGGTTGTTGGGGATTGGAGAGGGTGAGTGGTTGTTGGGGATTGGAGAGGGTGAGTGTGTGTTGGGTGATTGGAGAGGGTGAGTGTGTGTTGGGGATTGGAGAGGGTGAGTGTGTGTTGGGGGATTGGAGTGGGTGAGTGTGTGTGGGGTTGGGAGTGGGTGAGTGTGTGTTGGGGATTGGAGAGGGTGAGTGTGTTGGGGATTGGAGAGAGTGTGTGTTGGGGATTGGAGAGGGTGAGTGGTTGTTGGGGATTGGAGAGGGTGAGTGATTGTTGGGGATTGGAGAGGGTGAGTGTGTTTTGGGGATTGGAGAGGGTGAGAGTGTGTTGGGGATTGGAGAGGGTGAGTGTGTGTTGGGGGGGATTGGAGAGTGTGAGTGTGTGTTGGCGATTGGAGAGGGTGAGTGTGTGTTGGGTGATTGGAGAGGGTGAGTGTGTGTTGGGGATTGGAGTGGGTGAGTGTGTGTTGGGGGATTGGAGAGGGCGAGTGTGTGTGGGGATGGGAGTGGGTGAGTGTGTGTTGGGGATTGGAGAGGGTGAGTGTGTTGGGGATTGGAGAGAGTGTGTGTTGGGGATTGGAGAGGGTGAGTGGTTGTTGGGGATTGGAGAGGGTGAGTGGTTGTTGGGGATTGGAGAGGGTGAGTGTGTTTTGGGGATTGGAGAGGGTGAGAGTGTGTTGGGGATTGGAGAGGGTGAGTGTGTGTTGGGGGGGATTGGAGAGTGTGAGTGTGTGTTGGCGATTGGAGAGGGTGAGTGTGTGTTGGGAGATTGGAGAGGGTGAGTGTGTGTTGGCGATTGGAGAGGGTGAGTGTGTGTTGGGGGTTGGAGAGGGTGAGTGTGTGTTGGGAGGTTGGAGAGGGTGTGTGTGTGTTGGGGATTGGAGAGGGTGAGTGTGTGTTGGGGATTGGAGAGGGTGAGTGGTTGTTGGGGATTGGAGAGGGTGAGTGTGTTTTGGGGATTGGAGAGGGTGAGAGTGTGTTGGGGATTGGAGAGGGTGAGTGTGTGTTGGCAATTGGAGAGGGTAAGTGTGTGTTGGGGGTTGGAGAGGGTGAGTGTGTGTTGGGGATGGGAGAGGGTGTGTGTGTGTTGGGGATTGGAGAGGGTGAGTGTGAGCTGGGAGGTTGGAGAGGGTGAGTGTGTGTTGGGGGGATTGGAGAGGGTGAGTGTATGTTGGGAGGTTGGAGAGGGTGAGTGTGTGTTGGGGATTGGAGAGGGTGAGTGTGTGTTGGGGATTGGAGAGGGTGAGTGTGAGCTGGGAGGTTGGAGAGGGTGAGTGTGTGTTGGGGGGATTGGAGAGGGTGAGTGTGAGCTGGGGGTTGGAGAGAGTGAGTGTGTGTTGGGGGTGATTGGAGAGGGTGAGTGTGTGTTGGGAGATTCGAGACGGCGAGTGTCTGTTGGGAGATTGGAGAGTGTGAGTGTGTGTTGGGGGTTGCAGGGGGTGAGCGTGTGTTGGGGGTTGGAGAGGGTGAGTGTGTGTTGGTGATTGGAGGGGGTGAGTGTGTGTTGGGGGGATTGGAGAGGGTGAGTGTGTTGCGAAATCGAGAGGGTGAGTGTGTGTTGGGGATTGGAGTGGGTGAGTGTGTGTTAGGGATTGGAGAGGGTGAGTGTGTGTTGGGGATTGGAGAGGTTGAGCGTGTGTTAGGGATTGGAGAGGGTGAGTGTGTGTTGGCGATTGGAAAGGGTGAGTGTGTGTTGGCGATTGGAGAGGGTGAGTGTGTGTTGGGGGTTGGAGTGGGTGAGTGTGTGTTGGGAGGTTGGAGAGGGTGAGTGTGTGTTGGGGATTGGAGAGGGTGAGTGTGTGTTGGGGATTGGAAAGAGTGAGTGTGTGTTCGGGAATGGTGAGAATGAGTGTGTGTTGGGGGTGATTGGAAAGGGTGAGTGGGTGTTGGGGGTTGGAGAGGGTGAGTGTGTGTTGGGAGGTTGGAGAGGGTGAGTGTGTGTTGGGGATTGGAGAGGGTGTGTGTGTGTTGGGGGTTGGAGAGGGTGAGTGTGTGTTGGGAGGTTGGAGAGGATGAGTGTGTGTTGGGGATTGGAGAGTGTGAGTGTGTGTTGGGGATTGGAGAGTGTGAGTGTGTGTTGGGTTAGGAGGGAGTGAGTGTGCGTTGGGGATTGGAGAGGGTGAGTGTGTGTTGGGAATTGGAGAGGGTGAGTGTGTGTTGGGGGTTGGAGAGGGTGAGTGTGTGTTGGGTGATTGGCGAGGGTGAGTGTGTGTTGGGGATTGGAGAGGGTGAGTGTGTGTTGGGGGGGATTGGAGAGGGTGAGTGTGTGTTAGGGATTGGAGAGGGTGAGTGTGTGTTGGGGATTGGAGAGGGTGAGTGTGTGTTGGGTGATTGGAGAGGGTGAGTGTGTGTTGGGGATTGGAGAGGGTGAGTCTGTGTTGTGGATTGGAGAGGGTGAGTGTGTGTTGGGAATTGGAGAGGGTGAGTGTGTGTTGGGGGTTGGAGAGGGTGAGTGTGTGTTGGGTGATTGGAGAGGGTGAGTGTGTGTTGGGGATTGGAGAGGGTGAGTGTGTGTTGGGGGGGATTGGAGAGGGTGAGTGTGTGTTGGGGATTGGAGAGGGTGAGTGTGTGTTGGGGGTTGGAGAGGGTGAGTGTGTGTTGGGTGATTGGAGAGGGTGAGTGTGTGTTGGGGATTGGAGAGGGTGAGTCTGTGTGGGGATGGGAGTGGGTGAGTGTGTGTTGGGGATTGGAGATGGTGAGTGTGTGTTGGGGATTGGAGAGGGTGAGTGTGTGTTGGGGATTGGAGAGGGTGAGTGTGTGTTGGGGATTGGAGAGGGTGAGTGTGTGTTGGGGATTGGAGAGGATGAGTGTGTGTTGGGGATTCGGGAGGGTGAGTGTGTGTTGGGAATTGGAGAGGGTGAGTGTGTGTTGGGGATTGGAGAGGGTGAGTGTGTGTTGGGGGGGATTGGAAAGGGTGAGTGTGTGTTGTGGGATTGGAGAGGGTGAGTGTGTGTTGGGAATTGTAGAGGGTGAGTGTGTGTTGGGAGGTTGGAGAATGTGAGTGTGTGTTGGGTGATTGGAGAGGGTGAGTGTGTGTTGGGGATTGGAGAGGGTGAGTGTGTGTTGGGAATTGGAGAGGGTGAGCGTGTTTTGGGGATTGGAGAGGGTGAGTGTGTGTTGGGAATTGGAGAGGGTGAGTGTGTGTTGGGGATTGGAGAGGGTGAGTGTGTGTTGGGGGGGATTGGAAAGGGTGAGTGTGTTTTGGGGATTGGAGAGGGTGAGAGTGTGTTGGGGATTGGAGAGGGTGAGTGTGTGTTGGGGGGGATTGGAGAGTGTGAGTGTGTGTTGGCGATTGGAGAGGGTGAGTGTGTGTTGGGAGATTGGAGAGGGTGAGTGTGTGTTGGCGATTGGAGAGGGTGAGTGTGTGTTGGGGGTTGGAGAGGGTGAGTGTGTGTTGGGAGGTTGGAGAGGGTGTGTGTGTGTTGGGGATTGGAGAGGGTGAGTGTGTGTTGGGGATTGGAGAGGGTGAGTGGTTGTTGGGGATTGGAGAGGGTGAGTGTGTTTTGGGGATTGGAGAGGGTGAGAGTGTGTTGGGGATTGGAGAGGGTGAGTGTGTGTTGGCAATTGGAGAGGGTAAGTGTGTGTTGGGGGTTGGAGAGGGTGAGTGTGTGTTGGGGATGGGAGAGGGTGAGTGTGTGTTGGGGATTGGAGAGGGTGAGTGTGAGCTGGGAGGTTGGAGAGGGTGAGTGTGTGTTGGGGGGATTGGAGAGGGTGAGTGTATGTTGGGAGGTTGGAGAGGGTGAGTGTGTGTTGGGGATTGGAGAGGGTGAGTGTGTGTTGGGGATTGGAGAGGGTGAGTGTGAGCTGGGAGGTTGGAGAGGGTGAGTGTGTGTTGGGGGGATTGGAGAGGGTGAGTGTGTGTTGGGAGATTCGAGACGGCGAGTGTCTGTTGGGAGATTGGAGAGTGTGAGTGTGTGTTGGGGGTTGCAGGGGGTGAGTGTGTGTTGGGGGTTGGAGAGGGTGAGTGTGTGTTGGGGATTGGAGGGGGTGAGTGTGTGTTGGGGGGATTGGAGAGGGTGAGTGTGTTGCGAAATCGAGAGGGTGAGTGTGTGTTGGGGATTGGAGTGGGTGAGTGTGTGTTAGGGATTGGAGAGGGTGAGTGTGTGTTGGGGATTGGAGAGGTTGAGCGTGTGTTAGGGATTGGAGAGGGTGAGTGTGTGTTGGCGATTGGAAAGGGTGAGTGTGTGTTGGCGTTTGGAGAGGGTGAGTGTGTGTTGGGGGTTGGAGTGGGTGAGTGTGTGTTGGGAGGTTGGAGAGGGTGAGTGTGTGTTGGGGATTGGAGAGGGTGAGTGTGTGTTGGGGATTGGAAAGAGTGAGTGTGTGTTCGGGAATGGTGAGAATGAGTGTGTGTTGGGGGTGATTGGAAAGGGTGAGTGGGTGTTGGGGGTTGGAGAGGGTGAGTGTGTGTTGGGAGGTTGGAGAGGGTGAGTGTGTGTTGGGGATTGGAGAGGGTGTGTGTGTGTTGGGGGTTGGAGAGGGTGAGTGTGTGTTGGGAGGTTGGAGAGGATGAGTGTGTGTTGGGGATTGGAGAGTGTGAGTGTGTGTTGGGGATTGGAGAGGGTGAGTGTGTGTTGGGTTAGGAGGGAGTGAGTGTGCGTTGGGGATTGGAGAGGGTGAGTTTGTGTTGGGAATTGGAGAGGGTGAGTGTGTGTTGGGGGTTGGAGAGGGTGAGTGTGTGTTGGGTGATTGGCGAGGGTGAGTGTGTGTTGGGGATTGGAGAGGGTGAGTGTGTGTTGGGGGGGATTGGAGAGGGTGAGTGTGTGTTAGGGATTGGAGAGGGTGAGTGTGTGTTGGGGATTGGAGAGGGTGAGTGTGTGTTGGGTGATTGGAGAGGGTGAGTGTGTGTTGGGGATTGGAGAGGGTGAGTCTGTGTTGTGGATTGGAGAGGGTGAGTGTGTGTTGGGAATTGGAGAGGGTGAGTGTGTGTTGGGGGTTGGAGAGGGTGAGTGTGTGTTGGGTGATTGGAGAGGGTGAGTGTGTGTTGGGGATTGGAGAGGGTGAGTGTGTGTTGGGGGGGATTGGAGAGGGTGAGTGTGTGTTGGGGGTTGGAGAGGGTGAGTGTGTGTTGGGTGATTGGAGAGGGTGAGTGTGTGTTGGGGATTGGAGAGGGTGAGTCTGTGTGGGGATGGGAGTGGGTGAGTGTGTGTTGGGGATTGGAGATGGTGAGTGTGTGTTGGGGATTGGAGAGGGTGAGTGTGTGTTGGGGATTGGAGAGGATGAGTGTGTGTTGGGGATTCGGGAGGGTGAGTGTGTGTTGGGGATTGGAGAGGGTGAGTGTGTGTTGGGGGGGATTGGAAAGGGTGAGTGTGTGTTGTGGGATTGGAGAGGGTGAGTGTGTGTTGGGAATTGTAGAGGGTGAGTGTGTGTTGGGAGGTTGGAGAATGTGAGTGTGTGTTGGGTGATTGGAGAGGGTGAGTGTGTGTTGGGGATTGGAGAGGGTGAGTGTGTGTTGTGGGGTTGGAGAGGGTGAGTGTGTGTTGGGAATTGGAGAGGGTGAGTGTGTGTTGGGAGGTTGGAGAATGTGAGTGTGTGTTGGGTGATTGGAGAGGGTGAGTGTGTGTTGGGGATTGGAGAGGGTGAGTGTGTGTTGGGGGGGATTGGAGAGGGTGAGTGTGTGTTGGGGGGGACTGGAAAGGGTGAGTGTGTGTTGTGGGGCATTGGAGAGTGTGAGTGTGTGTTGTGGGGGATCGGAGAGGGTGAGTGTGTGTTCGGGAATGGTGAGAATGAGTGTGTGTTGGGGGTGATTGGAAAGGGTGAGTGGGTGTTGGGGGTTGGAGAGGGTGAGTGTGTGTTGGGAGGTTGGAGAGGGTGAGTGTGTGTTGGGAATTGGAGAGGGTGTGTGTGTGTTGGGGGTTGGAGAGGGTGAGTGTGTGTTGGGAGGTTGGAGAGGATGAGTGTGTGTTGGGGATTGGAGAGTGTGAGTGTGTGTTGGGGATTGGAGAGGGTGAGTGTGTGTTGGGTGATTGGAGAGGGTGAGTGTGTGTTGGGGATTGGAGAGGGTGAGTCTGTGTTGTGGATTGGAGAGGGTGAGTGTGTGTTGGGAATTGGAGAGGGTGAGTGTGTGTTGGGGGTTGGAGAGGGTGAGTGTGTGTTGGGTGATTGGAGAGGGTGAGTGTGTGTTGGGGATTGGAGAGGGTGAGTGTGTGTTGGGGGGGATTGGAGAGGGTGAGTGTGTGTTGGGGATTGGAGAGGGTGAGTGTGTGTTGGGGGTTGGAGAGGGTGAGTGTGTGTTGGGTGATTGGAGAGGGTGAGTGTGTGTTGGGGATTGGAGAGGGTGAGTCTGTGTGGGGATGCGAGTGGGTGAGTGTGTGTTGGGGATTGGAGATGGTGAGTGTGTGTTGGGGATTGGAGAGGGTGAGTGTGTGTTGGGGATTGGAGAGGGTGAGTGTGTGTTGGGGATTGGAGAGGGTGAGTGTGTGTTGGGGATTGGAGAGGATGAGTGTGTGTTGGGGATTCGGGAGGGTGAGTGTGTGTTGGGAATTGGAGAGGGTGAGTGTGTGTTGGGGATTGGAGAGGGTGAGTGTGTGTTGGGGGGGATCGGAAAGGGTGAGTGTGTGTTGTGGGATTGGAGAGGGTGAGTGTGTGTTGGGAATTGTAGAGGGTGAGTGTGTGTTGGGAGGTTGGAGAATGTGAGTGTGTGTTGGGTGATTGGAGAGGGTGAGTGTGTGTTGGGGATTGGAGAGGGTGAGTGTGTGTTGGGAATTGGAGAGGGTGAGCGTGTTTTGGGGATTGGAGAGGGTGAGTGTGTGTTGGGAATTGGAGAGGGTGAGTGTGTGTTGGGGATTGGAGAGGGTGAGTGTGTGTTGGGGGGGATTGGAAAGGGTGAGTGTGTGTTGTGGGGTTGGAGAGGGTGAGTGTGTGTTGGGAATTGGAGAGGGTGAGTGTGTGTTGGGGATTGGAGAGGGTGAGTCTGTGTGGGGATGGGAGTGGGTGAGTGTGTGTTGGGGATTGGAGATGGTGAGTGTGTGTTGGGGATTGGAAAGGGTGAGTGTGTGTTGGGGATTGGAGAGGGTGAGTGTGTGTTGGGGATTGGAGAGGGTGAGTGTGTGTTGGGGATTGGAGAGGATGAGTGTGTGTTGGGGATTCGGGAGGGTGAGTGTGTGTTGGGAATTGGAGAGGGTGAGTGTGTGTTGGGGATTGGAGAGGGTGAGTGTGTGTTGGGGGGGATTGGAAAGGGTGAGTGTGTGTTGTGGGATTGGAGAGGGTGAGTGTGTGTTGGGAATTGTAGAGGGTGAGTGTGTGTTGGGAGGTTGGAGACTGTGAGTGTGTGTTGGGTGATTGGAGAGGGTGAGTGTGTGTTGGGGATTGGAGAGGGTGAGTGTGTGTTGGGAATTGGAGAGGGTGAGCGTGTTTTGGGGATTGGAGAGGGTGAGTGTGTGTTGGGAATTGGAGAGGGTGAGTGTGTGTTGGGGATTGGAGAGGGTGAGTGTGTGTTGGGGGGGATTGGAAAGGGTGAGTGTGTGTTGTGGGGTTGGAGAGGGTGAGTGTGTGTTGGGAATTGGAGAGGGTGAGTGTGTGTTGGGAGGTTGGAGAATGTGAGTGTGTGTTGGGTGATTGGAGAGGGTGAGTGTGTGTTGGGGATTGGAGAGGGTGAGTGTGTGTTGGGGGGGATTGGAGAGGGTGAGTGTGTGTTGGGGGGGACTGGAAAGGGTGAGTGTGTGTTGTGGGGCATTGGAGAGTGTGAGTGTGTGTTGTGGGGGATCGGAGAGGGTGAGTGTGTGTTCGGGAATGGTGAGAATGAGTGTGTGTTGGGGGTGATTGGAAAGGGTGAGTGGGTGTTGGGGGTTGGAGAGGGTGAGTGTGTGTTGGGAGGTTGGAGAGGGTGAGTGTGTGTTGGGAATTGGAGAGGGTGTGTGTGTGTTGGGGGTTGGAGAGGGTGAGTGTGTGTTGGGAGGTTGGAGAGGATGAGTGTGTGTTGGGGATTGGAGAGTGTGAGTGTGTGTTGGGGATTGGAGAGGGTGAGTGTGTGTTGGGTTAGGAGGGAGTGAGTGTGCGTTGGGGATTGGAGAGGGTGAGTGTGTGTTGGGGGTTGGAGAGGGTGAGTGTGTGTTGGGTGATTGGCGAGGGTGAGTGTGTGTTGGGGATTGGAGAGGGTGAGTGTGTGTTGGGGGGGATTGGAGAGGGTGAGTGTGTGTTAGGGATTGGAGAGGGTGAGTGTGTGTTGGGGATTGGAGAGGGTGAGTGCGTGTTGGGTGATTGGAGAGGGTGAGTGTGTGTTGGGGATTGGAGAGGGTGAGTCTGTGTTGTGGATTGGAGAGGGTGAGTGTGTGTTGGGAATTGGAGAGGGTGAGTGTGTGTTGGGGGTTGGAGAGGGTGAGTGTGTGTTGGGTGATTGGAGAGGTTGAGTGTGTGTTGGGGATTGGAGAGGGTGAGTGTGTGTTGGGGGGGATTGGAGAGGGTGAGTGTGTGTTGGGGATTGGAGAGGGTGAGTGTGTGTTGGGGGTTGGAGAGGGTGAGTGTGTGTTGGGTGATTGGAGAGGGTGAGTGTGTGTTGGGGATTGGAGAGGGTGAGTCTGTGTGGGGATGCGAGTGGGTGAGTGTGTGTTGGGGATTGGAGATGGTGAGTGTGTGTTGGGGATTGGAGAGGGTGAGTGTGTGTTGGGGATTGGAGAGGGTGAGTGTGTGTTGGGGATTGGAGAGGGTGAGTGTGTGTTGGGGATTGGAGAGGATGAGTGTGTGTTGGGGATTCGGGAGGGTGAGTGTGTGTTGGGAATTGGAGAGGGTGAGTGTGTGTTGGGGATTGGAGAGGGTGAGTGTGTGTTGGGGGGGATTGGAAAGGGTGAGTGTGTGTTGTGGGATTGGAGAGGGTGAGTGTGTGTTGGGAATTGTAGAGGGTGAGTGTGTGTTGGGAGGTTGGAGAATGTGAGTGTGTGTTGGGTGATTGGAGAGGGTGAGTGTGTGTTGGGGATTGGAGAGGGTGAGTGTGTGTTGGGAATTGGAGAGGGTGAGCGTGTTTTGGGGATTGGAGAGGGTGAGTGTGTGTTGGGAATTGGAGAGGGTGAGTGTGTGTTGGGGGTTGGAGAGGGTGAGTGTGTGTTGGGAGGTTAGAGAGGATGAGTGTGTGTTGGGGATTGGAGAGTGTGAGTGTGTGTTGGGGATTGGAGAGGGTGAGTGTGTGTTGGGTTTGGAGGGAGTGAGTGTGCGTTGGGGATTGGAGAGGGTGAGTGTGTGTTGGGGGTTGGAGAGGGTGAGTGTGTGTTGGGTGATTGGCGAGGGTGAGTGTGTGTTGGGGATTGGAGAGGGTGAGTGTGTGTTGGGGGGGATTGGAGAGGGTGAGTGTGTGTTAGGGATTGGAGAGGGTGAGTGTGTGTTGGGGATTGGAGAGGGTGAGTGCGTGTTGGGTGATTGGAGAGGGTGAGTGTGTGTTGGGGATTGGAGAGGGTGAGTCTGTGTTGTGGATTGGAGAGGGTGAGTGTGTGTTGGGAATTGGAGAGGGTGAGTGTGTGTTGGGGGTTGGAGAGGGTGAGTGTGTGTTGGGTGATTGGAGAGGTTGAGTGTGTGTTGGGGATTGGAGAGGGTGAGTGTGTGTTGGGGGGGATTGGAGAGGGTGAGTGTGTGTTGGGGATTGGAGAGGGTGAGTGTGTGTTGGGGGTTGGAGAGGGTGAGTGTGTGTTGGGTGATTGGAGAGGGTGAGTGTGTGTTGGGGATTGGAGAGGGTGAGTCTGTGTGGGGATGCGAGTGGGTGAGTGTGTGTTGGGGATTGGAGATGGTGAGTGTGTGTTGGGGATTGGAGAGGGTGAGTGTGTGTTGGGGATTGGAGAGGGTGAGTGTGTGTTGGGGATTGGAGAGGGTGAGTGTGTGTTGGGGATTGGAGAGGATGAGTGTGTGTTGGGGATTCGGGAGGGTGAGTGTGTGTTGGGAATTGGAGAGGGTGAGTGTGTGTTGGGGATTGGAGAGGGTGAGTGTGTGTTGGGGGGGATTGGAAAGGGTGAGTGTGTGTTGTGGGATTGGAGAGGGTGAGTGTGTGTTGGGAATTGTAGAGGGTGAGTGTGTGTTGGGAGGTTGGAGAATGTGAGTGTGTGTTGGGTGATTGGAGAGGGTGAGTGTGTGTTGGGGATTGGAGAGGGTGAGTGTGTGTTGGGAATTGGAGAGGGTGAGCGTGTTTTGGGGATTGGAGAGGGTGAGTGTGTGTTGGGAATTGGAGAGGGTGAGTGTGTGTTGGGGATTGGAGAGGGTGAGTGTGTGTTGGGGGTTGGAGAGGGTGAGTGTGTGTTGGGTGATTGGAGAGGGTGAGTGTGTGTTGGGGATTGGAGAGGGTGAGTCTGTGTGGGGATGCGAGTGGGTGAGTGTGTGTTGGGGATTGGAGATGGTGAGTGTGTGTTGGGGATTGGAGAGGGTGAGTGTGTGTTGGGGATTGGAGAGGGTGAGTGTGTGTTGGGGATTGGAGAGGGTGAGTGTGTGTTGGGGATTGGAGAGGATGAGTGTGTGTTGGGGATTCGGGAGGGTGAGTGTGTGTTGGGAATTGGAGAGGGTGAGTGTGTGTTGGGGATTGGAGAGGGTGAGTGTGTGTTGGGGGGGATTGGAAAGGGTGAGTGTGTGTTGTGGGATTGGAGAGGGTGAGTGTGTGTTGGGAATTGTAGAGGGTGAGTGTGTGTTGGGAGGTTGGAGAATGTGAGTGTGTGTTGGGTGATTGGAGAGGGTGAGTGTGTGTTGGGGATTGGAGAGGGTGAGTGTGTGTTGGGAATTGGAGAGGGTGAGCGTGTTTTGGGGATTGGAGAGGGTGAGTGTGTGTTGGGAATTGGAGAGGGTGAGTGTGTGTTGGGGGTTGGAGAGGGTGAGTGTGTGTTGGGAGGTTGGAGAGGATGAGTGTGTGTTGGGGATTGGAGAGTGTGAGTGTGTGTTGGGGATTGGAGAGGGTGAGTGTGTGTTGGGTTAGGAGGGAGTGAGTGTGCGTTGGGGATTGGAGAGGGTGAGTGTGTGTTGGGGGTTGGAGAGGGTGAGTGTGTGTTGGGTGATTGGCGAGGGTGAGTGTGTGTTGCGGATTGGAGAGGGTGAGTGTGTGTTGGGGGGGATTGGAGAGGGTGAGTGTGTGTTAGGGATTGGAGAGGGTGAGTGTGTGTTGGGGATTGGAGAGGGTGAGTGCGTGTTGGGTGATTGGAGAGGGTGAGTGTGTGTTGGGGATTGGAGAGGGTGAGTCTGTGTTGTGGATTGGAGAGGGTGAGTGTGTGTTGGGAATTGGAGAGGGTGAGTGTGTGTTGGGGGTTGGAGAGGGTGAGTGTGTGTTGGGTGATTGGAGAGGTTGAGTGTGTGTTGGGGATTGGAGAGGGTGAGTGTGTGTTGGGGGGGATTGGAGAGGGTGAGTGTGTGTTGGGGATTGGAGAGGGTGAGTGTGTGTTGGGGGTTGGAGAGGGTGAGTGTGTGTTGGGTGATTGGAGAGGGTGAGTGTGTGTTGGGGATTGGAGAGGGTGAGTCTGTGTGGGGATGCGAGTGGGTGAGTGTGTGTTGGGGATTGGAGATGGTGAGTGTGTGTTGGGGATTGGAGAGGGTGAGTGTGTGTTGGGGATTGGAGAGGGTGAGTGTGTGTTGGGGATTGGAGAGGGTGAGTGTGTGTTGGGGATTGGAGAGGATGAGTGTGTGTTGGGGATTCGGGAGGGTGAGTGTGTGTTGGGAATTGGAGAGGGTGAGTGTGTGTTGGGGATTGGAGAGGGTGAGTGTGTGTTGGGGGGGATTGGAAAGGGTGAGTGTGTGTTGTGGGATTGGAGAGGGTGAGTGTGTGTTGGGAATTGTAGAGGGTGAGTGTGTGTTGGGAGGTTGGAGAATGTGAGTGTGTGTTGGGTGATTGGAGAGGGTGAGTGTGTGTTGGGGATTGGAGAGGGTGAGTGTGTGTTGGGAATTGGAGAGGGTGAGCGTGTTTTGGGGATTGGAGAGGGTGAGTGTGTGTTGGGAATTGGAGAGGGTGAGTGTGTGTTGGGGATTGGAGAGGGTGAGTGTGTGTTGGGGGGGATTGGAAAGGGTGAGTGTGTGTTGTGGGGTTGGAGAGGGTGAGTGTGTGTTGGGAATTGGAGAGGGTGAGTGTGTGTTGGGAGGTTGGAGAATGTGAGTGTGTGTTGGGTGATTGGAGAGGGTGAGTGTGTGTTGGGGATTGGAGAGGGTGAGTGTGTGTTGGGAATTGGAGAGGGTGAGTGTGTGTTGGGGATTCGAGAGGGTGAGTGTGTGTTGGGGGGGACTGGAAAGGGTGAGTGTGTGTTGTGGGGCATTGGAGAGTGTGAGTGTGTGTTGTGGGGGATCGGAGAGGGTGAGTGTGTGTTGGGAATTGGAGAGGGTGAGTATGTGTTGGGAATTGGAGAGGGTGATTGTGTGTTGGGGATTGGAGAGGGTGAGTGTGTGTTGGGTGATTGGAGAGGGTGAGTGTGTGTTGGGGGATTAGAGAGGGTGAGTGTGTGTGGGGATGGGAGTGTGTGAGTGTGTGTTGGGTGATTGGAGAGGGTGAGAGTGTGTTGGGGATTGGAGAGGGTGAGTGTGTGTTGGGTGATTGGAGAGGGTGAGTGTGTGTTGGGGATTGGAGAGGGTGAGTGTGTGTTGGGGGATTGGAGAGGGCGAGTGTGTGTGGGGATGGGAGTGGGTGAGTGTGTGTTGGGGATTGGAGAGGGTGAGTGTGTGTTGGGGATTGGAGAGGGTGAGTGTGTGTTGGGGTAGGAGAAGTTGAGTGTGTGTTGGGGATCGGAGAGGGTGAGAGTGTGTTGGGGATTGGAGATGAGGGTGAGTGTGTGTTGGGGATTGGAGAGGGTGAGTGTGTGTTGGGGATTGGAGAGGGTGAGTGTGTGTTGGGGTAGGAGAGGTTGAGTGTGTGTTGGGGATCGGAGAGGGTGAGTGTGTGTTGGGAATTGGAGAGGGTGAGTATGTGTTGGGAATTGGAGAGTGTGATTGTGTGTTGGGGATTGGAGAGGGTGAGTGTGTGTTGGGTGATTGGAGAGGGTGAGTGTGTGTTGGGGGATTAGAGAGGGTGAGTGTGTGTGGGGATGGGAGTGTGTGAGTGTGTGTTGGGTGATTGGAGAGGGTGAGAGTGTGTTGGGGATTGGAGAGGGTGAGTGTGTGTTGGGTGATTGGAGAGGGTGAGTGTGTGTTGGGGATTGGAGAGGGTGAGTGTGTGTTGGGGGATTGGAGAGGGCGAGTGTGTGTGGGGATGGGAGTGGGTGAGTGTGTGTTGGGGATTGGAGAGGGTGAGTGTGTGTTGGGGATTGGAGAGGGTGAGTGTGTGTTGGGGTAGGAGAAGTTGAGTGTGTGTTGGGGATCGGAGAGGGTGAGAGTGTGTTGGGGATTGGAGATGAGGGTGAGTGTGTGTTGGGGATTGGAGAGGGTGAGTGTGTGTTGGGGATTGGAGAGGGTGAGTGTGTGTTGGGGTAGGAGAGGTTGAGTGTGTGTTGGGGATCGGAGAGGGTGAGCGTGTGTTGGGGATTGGAGAGGAGGGTGAGTGTGTGTTGGGGATTGGAGAGGGTGATTGTGTGTTGCGGATTGGAGAGGGTGAGTGTGTGTTGGGGGATTGGAGAGGGTGAGTGTGTGTGGGGATGGGAATGGGTGAGTGTGTGTTGGGTGATTGGAGAGGGTGAGAGTGTGATGGGGATTGGAGAGGGTGAGTGTGTGTTGGGGATTGGAGAGGGTGAGTGTGTGTTGGGGATTGGAGAGGATGAGTGTGTGTTGGGGATTGGAGAGCATTAGTGTGTGTTGGGGATTGGAGAGGGTGAGTGTGTGTTGGGGTAGGAGAGGGTGAGTGTGTGTTGGGGATTGGAGAGAGAGAGTGTGTGCTGGGGATTGGAGAGCGTGTGTGTGTGTTGGGGATTGGAGAAGGTGTGTGTGTGTGTTGGTGATTGGAGGGTGAGTGTGTGTTGGGTGATTGGAGAGAGTGAGTGTGAGTTGGGAGGTTGGACAGTGAGTGTGAGTTGGGAGGTTGGAGAGAGTAAGTGTGTGTTGGGGATTGGAGAGGTTGAATGTGTTGGGGATTGGAGAGAGTGAGTGTGTGTGTTGGGGATTGGAGAGGGTGAGTGTGTGTTGGGGATTGGATAGGGTGAGTGTGTGTTGGGGATTGGAAATGTTGAGTGTGTGTTAGGGATTGGAGAGGGTGAGTGTGTTGGCGATTGAAAAGGGTGAGTGGGTGTTGGGTGTTGGAGAGGGTTTGTGTGTGTTGGGAGATTGGAGAGGGTGAGTGTGTGTTGGCGATTGGAGAGGGTGAGTGTGTGTTGGGGGTTGGAGTGGGTGAGTGTGTGTTGGGAGGTTGGAGAGGGTGAGTGTGTGTTGGGGATTGTAGAGGGTGAGTGTGTGTTGGGGATTGGAAAGGGTGAGTGTGTGTTCGGGATTGGAGAGCGTGAGTGTGTGTTGGGGGTGATTGGAAAGGGTGAGTGTGTGTTGGGGATTGGAGCGGGTGAGTGTGTGTTGAGGATTGGAGAGGGTGAGTGTGTGCTGGGGATTGGAGAGCGTGTGTGTGTGTGTGTGTGTTGGTGATTGGAGGGTGAGTGTGTGTTGGGAGATTGGAGAGAGTGAGTGTGAGTTGGGAGGTTGGACAGAGTGAGTGTAAGTTGGGAGGTTGGAGAGAGTAAGTGTGTGTTGGGGATTGGAGAGAGTGAGTGTGTGTGTTGGGGATTGGAGAGGGTGAGTGAGTGTTCGGGATTGGAGAGGGTGAGTGTGTGTTGGGGATTGGAGAGGATGAGTGTGAGTTGGGGATTGGACAGGGTGAGTGTGTGTTGGGGGTTGGAGAGGGTGAGTGTGTGTTGGGGATTGGAAAGGGTGAGTGTGTGTTCGGGATTGGAGAGAATGAGTGTGTGTTGGGGTGATTGGAGAGGGTGAGTGTGTGTTGGGGATTGGAGAGGGTGAGTGTGTGTTGGGGATTGGAGAGGGTGAGTGTGTGTTGGGGATTGGAAAGGGTGAGTGTGTGTTCGGGATTGGAGAGAATGAGTGTGTGTTGGGGGTGATTGGAAAGGGTGAGTGTGTGTTGGGGATTGGAGAGGGTGAGTGTGTGTTGGGAATTGGAGAGGGTGAGTGTGTGTTGGGGATTGGAGAGGATGAGTGTGAGTTGGGGATTGGAGAAGGTGAGTGTGTGTTGGGGGTTGGAGAGGGTGAGTGTGTGTTGGGTGATTGGAGAGGGTGAGTGTGTGTTGGGGATTGGAGAGGGTGAGTGTGTGTTGGGGTACGAGAGGTTGAGTGTGTGTTGGGGATCGGAGAGGGTGAGAGTGTGTTGGGGATTGGAGAGGAGGGTGAGTGTGTGTTGGGGATTGGAGAGGGTGAGTGTGTGTTGCGGATTGGAGAGGGTGAGTGTGTGTTGGGGGATTGGAGAGGGTGAGTGTGTGTGGGGATGGGAATGGGTGAGTGTGTGTTGGGTGATTGGAGAGGGTGAGAGTGTGTTGGGGATTGGAGAGGGTGAGTGTGTGTTGGGGATTGGAGAGGGTGAGTGTGTGTTGGGGATTGGAGAGGATGAGTGTGTGTTGGGGATTGGAGAGCGTGAGTGTGTGTTGGGGACTGGAGAGGGTGAGTGTGTGTTGGGGTAGGAGAGGGTGAGTGTGTGTTGGGGATTGGAGAGAGAGAGTGTGTGCTGGGGATTGGAGAGCGTGTGTGTGTTGGGGATTGGAGAAGGTGTGTGTGTGTTGGTGATTGGAGGGTGAGTGTGTGTTGGGTGATTGGAGAGTGAGTGTGAGTTGGGAGGTTGGACAGAGTGAGTGTGAGTTGGGAGGTTGGAGAGAGTAAGTGTGTGTTGGGGATTGAAGAGGTTGAATGTGTTGGGGATTGGAGAGAGTGAGTGTGTGTGTTGGGGATTGGAGAGGGTGAGTGTGTGTTGGGGATTGGAGAGGGTGAGTGTGTGTTGGGGATTGGAAATGTTGAGTGTGTGTTAGGGATTGGAGAGGGTGAGTGTGTTGGCGATTGAAAAGGGTGAGTGGGTGTTGGGTGTTGGAGAGGGTTCGTGTGTGTTGGGAGATTGGAGAGGGTGAGTGTGTGTTGGCGATTGGAGAGGGTGAGTGTGTGTTGGGGGTTGGAGAGGGTGAGTGTGTGTTGGGAGGTTGGAGAGGGTGAGTGTGTGTTGGGGATTGGAGATGGTGAGTGTGTTTTGGGGATTGGAAAGGGTGAGTGTGTGTTCGGGATTGGAGAGAGTGAGTGTGTGTTGGGGGTGATTGGAAAGGGTGAGTGTGTGTTGGGGATTGGAGCGGGTGAGTGTGTGTTGGGGATTGGAGAGGGTGAGTGTGTGCTGGGGATTGGAGAGGGTGAGTGTGTGCTGGGGATTGGAGAGCGTGTGAGTGTGTTGGTGATTGGAGGGTGAGTGTGTGTTGGGAGATTGGAGAGAGTGAGTGTGAGTTGGGAGGTTGGACAGAGTGAGTGTAAGTTGGGAGGTTGGAGAGAGTAAGTGTGTGTTGGGGATTGGAGAGAGTGAGTGTGTGTGTTGGGGATTGGAGAGGGTAAGTGAGTGTTCGGGATTGGAGAGGGTGAGTGTGTGTTGGGGATTGGAGAGGATGAGTGTGAGTTGGGGATTGGACAGGGTGAGTGTGTGTTGGGGGTTGGAGAGGGTGAGTGTGTGTTGGGGATTGGAAAGGGTGAGTGTGTGTTCGGGATTGGAGAGAATGAGTGTGTGTTGGGGTGATTGGAGAGGGTGAGTGTGTGTTGGGGATTGGAGAGGGTGAGTGTGTGTTGGGGATTGGAGAGGGTGAGTGTGTGTTGGGGATTGGACAGGGTGAGTGTGTGTTCGGGATTGGAGAGAATGAGTGCGTGTTGGGGGTGATTGGAAAGGGTGAGTGTGTGTTGGGGATTGGAGAGGGTGAGTGTGTGTTGGGAATTGGAGAGGGTGAGTGTGTGTTGGGGGTTGGAGAGGGTGAGTGTGTGTTGGGTGATTGGAGAGGGTGAGTGTGTGTTGGGTGATTGGAGAGGGTGAGTGTGTGTTGGGTGATTGGAGAGGGTGAGTGTGTGTTGGGGGTTGGAGAGGGTGAGTGTGTGTTGGGTGATTGGAGAGGGTGAGTGTGTGTTGGGTGATTGGAGAGGGTGAGTGTGTGTTGGGGGATTGGAGAGGGTGAGTGTGTGTTGGGGATTGGAGAGGGTGAGTGTGTGTTGGGGGATTGGAGAGGGTGAGTGTGTGGGGATGGGAGTGGGTGAGTGTGTGTTGGGTGATTGGAGAGGGTGAGAGTGTGTTGGGGATTGGAGAGGGTGAGTGTGTGTTGGGGATTGGAGAGGGTGAGTGTGTGTTGGGGATTGGAGAGGATGAGTGTGTGTTGTGGATTGGAGAGAGTAAGTGTGTGTTGGGGTAGGAGAGGGTGAGTGTGTGTTGGGGATTGGAGAGAGAGAGTGTGTGCTGGGGATTGGAGAGCGTGTGTGTGTGTTGGGGATTGGAGAAGGTGTGTGTGTGTGTTGGTGATTGGAGGGTGAGTGTGTGTTGGGTGATTGGAGAGAGTGAGTGTGAGTTGGGAGGTTGGAGAGAGTAAGTGTGTGTTGCGGATTGGAGAGGGTGAGTGTGTTGGGGATTGGAGAGAGTGAGTGTGTGTGTGTTGGGGATTGGAGAGGGTGAGTGTGTGTTGGGAGGTTGGAGAGGGTGAGTGTGTGTTGGGGATTGTAGAGGGTGAGTGTGTGTTGGGGATTGGAAAGGGTGAGTGTGTGTTCGGGATTGGAGAGCGTGAGTGTGTGTTGGGGGTGATTGGAAAGGGTGAGTGTGTGTTGGGGATTGGAGCGGGTGAGTGTGTGTTGAGGATTGGAGAGGGTGAGTGTGTGCTGGGGATTGGAGAGCGTGTGTGTGTGTGTGTTGGTGATTGGAGGGTGAGTGTGTGTTGGGAGATTGGAGAGAGTGAGTGTGAGTTGGGAGGTTGGACAGAGTGAGTGTAAGTTGGGAGGTTGGAGAGAGTAAGTGTGTGTTGGGGATTGGAGAGAGTGAGTGTGTGTGTTGGGGATTGGAGAGGGTGAGTGAGTGTTCGGGAATGGAGAGGGTGAGTGTGTGTTGGGGATTGGAGAGGATGAGTGTGAGTTGGGGATTGGACAGGGTGAGTGTGTGTTGGGGGTTGGAGAGGGTGAGTGTGTGTTGGGGATTGGAGAGGGTGAGTGTGTGTTGGGGATTGGAGAGGGTGAGTGTGTGTTGGGGATTGGAAAGGGTGAGTGTGTGTTCGGGATTGGAGAGAATGAGTGTGTGTTGGGGGTGATTGGAAAGGGTGAGTGTGTGTTGGGGATTGGAGAGGGTGAGTGTGTGTTGGGAATTGGAGAGGGTGAGTGTGTGTTGGGGATTGGAGAGGATGAGTGTGAGTTGGGGATTGGAGAAGGTGAGTGTGTGTTGGGGGTTGGAGAGGGTGAGTGTGTGTTGGGTGATTGGAGAGGGTGAGTGTGTGTGGGGATGGGAGTGGGTGAGTGTGTGTTGGGGATTGGAGAGGGTGAGTGTGTGTTGGGGATTGGAGAGGGTGAGTGTGTGTTGGGGTACGAGAGGTTGAGTGTGTGTTGGGGATCGGAGAGGGTGAGAGTGTGTTGGGGATTGGAGAGGAGGGTGAGTGTGTGTTGGGGATTGGAGAGGGTGAGTGTGTGTTGCGGATTGGAGAGGGTGAGTGTGTGTTGGGGGATTGGAGAGGGTGAGTGTGTGTGGGGATGGGAATGGGTGAGTGTGTGTTGGGTGATTGGAGAGGGTGAGAGTGTGTTGGGGATTGGAGAGGGTGAGTGTGTGTTGGGGATTGGAGAGGGTGAGTGTGTGTTGGGGATTGGAGAGGATGAGTGTGTGTTGGGGATTGGAGAACGTGAGTGTGTGTTGGGGACTGGAGAGGGTGAGTGTGTGTTGGGGTAGGAGAGGGTGAGTGTGTGTTGGGGATTGGAGAGAGAGAGTGTGTGCTGGGGATTGGAGAGCGTGTGTGTGTTGGGGATTGGAGAAGGTGTGTGTGTGTGTTGGTGATTGGAGGGTGAGTGTGTGTTGGGTGATTGGAGAGAGTGAGTGTGAGTTGGGAGGTTGGACAGAGTGAGTGTGAGTTGGGAGGTTGGAGAGAGTAAGTGTGTGTTGGGGATTGAAGAGGTTGAATGTGTTGGGGATTGGAGAGAGTGAGTGTGTGTGTTGGGGATTGGAGAGGGTGAGTGTGTGTTGGGGATTGGAGAGGGTGAGTGTGTGTTGGGGATTGGAAATGTTGAGTGTG
This sequence comes from Scyliorhinus torazame, assembly GCF_047496885.1. NCBI lineage: Eukaryota > Metazoa > Chordata > Chondrichthyes > Carcharhiniformes > Scyliorhinidae > Scyliorhinus > Scyliorhinus torazame. The sequence goes on from NC_092713.1 coordinate 6,086,642, forward strand.
TGTTAGGGATTGGAGAGGGTGAGTGTGTTGGCGATTGAAAAGGGTGAGTGGGTGTTGGGTGTTGGAGAGGGTTCGTGTGTGTTGGGAGATTGGAGAGGGTGAGTGTGTGTTGGCGATTGGAGAGGGTGAGTGTGTGTTGGGGGTTGGAGAGGGTGAGTGTGTGTTGGGAGGTTGGAGAGGGTGAGTGTGTGTTGGGGATTGGAGAGGGTGAGTGTGTTTTGGGGATTGGAAAGGGTGAGTGTGTGTTCGGGATTGGAGAGAGTGAGTGTGTGTTGGGGGTGATTGGAAAGGGTGAGTGTGTGTTGGGGATTGGAGCGGGTGAGTGTGTGTTGGGGATTGGCGAGGGTGAGTGTGTGCTGGGGATTGGAGAGGGTGAGTGTGTGCTGGGGATTGGAGAGCGTGTGTGTGTGTTGGTGATTGGAGGGTGAGTGTGTGTTGGGAGATTGGAGAGAGTGAGTGTGAGTTGGGAGGTTGGACAGAGTGAGTGTAAGTTGGGAGGTTGGAGAGAGTAAGTGTGTGTTGGGGATTGGAGAGAGTGAGTGTGTGTGTTGGGGATTGGAGAGGGTAAGTGAGTGTTCGGGATTGGAGAGGGTGAGTGTGTGTTGGGGATTGGAGAGGATGAGTGTGAGTTGGGGATTGGACAGGGTGAGTGTGTGTTGGGGGTTGGAGAGGGTGAGTGTGTGTTGGGGATTGGAAAGGGTGAGTGTGTGTTCGGGATTGGAGAGAATGAGTGTGTGTTGGGGTGATTGGAGAGGGTGAGTGTGTGTTGGGGATTGGAGAGGGTGAGTGTGTGTTGGGGATTGGAGAGGGTGAGTGTGTGTTGGGGATTGGAAAGGGTGAGTGTGTTTTCGGGATTGGAGAGAATGAGTGCGTGTTGGGGGTGATTGGAAAGGGTGAGTGTGTGTTGGGGATTGGAGAGGGTGAGTGTGTGTTGGGAATTGGAGAGGGTGAGTGTATGTTGGGGGTTGGAGAGGGTGAGTGTGTGTTGGGTGATTGGAGAGGGTGAGTGTGTGTTGGGGATTGGAGAGGGTGAGTGTGTGTTGGGGGTTGGAGAGGGTGAGTGTGTGTTGGGTGATTGGAGAGGGTGAGTGTGTGTTGGGTGATTGGAGAGGGTGAGTGTGTGTTGGGGGATTGGAGAGGGTGAGTGTGTGTTGGGGATTGGAGAGGGTGAGTGTGTGTTGGGGGATTGGAGAGGGTGAGTGTGTGGGGATGGGAGTGGGTGAGTGTGTGTTGGGTGATTGGAGAGGGTGAGAGTGTGTTGGGGATTGGAGAGGGTGAGTGTGTGTTGGGGATTGGAGAGGGTGAGTGTGTGTTGGGGATTGGAGAGGATGAGTGTGTGTTGTGGATTGGAGAGAGTTAGTGTGTGTTGGGGTAGGAGAGGGTGAGTGTGTGTTGGGGATTGGAGAGAGAGAGTGTGTGCTGGGGATTGGAGAGCGTGTGTGTGTGTTGGGGATTGGAGAAGGTGTGTGTGTGTGTTGGTGATTGGAGGGTGAGTGTGTGTTGGGTGATTGGAGAGAGTGAGTGTGAGTTGGGAGGTTGGAGAGAGTAAGTGTGTGTTGCGGATTGGAGAGGGTGAGTGTGTTGGGGATTGGAGAGAGTGAGTGTGTGTGTTGGGGATTGGAGAGGGTGAGTGTGTGTTGGGAGGTTGGAGAGGGTGAGTGTGTGTTGGGGATTGGAGAGGGTGAGTGTGAGCTGGGAGGTTGGAGAGGGTGAGTGTGTGTTGGGGGGATTGGAGAGGGTGAGTGTGAGCTGGGGATTGGAGAGGGTGAGTGTGTGTTGGGGATTGGAAAGGGTGAGTGTGTGTTGGGGATTGGAGAGAATGAGTGTGTGTTGGGGGTGATTGGAGAGGGTGAGTGTGTGTTGGGAAATTGGAGACGTCGAGTGTCTTTTGGGAGATTGGAGAGGGTCAGTGTGAGCTGGGAGGTTGGAGAGTGTGAGCATGTGTTGGGGGGATTGGAGAGGGTGAGTGTGTTGCGGAATGGAGAGGGTGAGTGTGTGTTGGGGATTGGAGTGGGTGAGTGTGTGTTGGGGATTGGAGAGGGTGAGTGTGTGTTGGGGATTGGAGTGGTTGAGTGTGTGTTAGGGATTGGAGAGGGTGAGTGTGTGTTGGCGATTGGAAAGGGTGAGTGTGTGTTGGGAGATTGGAGATGGTGAGTGTGTGTTGTCGATTGGAGAGGGTGAGTGTGTGTTGGGGGTTGGAGAGGGTGAGTGTGTGTTGGGAGGATGGAGAGGGTGAGTGTGTGTTGGGGATTGGAGAGGGTGAGTGTGTGTTGGGGATTGGAAAGGGTGAATGTGTGTTCGGGATTGGAGAGAGTGAGTGTGTGTTGCGGGTGATTTGAAAGGGTGAGTGTGTGTTGGGGATTGGAGAGGGTGAGTGTGTGTTGGGGATTGGAGAGGGTGAGTGTGTGTTGGGGATTGGAGAGGGTGAGTGTGTGTTGGGGATTGGAGAGGATGAGTGTGAGTTGGGGATTGGAGAGGGTGAGTGTGTGTTGGGGTTGGAGAGGGTGAGTGTGTGTTGGGGTTGGAGAGGGTGAGTGTGTGTTGGGTGATTGGAGAGGGTGAGTGTGTGTTGGGGATTGGAGAGGGTGAGTGTGTGTTGGGTGATTGGAGAGGGTGAGTGTGTGTTGGGGATCGGAGAGGGTGAGTGTGTGTGGGGATGGGAGTGGGTGAGTGTGTGTTGGGGATTGGAGAGGGTGAGTGTGTGTTGGGGATTGGAGAGGGTGAGTGTGTGTTGGGGATTGGAGAGTGTGAGTGTGTGTTGGGGATTGGAGAGTGTGAGTGTGTGATGGGGATTGGAGAGGGTGAGTGTGTGTTGGGGTAGGAGGGGGTGAGTGTGCGTTGGGGATTGGAGAGGGTGAGTGTGTGTTGGGAATTAGAGAGGGTGAGTGTGTGTTGGGGGTTGGAGAGGGTGAGTGTGTGTTGGGTGATTGGCGAGGGTGAGTGTGTGTTGGGGATTGGAGAGGGTGAGTGTGTGTTGGGGATTGGAGAGGGTGAGTGTGTGTTGGGGGTTGGAGAGGGTGAGTGTGTGTTGGGTGATTGGAGAGGGTGAGTGTGTGTTGGGGATTGGAGAGGGTGAGTGTGTGTTGTGGATTGGGGAGGGTGAGTGTGTGTTGTGGATTGGAGAGGGTGAGTGTGTGTTGGGAATTGGAGAGGGTGAGTGTGTGTTGGGGGTTGGAGAGGGTGAGTGTGTGTTGGGTGATTGGAGAGGGTGAGTGTGTGTTGGGGATTGGATAGGGTGAGTGTGTGTTGGGGGGGATTGGAAAGGGTGAGTGTGTGTTGTGGGGCATTGGAGAGTGTGAGTGTGTGTTGTGGGGGATCGGAGAGGGTGAGTGTGTGTTGGGAATTGGAGAGGGTGAGTATGTGTTGGGAATTGGAGAGGGTGATTGTGTGTTGGGGATTGGAGAGGGTGAGTGTGTGTTGGGTGATTGGAGAGGGTGAGTGTGTGTTGGGGGTTTGGAGAGGGTGAGTGTGTGTGGGGATGGGAGTGTGTGAGTGTGTGTTGGGTGATTGGAGAGGGTGAGAGTGTGTTGGGGATTGGAGAGGGTGAGTGTGTGTTGGGAATTGGAGAGGGTGAGTGTGTGTTGGAGGATTGAAGAGGTTGAGTGTGTGTGGGGATGGGAGTGGGTGAGTGTGTGTTGGGTGATTGGAGAGGGTTAGTGTGTGTTGGGGATTGGAGAGGGTGAGTGTGTTTTGGGGATTGGAGAGGGTGAGTGTGTGTTGGGGATTGGAGAGGGTGAGTGTGTGTTGGGGTAGGAGAGGTTGAGTGTGTGTTGGGGATCGGAGAGGGTGAGAGTGTGTTGGGGATTGGAGAGGAGGGTGAGTGTGTGTTGGGGATTGGAGAGGGTGAGTGTGTGTTGGGGATTGGAGAGGGTGAGTGTGTGTTGGGGATTGGAAAGGGTGAGTGTGTGTTGGGGATTGGAGACGTCGAGTGTCTTTTGGGAGATTGGAGAGGGTCAGTGTGAGCTGGGAGGTTGGAGAGTGTGAGCATGTGTCGGGGGGATTGGAGAGGGTGAGTGTGTTGCGGAATGGAGAGGGTGAGTGTGTGTTGGGGATTGGAGTGGGTGAGTGTGTGTTGGGGATTGGAGAGGGTGAGTGTGTGTTGGGGATTGGAGTGGTTGAGTGTGTGTTGGGGATTGGAGAGGGTGAGTGTGTGTTGGCGATTGGAAAGGGTGAGTGTGTGTTGGGTGTTGGAGAGGGTGAGTGTGTGTTGGGAGATTGGAGATGGTGAGTGTGTGTTGTCGATTGGAGAGGGTGAGTGTGTGTTGGGGGTTGGAGAGGGTGAGTGTGTCTTGGGAGGATGGAGAGGGTGAGTGTGTGTTGGGGATTGGAGAGGGTGAGTGTGTGTTGGGGATTGGAAAGGGTGAATGTGTGTTCGGGATTGGAGAGAGTGAGTGTGTGTTGCGGGTGATTTGAAAGGGTGAGTGTGTGTTGGGGATTGGAGAGGGTGAGTGTGTGTTGGGGATTGGAGAGGGTGAGTGTGTGTTGGGGATTGGAGAGGGTGAGTGTGTGTTGGGGATTGGAGAGGATGAGTGTGAGTTGGGGATTGGAGAGGGTGAGTGTGTGTTGGGGTTGGAGAGGGTGAGTGTGTGTTGGGGTTGGAGAGGGTGAGTGTGTGTTGGGTGATTGGAGAGGGTGAGTGTGTGTTGGGGATTGGAGAGGGTGAGTGTGTGTTGGGTGATTGGAGAGGGTGAGTGTGTGTTGGGGATTGGAGAGGGTGAGTGTGTGTTGGGGGTTGGAGAGGGTGTGTGTCTGTTGGGTAATTGGAGAGGGTGAGTGTGTGTTGGGGATTGGAGAGGGTGAGTGTGTGTGGGGATGGGAGTGGGTGAGTGTGTGTTGGGGATTGGAGAGGGTGAGTGTGTGTTGGGGATTGGAGAGGGTGAGTGTGTGTTGGGGATTGGAGAGTGTGAGTGTGTGTTGGGGATTGGAGAGTGTGAGTCTGTGTTGGGGATTGGAGAGGGTGAGTGTGTGTTGGGGTAGGAGGGGGTGAGTGTGCGTTGGGGATTGGAGAGGGTGAGTGTGTGTTGGGAATTAGAGAGGGTGAGTGTGTGTTGGGGGTTGGAGAGGGTGAGTGTGTGTTGGGTGATTGGCGAGGGTGAGTGTGTGTTGGGGATTGGAGAGGGTGAGTGTGTGTTGGGGATTGGAGAGGGTGAGTGTGTGTTGGGGATTGGAGAGGGTGAGTGTGTGTTGGGGATTGGAGAGGGTGAGTGTGTGTTGGGGGTTGGAGAGGGTGAGTGTGTGTTGGGTGATTGGAGAGGGTGAGTGTGTGTTGGGGATTGGAGAGGGTGAGTGTGTGTTGTGGATTGGAGAGGGTGAGTGTGTGTTGTGGATTGGAGAGGGTGAGTGTGTGTTGGGAATTGGAGAGGGTGAGTGTGTGTTGGGGGTTGGAGAGGGTGAGTGTGTGTTGGGTGATTGGAGAGGGTGAGTGTGTGTTGGGGATTGGATAGGGTGAGTGTGTGTTGGGGGGGATTGGAAAGGGTGAGTGTGTGTTGTGGGGCATTGGAGAGTGTGAGTGTGTGTTGTGGGGGATCGGAGAGGGTGAGTGTGTGTTGGGAATTGGAGAGGGTGAGTATGTGTTGGGAATTGGAGAGGGTGATTGTGTGTTGGGGATTGGAGAGGGTGAGTGTGTGTTGGGTGATTGGAGAGGGTGAGTGTGTGTTGGGGGTTTGGAGAGGGTGAGTGTGTGTGGGGATGGGAGTGTGTGAGTGTGTGTTGGGTGATTGGAGAGGGTGAGAGTGTGTTGGGGATTGGAGAGGGTGAGTGTGTGTTGGGAATTGGAGAGGGTGAGTGTGTGTTGGGGGATTGCAGAGGTTGAGTGTGTGTGGGGATGGGAGTGGGTGAGTGTGTGTTGGGTGATTGGAGAGGGTTAGTGTGTGTTGGGGATTGGAGAGGGTGAGTGTGTTTTGGGGATTGGAGAGGGTGAGTGTGTGTTGGGGATTGGAGAGGGTGAGTGTGTGTTGGGGTAGGAGAGGTTGAGTGTGTGTTGGGGATCGGAGAGGGTGAGAGTGTGTTGGGGATTGGAGAGGAGGGTGAGTGTGTGTTGGGGATTGGAGAGGGTGAGTGTGTGTTGGGGATTGGAGAGGGTGAGTGTGCGTTGGGGATTGGAGAGGGTGAGTGTGCATTGGGGATTGGAGAGTGTGAGTGTGTGTTGGGAATTGGAGAGGGTGAGTATGTGTTGGGAATTGGAGAGGGTGAGTGTGTGTTGGGAGTTTGGAGAGGGTGAGTGTGTGTTGTGGATTGGAGAGGGTAGGTGTGTGTTGGGGATTGGTGAGGGTGAGTGTGTGTTGGGGGGGATTGGAAAGGGTGAGTGTGTGTTGGGGGGATTGGAGAGGGTGAGTGTGTGCTGTGGGGGATGGACAGGGTGAGTGTGTGTTGGCGATTGGAGAGGGTGAGTGTGTGTTGGGGGTTGGTGAGGGTGAGTGTGTGTTGGGAGGTTGGAGAGTGTGAGTGTGTTGGGGATTGGAGAGGGTGAGTGTGAGCTGGGAGGTTGGAGAGGGTGAGTGTGTGTTGGGGGGATTGGAGAGGGTGAGTGTGAGCTGGGGATTGGAGAGGGTGAGTGTGTGTTGGGGATTGGAAAGGGTGAGTGTGTGTTGGGGATTGGAGAGAGTGAGTGTGTGTTGGGGGTGATTGGAGAGGGTGAGTGTGTGTTGGGAAATTGGAGACGTCGAGTGTCTTTTGGGAGATTGGAGAGGGTCAGTGTGAGCTGGGAGGTGGGAGAGGGTGAGCATGTGTTGGGGGGATTGGAGAGGGTGAGTGTGTTGCGGAATGGAGAGGGTGAGTGTGTGTTGGCGATTGGAATGGGTGAGTGTGTGTTGGGGATTGAAGAGGGTGAGTGTGTGTTGGGGATTGGAGAGGTTGAGTGTGTGTTAGGGATTGGAGAGGGTGAGTGTGTGTTGGCGATTGGAGAGGGTGAGTGTGTGTTGGGTGTTGGAGAGGGTGAGTGTGTGTTGGGAGATTGGAGAGGGTGAGTGTGTGTTGGCGATTGGAGAGGGTGTGTGTGTGTTGGGGGTTGGAGAGGGTGAGTGTGTGTTGGGGATTGGAAAGGGTGAGTGTGTGTTCAGGATTGGAGAGAGTGAGTGTGTGTTGGGGGTGATTGGAAAGGGTGAGTGTGTGTTGGGGATTGGAGAGGGTGAGTGGGTGTTGGGGATTGGAGAGGGTGAGTGTGTGTTGGGGATTGGAGAGGATGAGTGTGAGTTGGGATTTGGAGAGGGTGAGTGTGTGTTGGGGTTGGAGAGGGTGAGTGTGTGTTGGGTGATTGGAGATGGTGAGTGTGTGTTGGGGATTGGCGAGGGTGAGTGTGTGTGGGGATGGGAGTGGGTGAGTGTGTGTTGGGTGATTGGAGAGGGTGAGAGTGTGTTGGGGATTGGAGAGGGTGAGTGTGTGTTGGGGATTGGAGAGGGTGAGTGTGTGTTGGGGATTGGAGAGGATGAGTGTGTGTTGGGGATTGGAGAGTGTGAGTGTGTGTTGGGGATTGGAGAGGGTGAGTGTGTGTTGGGGTAGGAGGGGGTGAGTGTGTGTTGGGAATTGGAGAGAGTGAGTGTGTTGGGGATTGGAGAGGGTGAGTGTGTGTTGGGGATTGGAGAGGGTGAGTCTGTGTGGGGATGGGAGTGGGTGAGTGTGTGTTGGGGATTGGAGAGGGTGAGTGTGTGTTGGGGATTGGAGAGGATGAGTGTGTGTTGGGGACTGGAGAGTGTGAGTGTGTGTTGGGGATTGGAGAGGGTGAGTGTGTGTTGGGAATTGGAGAGGGTGAGTATGTGTTGGGAATTGGAGAGGGTGAGTGTGTGTTGGGGATTGGAGAGGGTGAGTGTGTGTTGGGGGGGATTGGAAAGGGTGAGTGTGTGTTGTGGGGCATTGGAGAGTGTGAGTGTGTGTTGTCGGGGATCGGAGAGGGTGAGTGTGTGTTGGGAATTGGAGAGGGTGAGTATGTGTTGGGAATTGGAGAGGGTGATTGTGTGTTGGGGATTGGAGAGGGTGAGTGTGTGTTGGGTGATTGGAGAGGGTGAGTGTGTGTTGGGGGATTGGAGAGGGTGAGTGTGTGTGGGGATGGGAGTGTGTGAGTGTGTGTTGGGTGATTGGAGAGGGTGAGAGTGTGTTGGGGATTGGAGAGGGTGAGTGTGTGTTGGGAATTGGAGAGGGTGAGTGTGTGTTGGGGGATTGAAGAGGTTGAGTGTGTGTGGGGATGGGAGTGGGTGAGTGTGTGTTGGGTGATTGGAGAGGGTTAGTGTGTGTTGGGAATTGGAGAGGGTGAGTGTGTGTTGGGGATTGGAGAGGGTGAGTGTGTGTTGGGGATTGGAGAGGGTGAGTGTGTGTTGGGGTAGGAGAGGTTGAGTGTGTGTTGGGGATCGGAGAGGGTGAGAGTGTGTTGGGGATTGGAGAGGAGGGTGAGTGTGTGTTGGGGATTGGAGAGGGTGAGTGTGTGTTGGGGATTGGAGAGGGTGAGTGTGCGTTGGGGATTGGAGAGGGTGAGTGTGCATTGGGGATTGGAGAGTGTGAGTGTGTGTTGGGAATTGGAGAGGGTGAGTATGTGTTGGGAATTGGAGAGGGTGAGTGTGTGTTGGGAGTTTGGAGAGGGTGAGTGTGTGTTGTGGATTGGAGAGGGTAGGTGTGTGTTGGGGATTGGAGAGGGTGAGTGTGTGTTGGGGGGGATTGGAAAGGGTGAGTGTGTGTTGGGGGGGATTGGAGAGGGTGAGTGTGTGCTGTGGGGGATGGACAGGGTGAGTGTGTGTTGGCGATTGGAGAGGGTGAGTGTGTGTTGGGGGTTGGTGAGGGTGAGTGTGTGTTGGGAGGTTGGAGAGTGTGAGTGTGTTGGGGATTGGAGAGGGTGAGTGTGAGCTGGGAGGTTGGAGAGGGTGAGTGTGTGTTGGGGGGATTGGAGAGGGTGAGTGTGAGCTGGGGATTGGAGAGGGTGAGTGTGTGTTGGGGATTGGAAAGGGTGAGTGTGTGTTGGGGATTGGAGAGAGTGAGTGTGTGTTGGGGGTGATTGGAGAGGGTGAGTGTGTGTTGGGAAATTGGAGACGTCGAGTGTCTTTTGGGAGATTGGAGAGGGTCAGTGTGAGCTGGGAGGTGGGAGAGGGTGAGCATGTGTTGGGGGGATTGGAGAGGGTGAGTGTGTTGCGGAATGGAGAGGGTGAGTGTGTGTTGGCGATTGGAGTGGGTGAGTGTGTGTTGGGGATTGAAGAGGGTGAGTGTGTGTTGGGGATTGGAGAGGTTGAGTGTGTGTTAGGGATTGGAGAGGGTGAGTGTGTGTTGGCGATTGGAAAGGGTGAGTGTGTGTTGGGTGTTGGAGAGGGTGAGTGTGTGTTGGGAGATTGGAGAGGGTGAGTGTGTGTTGGCGTTTGGAGAGGGTGTGTGTGTGTTGGGGGTTGGAGAGGGTGAGTGTGTGTTGGGGATTGGAAAGGGTGAGTGTGTGTTCGGGATTGGAGAGAGTGAGTGTGTGTTGGGGGTGATTGGAAAGGGTGAGTGTGTGTTGGGGATTGGAGAGGGTGAGTGTGTGTTGGGTGATTGGAGATGGTGAGTGTGTGTTGGGGATTGGAGAGGGTGAGTGTGTGTGGGGATGGGAGAGGGTGAGTGTGTGTTGGGGGGGATTGGAAAGGGTGAGTGTGTGTTGTGGGGCATTGGAGAGTGTGAGTGTGTGTTGTCGGGGATCGGAGAGGGTGATTGTGTGTTGGGGATTGGAGAGGGTGAGTGTGTGTTGGGTGATTGGAGAGGGTGAGCGTGTGTTGGGAGATTGGAGAGGGTGAGTGTGTGTTGGCGATTGGAGAGGGTGTGTGTGTGTTGGGGGTTGGAGAGGGTGAGTGTGTGTTGGGGATTGGAAAGGGTGAGTGTGTGTTCGGGATTGGAGAGAGTGAGTGTGTGTTGGGGGTGATTGGAAAGGGTGAGTGTGTGTTGGGGGTTGGAGAGGGTGAGTGTGTGTTGGGTGATTGGAGATGGTGAGTGTGTGTTGGGTGATTGGAGAGGGTGAGAGTGTGTTGGGGATTGGAGAGGGTGAGTGTGTGTTGGGGATTGGAGAGGGTGAGTGTGTGTTGGGGATTGGAGAGGATGAGTGTGTGTTGGGGATTGGAGAGTGTGAGTGTGTGTTGGGGATTGGAGAGGGTGAGTGTGTGTTGGGGTAGGAGGGGGTGAGTGTGTGTTGGGAATTGGAGAGAGTGAGTGTGTGTTGGGGGTTGGAGAGGGTGAGTGTGTGTTGGGTGATTGGCGAGGGTGAGTGTGTGTTGGGGATTGGAGAGGGTGAGTTTGTGTTGGGGGGGATTGGAGAGGGTGAGTGTGTGTTGGGGATTGGAGAGGGTGAGTGTGTGTTGGGGGTTGGAGAGGGTGAGTGTGTGTTGGGTGATTGGAGAGGGTGAGTGTGTGTTGGGGATTGGAGAGGGTGAGTGTGTGTTGTGGATTGGAGAGGGTGAGTGTGTGTTGGGAATTGGAGAGGGTGAGTGTGTGTTGGGGGTTGGAGAGGGTGAGTGTGTGTTGGGGATTGGAGAGGGTGAGTGTGTGTTGGGGGGGATTGGAGAGGGTGAGTGTGTGTTGGGGATTGGAGAGGGTGAGTGTGCGTTGGGGGTTGGAGTGGGTGAGTGTGTGTTGGGTGATTGGAGAGGGTGAGTGTGTGTTGGGGATTGGAGAGGGTGAGTGTGTGTTGGGGATTGGAGAGGGTGAGTCTGTGTTGGGGATTGGAGAGGGTGAGTGTGTGTTGGGGTAGGAGAGGTTGAGTGTGTGTTGGGGATCGGAGAGGGTGAGAGTGTGTTGGGGATTGGAGAGGAGGGTGAGTGTGTGTTGGGGATTGGAGAGGGTGAGTGTGTGTTGGGGATTGGAGAGGGTGAGTGTGCGTTGGGGATTGGAGAGGGTGAGTGTGCATTGGGGATTGGAGAGTGTGAGTGTGTGTTGGGAATTGGAGAGGGTGAGTATGTGTTGGGAATTGGAGAGGGTGAGTGTGTGTTGGGAGTTTGGAGAGGGTGAGTGTGTGTTGTGGATTGGAGAGGGTAAGTGTGTGTTGGGGATTGGAGAGGGTGAGTGTGTGTTGGGGGGGATTGGAAAGGGTGAGTGTGTGTTGGGGGGGATTGGAGAGGGTGAGTGTGTGCTGTGGGGGATGGAGAGGGTGAGTGTGTGTTGGCCATTGGAGAGGGTGAGTGTGTGTTGGGGGTTGGTGAGGGTGAGTGTGTGTTGGGAGGTTGGAGAGTGTGAGTGTGTTGGGGATTGGAGAGGGTGAGTGTGAGCTGGGAGGTTGGAGAGGGTGAGTGTGTGTTGGGGGGATTGGAGAGGGTGAGTGTGAGCTGTGGATTGGAGAGGGTGAGTGTGTGTTGGGGATTGGAAAGGGTGAGTGTGTGTTGGGGATTGGAGAGAGTGAGTGTGTGTTGGGGGTGATTGGAGAGGGTGAGTGTGTGTTGGGAAATTGGAGATGTCGAGTGTCTTTTGGGAGATTGGAGAGGGTCAGTGTGAGCTGGGAGGTGGGAGAGGGTGAGCATGTGTTGGGGGGATTGGAGAGGGTGAGTGTGTTGCGGAATGGAGAGGGTGAGTGTGTGTTGGCGATTGGAGTGGGTGAGTGTGTGTTGGGGATTGGAGAGGGTGAGTGTGTGTTGGGGATTGGAGAGGTTTAGTGTGTGTTAGGGATTGGAGAGGGTGAGTGTGTGTTGGCGATTGGAAAGGGTGAGTGTGTGTTGGGTGTTGGAGAGGGTGAGTGTGTGTTGGGAGATTGGAGAGGGTGAGTGTGTGTTGGCGATTGGAGAGGGTGTGTGTGTGTTGGGGGTTGGAGAGGGTGAGTGTGTGTTGGGAGGATGGAGAGGGTGAGTGTGTGTTGGGGATTGGAGAGGGTGAGTGTGTGTTGGGGATTGGAAAGGGTGAGTGTGTGTTCGGGATTGGAGAGAGTGAGTGTGTGTTGGGGATGATTGGAAAGGGTGAGTGTGTGTTGGGGATTGGAGAGGGTGAGTGGGTGTTGGGGATTGGAGAGGGTGAGTGTGTGTTGGGGATTGGAGAGGATGAGTGTGAGTTGGGATTTGGAGAGGGTGAGTGTGTGTTGGGGTTGGAGAGGGTGAGTGTGTGCTGGGTGATTGGAGAGGGTGAATGTGTGTTGGGGATTGGAGAGGGTGAGTGTGTGTTGGGTGATTGGAGAGGGTGAGTGTGTGTTGGGGATTGGAGAGGGTGAGTGTTTGTTGGGGGTTGGAGAGGGTGTGTGTGTGTTGGGTGATTGGAGAGGGTGAGTGTGTGTTGGGGATTGGAGAGGGTGAGTGTGTGTGGGGATGGGAGTGGGTGAGTGTGTGTTGGGTGATTGGAGAGGGTGAGTGTGTGTTGGGTGATTGGAGAGGGTGAATGTGTGTTGGGGATTGGAGAGGGTGAGTGTGTGTTGGGTGATTGGAGAGGGTGAGTGTGTGTTGGGAGATTGGAGAGGGTGAGTGTGTGTTTGCGATTGGAGAGGGTGTGTGTGAGTTGGGGGTTGGAGAGGGTGAGTGTGTGTTGGGAGGATGGAGAGGGTGAGTGTGTGTTGGGGATTGGAGACGGTGAGTGTGTGTTGGGGATTGGAAAGGGTGAGTGTGTGTTCGGGATTGGAGAGAGTGAGTGTGTGTTGGGGATGATTGGAAAGGGTGAGTGTGTGTTGGGAATTGGAGAGGGTGAGTGTGTGTTGGGGATTGGAGAGGGTGAGTGTGTGTTGGGGATTGGAGAGGATGAGTGTGAGTTGGGATTTGGAGAGGGTGAGTGTGTGTTGGGGTTGGAGAGGGTGAGAGTGTGTTGGGGATTGGAGAGGGTGAGTGTGTGTTGGGGATTGGAGAGGGTGAGTGTGTGTTGGGGATTGGAGAGGATGAGTGTGTGTTGGGGATTGGAGAGTGTGAGTGTGTGTTGCGGAATGGAGAGGGTGAGTGTGTGTTGGGTGATTGGAGAGGGTGAGTGTGTGTTGGGGATTGGAGAGGGTGAGTGTGTGTGGGGATGGGAGTGGGTGAGTGTGTGTTGGGTGATTGGAGAGGGTGAGAGTGTGTTGCGGATTGGAGAGGGTGAGTGTGTGTTGGGGATTGGAAAGGGTGAGTGTGTGTTGGGTGTTGGAGAGGGTGAGTGTGTGTTGGGGATTGGAGAGGATGAGTGTGTGTTGGGATTGGAGAGGGTGAGTGTGTGTTGGGGATTAGAGAGGGTGAGTCTGTGTTGGGGATTGGAGAGGGTGAGTGTGTGTTGGGGTAGGAGAGGTTGAGTGTGTGTTGGGGATCGGAGAGGGTGAGAGTGTGTTGGGGATTGGAGAGGAGGGTGAGTGTGTGTTGGGGATTGGAGAGGGTGAGTGTGTGTTGGGGATAGGAGAGGGTGAGTGTGCGTTGGGGATTGGAGAGGGTGAGTGTGCATTGGGGATTGGAGAGTGTGAGTGTGTGTTGGGAATTGGAGAGGGTGAGTATGTGTTGGGAATTGGAGAGGGTGAGTGTGTGTTGGGAGTTTGGAGAGGGTGAGTGTGTGTTGTGGATTGGAGAGGGTAAGTGTGTGTTGGGGATTGGAGAGGGTGAGTGTGTGTTGGGGGGGATTGGAAAGGGTGAGTGTGTGTTGGGGGGGATTGGAGAGGGTGAGTGTGTGCTGTGGGGGATGGAGAGGGTGAGTGTGTGTTGGCGATTGGAGAGGGTGAGTGTGTGTTGGGGGTTGGTGAGGGTGAGTGTGTGTTGGGAGGTTGGAGAGTGTGAGTGTGTTGGGGATTGGAGAGGGTGAGTGTGAGCTGGGAGGTTGGAGAGGGTGAGTGTGTGTTGGGGGGATTGGAGAGGGTGAGTGTGAGCTGTGGATTGGAGAGGGTGAGTGTGTGTTGGGGATTGGAAAGGGTGAGTGTGTGTTGGGGATTGGAGAGAGTGAGTGTGTGTTGGGGGTGATTGGAGACGGTGAGTGTGTGTTGGGAAATTGGAGATGTCGAGTGTCTTTTGGGAGATTGGAGAGGGTCAGTGTGAGCTGGGAGGTGGGAGAGGGTGAGCATGTGTTGGGGGGATTGGAGAGGGTGAGTGTGTTGCGGAATGGAGAGGGTGAGTGTGTGTTGGCGATTGGAGTGGGTGAGTGTGTGTTGGGGATTGGAGAGGGTGAGTGTGTGTTGGGGATTGGAGAGGTTTAGTGTGTGTTAGGGATTGGAGAGGGTGAGTGTGTGTTGGCGATTGGAAAGGGTGAGTGTGTGTTGGGTGTTGGAGAGGGTGAGTGTGTGTTGGGAGATTGGAGAGGGTGAGTGTGTGTTGGCGATTGGAGAGGGTGTGTGTGTGTTGGGGGTTGGAGAGGGTGAGTGTGTGTTGGGAGGATGGAGAGGGTGAGTGTGTGTTGGGGATTGGAGAGGGTGAGTGTGTGTTGGGGATTGGAAAGGGTGAGTGTGTGTTCGGGATTGGAGAGAGTGAGTGTGTGTTGGGGATGATTGGAAAGGGTGAATGTGTGTTGGGGATTGGAGAGGGTGAGTGGGTGTTGGGGATTGGAGAGGGTGAGTGTGTGTTGGGGAGTGGAGAGGATGAGTGTGAGTTGGGATTTGGAGAGGGTGAGTGTGTGTTGGGGTTGGAGAGGGTGAGTGTGTGTTGGGTGATTGGAGAGGGTGAATGTGTGTTGGGGATTGGAGAGAGTGAGTGTGTGTTGGGTGATTGGAGAGGGTGAGTGTGTGTTGGGGATTGGAGAGGGTGAGTGTTTGTTGGGGGTTGGAGAGGGTGTGTGTGTGTTGGGTGATTGGAGAGGGTGAGTGTGTGTTGGGGATTGGAGAGGGTGAGTGTTTGTTGGGGGTTGGAGAGGGTGTGTGTGTGTTGGGTGATTGGAGAGGGTGAGTGTGTGTTGGGGATTGGAGTGGGTGAGTGTGTGTTGGGGATTGGAGAGGGTGAGTGTGTGTTGGGGATTGGAGAGGTTTAGTGTGTGTTAGGGATTGGAGAGGGTGAGTGTGTGTTGGCGATTGGAAAGGGTGAGTGTGTGTTGGGTGTTGGAGAGGGTGAGTGTGTGTTGGGAGATTGGAGAGGGTGAGTGTGTGTTGGCGATTGGAGAGGGTGTGTGTGTGTTGGGGGTTGGAGAGGGTGAGTGTGTGTTGGGAGGATGGAGAGGGTGAGTGTGTGTTGGGGATTGGAGAGGGTGAGTGTGTGTTGGGGATTGGAAAGGGTGAGTGTGTGTTCGGGATTGGAGAGAGTGAGTGTGTGTTGGGGATGATTGGAAAGGGTGAGTGTGTGTTGGGGATTGGAGAGGGTGAGTGGGTGTTGGGGATTGGAGAGGGTGAGTGTGTGTTGGGGATTGGAGAGGATGAGTGTGAGTTGGGATTTGGAGAGGGTGAGTGTGTGTTGGGGTTGGAGAGGGTGAGTGTGTGTTGGGTGATTGGAGAGGGTGAATGTGTGTTGGGGATTGGAGAGGGTGAGTGTGTGTTGGGTGATTGGAGAGGGTGAGTGTGTGTTGGGGATTGGAGAGGGTGAGTGTTTGTTGGGGGTTGGAGAGGGTGTGTGTGTGTTGGGTGATTGGAGAGGGTGAGTGTGTGTTGGGGATTGGAGAGGGTGAGTGTGTGTGGGGATGGGAGTGGGTGAGTGTGTGTTGGGTGATTGGAGAGGGTGAGTGTGTGTTGGGTGATTGGAGAGGGTGAATGTGTGTTGGGGATTGGAGAGGGTGAGTGTGTGTTGGGTGATTGGAGAGGGTGAGTGTGTGTTGGGAGATTGGAGAGGGTGAGTGTGTGTTTGCGATTGGAGAGGGTGTGTGTGAGTTGGGGGTTGGAGAGGGTGAGTGTGTGTTGGGAGGATGGAGAGGGTGAGTGTGTGTTGGGGATTGGAGAGGGTGAGTGTGTGTTGGGGATTGGAAAGGGTGAGTGTGTGTTCGGGATTGGAGAGAGTGAGTGTGTGTTGGGGATGATTGGAAAGGGTGAGTGTGTGTTGGGAATTGGAGAGGGTGAGTGTGTGTTGGGGATTGGAGAGGGTGAGTGTGTGTTGGGGATTGGAGAGGATGAGTGTGAGTTGGGATTTGGAGAGGGTGAGTGTGTGTTGGGGTTGGAGAGGGTGAGAGTGTGTTGGGGATTGGAGAGGGTGAGTGTGTGTTGGGGATTGGAGAGGGTGAGTGTGTGTTGGGGATTGGAGAGGATGAGTGTGTGTTGGGGATTGGAGAGTGTGAGTGTGTGTTGCGGAATGGAGAGGGTGAGTGTGTGTTGGGTGATTGGAGAGGGTGAGTGTGTGTTGGGGATTGGAGAGGGTGAGTGTGTGTGGGGATGGGAGTGGGTGAGTGTGTGTTGGGTGATTGGAGAGGGTGAGAGTGTGTTGCGGATTGGAGAGGGTGAGTGTGTGTTGGGGATTGGAAAGGGTGAGTGTGTGTTGGGTGTTGGAGAGGGTGAGTGTGTGTTGGGGATTGGAGAGGATGAGTGTGTGTTGGGATTGGAGAGGGTGAGTGTGTGTTGGGGATTGGAGAGGGTGAGTCTGTGTTGGGGATTGGAGAGGGTGAGTGGGTGTTGGGGGAGGAGAGGTTGAGTGTGTGTTGGGGATCGGAGAGGGTGAGAGTGTGTTGGGGATTGGAGAGGAGGGTGAGTGTGTGTTGGGGATTGGAGAGGGTGAGTGTGTGTTGGGGATAGGAGAGGGTGAGTGTGCGTTGGGGATTGGAGAGGGTGTGTGTGCATTGGGGATTGGAGAGTGTGAGTGTGTGTTGGGAATTGGAGAGGGTGAGTATGTGTTGGGAATTGGAGAGGGTGAGTGTGTGTTGGGAGTTTGGAGAGGGTGAGTGTGTGTTGTGGATTGGAGAGGGTAAGTGTGTGTTGGGGATTGGAGAGGGTGAGTGTGTGTTGGGGGGGATTGGAAAGGGTGAGTGTGTGTTGGGGGGGTTTGGAGAGGGTGAGTGTGTGCTGTGGGGGATGGAGAGGGTGAGTGTGTGTTGGCGATTGGAGAGGGTGAGTGTGTGTTGGGGGTTGGTGAGGGTGAGTGTGTGTTGGGAGGTTGGAGAGTGTGAGTGTGTTGGGGATTGGAGAGGGTGAGTGTGAGCTGGGAGGTTGGAGAGGGTGAGTGTGTGTTGGGGGGATTGGAGAGGGTGAGTGTGAGCTGTGGATTGGAGAGGGTGAGTGTGTGTTGGGGATTGGAAAGGGTGAGTGTGTGTTGGGGATTGGAGAGAGTGAGTGTGTGTTGGGGGTGATTGGAGACGGTGAGTGTGTGTTGGGAAATTGGAGATGTCGAGTGTCTTTTGGGAGATTGGAGAGGGTCAGTGTGAGCTGGGAGGTGGGAGAGGGTGAGCATGTGTTGGGGGGATTGGAGAGGGTGAGTGTGTTGCGGAATGGAGAGGGTGAGTGTGTGTTGGCGATTGGAGTGGGTGAGTGTGTGTTGGGGATTGGAGAGGGTGAGTGTGTGTTGGGGATTGGAGAGGTTTAGTGTGTGTTAGGGATTGGAGAGGGTGAGTGTGTGTTGGCGATTGGAAAGGGTGAGTGTGTGTTGGGTGTTGGAGAGGGTGAGTGTGTGTTGGGAGATTGGAGAGGGTGAGTGTGTGTTGGCGATTGGAGAGGGTGTGTGTGTGTTGGGGGTTGGAGAGGGTGAGTGTGTGTTGGGAGGATGGAGAGGGTGAGTGTGTGTTGGGGATTGGAGAGGGTGAGTGTGTGTTGGGGATTGGAAAGGGTGAGTGTGTGTTCGGGATTGGAGAGAGTGAGTGTGTGTTGGGGATGATTGGAAAGGGTGAATGTGTGTTGGGGATTGGAGAGGGTGAGTGGGTGTTGGGGATTGGAGAGGGTGAGTGTGTGTTGGGGAGTGGAGAGGATGAGTGTGAGTTGGGATTTGGAGAGGGTGAGTGTGTGTTGGGGTTGGAGAGGGTGAGTGTGTGTTGGGTGATTGGAGAGGGTGAATGTGTGTTGGGGATTGGAGAGGGTGAGTGTGTGTTGGGTGATTGGAGAGGGTGAGTGTGTGTTGGGGATTGGAGAGGGTGAGTGTTTGTTGGGGGTTGGAGAGGGTGTGTGTGTGTTGGGTGATTGGAGAGGGTGAGTGTGTGTTGGGGATGGGAGAGGGTGAGTGTGTGTGGGGATGGGAGTGGGTGAGTGTGTGTTGGGTGATTGGAGAGGGTGAGTGTGTGTTGGGTGATTGGAGAGGGTGAATGTGTGTTGGGGATTGGAGAGGGTGAGTGTGTGTTGGGTGATTGGAGAGGGTGAGTGTGTGTTGGGAGATTGGAGAGGGTGAGTGTGTGTTGGCGATTGGAGAGGGTGTGTGTGAGTTGGGGGTTGGAGAGGGTGAGTGTGTGTTGGGAGGATGGAGAGGGTGAGTGTGTGTTGGGGATTGGAGAGGGTGAGTGTGTGTTGGGGATTGGAAAGGGTGAGTGTGTGTTCGGGATTGGAGAGAGTGAGTGTGTGTTGGGGATGATTGGAAAGGGTGAGTGTGTGTTGGGGATTGGAGAGGGTGAGTGTGTGTTGGGGATTGGAGAGGATGAGTGTGAGTTGGGATTTGGAGAGGGTGAGTGTGTGTTGGGGTTGGAGAGGGTGAGAGTGTGTTGGGGATTGGAGAGGGTGAGTGTGTGTTGGGGATTGGAGAGGGTGAGTGTGTGTTGGGGATTGGAGAGGATGAGTGTGTGTTGGGGATTGGAGAGTGTGAGTGTGTGTTGCGGAATGGAGAGGGTGAGTGTGTGTTGGGTGATTGGAGAGGGTGAGTGTGTGTTGGGGATTGGAGAGGGTGAGTGTGTGTGGGGATGGGAGTGGGTGAGTGTGTGTTGGGTGATTGGAGAGGGTGAGAGTGTGTTGTGGATTGGAGAGGGTGAGTGTGTGTTGGGGATTGGAAAGGGTGAGTGTGTGTTGGGTGTTGGAGAGGGTGAGTGTGTGTTGGGGATTGGAGAGGATGAGTGTGTGTTGGGATTGGAGAGTGTGAGTGTGTGTTGGGGATTGGAGAGGGTGAGCGTGTGTTGGGGATTGGAGAGGGTGAGTGTGTGTTGGGATTGGAGAGTGTGAGTGTGTGTTGGGGTTTGGAGAGGGTGAGTGTGTGTTGGGGATTGGAGAGGGTGAGTGTGTGTTGGGGACTGGAGAGTGTGAGTGTGTGTTGGGAATTGGAGAGGGTGAGTATGTGTTGGGAATTGGAGAGGGTGAGTGTGTGTTGGGAGGTTGGAGAGGGTGAGTGTGTGTTGGGGATTGGAGAGGGTGAGTGTGTGTTGGGGGGATTGGAGAGGGTGAGTGTGTGTTGGGGATTGGAGAGGGTGAGTGTGTGTTGGGGATTGGAGTGGGTGAGTGTGTGTTGGGAATTGGAGAGGGTGAGTATGTGTTGGGAATTGGAGAGGTTGAGTGTGTGTTGGGGATTGGAGAGGGTGAGTGTGTGTTGGGGATTGGAGAGGGTGAGTGTGTGTTGGGGGGGATTGGAAATGGTGAGTGTGTGTTGTGGGGCATTGGAGAGTGTGAGTGTGTGCTGTGGGGGATCGGAGAGGGTGAGTGTGTGTTGGAAATTGGAGAGGGTGAGTATGTTTTGGGAATTGGAGATGGTGATTGTGTGTTGGGGATTGGAGAGGGTGAGTGTGTGTTGGGTGATTGGAGAGGGTGAGTGTGTGTTGGGGGATTGGAGAGGGTGAGTGTGTGTGGGGATGGGAGTGTGTGAGTGTGTGTTGGATGATTGGAGAGGGTGAGAGTGTGTTGGGGATTGGAGAGGGTGAGTGTGTGTTGGGGATTGGAGAGGGTGAGTGTGTGTTGGGGATTGGAGAGGATGAGTGTGTGATGGGATTGGAGAGTGTGAGTGTGTGTTGGGGATTGGAGAGGGTGAGTGTGTGTTGGGGTAGGAGAGGTTGAGTGTGTGTTGGGGATCGGAGAGGGTGAGTGTGTGTTGGGGATTGGAGAGGAGGGTGAGTGTGTGTTGGGGATTGGAGAGGGTGAGTGTGTGTTGGGGATTGGAGAGGGTGACTGTGCGTTGGGGATTGGAGAGGGTGAGTGTGCATTGGGGATTGGAGAGTGTGAGTGTGTGTTGGGAATTGGAGAAGGTGAGTATGTGTTGGGAATTGGAGAAGGTGAGTATGTGTTGGGAATTGGAGAGGGTGAGTGTGTGTTGGGAGGTTGGAGAGGGTGAGTGTGTGTTGTGGATTGGAGAGGGTAACTGTGTGTTGGGGATTGAAGAGGGTGAGTGTGTGTTGGGGGGGATTGGAGAGGGTGAGTGTGTGCTGTTGGGGATGGAGAGGGTGAGTGTGTGTTGGGGGTTGGAGAGTGTGAGTGTGTGTTGCGGATTGGAGAGGGTGAGTGTGTGTTGGGGATTGGAGAGGGTGAGTGTGCATTGGGGGTTGGAGAGAGTGAGTGTGTGTTGTGGGTTGGAGAGGGTGAGTGTGTGTTAGGGATTGGAGAGGGTGAGTGTGTGTTGGCGATTGGAAAGGGTGAGTGTGTGTTGGGTGTTGGAGAGGGTGAGTGTGTGTTGGGAGATTGGAGAGGGTGAGTGTGTGTTGGCGATTGGAGAGGGTGAGTGTGTGTTGGGGGTTGGAGAGGGTGAGTGTGTGTTGGGAGGATGGAGAGGGTGAGTGTGTGTTGGGGATTGGAGAGGGTGAGTGTGTGTTGGGGATTGGAAAGGGTGAGTGTGTGTTGGGGATTGGAGAGGGTGAGTGTGTGTTGGGGATTGGAGAGGATGAGTGTGAGTTGGGATTTGGAGAGGGTGAGTGTGTGTTGGGGTTGGAGAGGGTGAGAGTGTGTTGGGGATTGGAGAGGGTGAGTGTGTGTTGGGGATTGGAGAGGGTGAGTGTGTGTTGGGTGTTGGAGAGGGTGAGTGTGTGTTGGGGATTGGAGAGGATGAGTGTGTGTTGGGATTGGAGAGTGAGTGTGTGTGTTGGGGATTGGAGAGGGTGAGTGTGTGTTGGGGATTGGAGAGGGTGAGTGTGTGTTGGGATTGGAGAGTGTGAGTGTGTGTTGGGGTTTGGAGAGGGTGAGTGTGTGTTGGGGATTGGAGAGGGTGAGTGTGTGTTGGGGATTGGAGAGTGTGAGTGTGTGTTGGGAATTGGAGAGGGTGAGTATGTGTTGGGAATTGGAGAGGGTGAGTGTGTGTTGGGAGGTTGGAGAGGGTGAGTGTGTGTTGGGGATTGGAGAGGGTGAGTGTGTGTTGGGGGGATTGGAGAGGGTGAGTGTGTGTTGGGGATTGGAGAGGGTGAGTGTGTGTTGGGGGTTGGAGAGGGTGAGTGTGTGTTGGGTGATTGGAGACGGTGAGTGTTTGTTGGGGATTGGAGAGGGTGAGTCTGTGTGGGGATGGGAGTGGGTGAGTGTGTGTTGGGGATTGGAGAGGGTGAGTGTGTGTTGGGGATTGGAGAGGATGAGTGTGTTGGGGATTGGAGAGTGTGAGTGTGTGTTGGGGATTGGAGTGGGTGAGTGTGTGTTGGGAATTGGAGAGGGTGAGTATGTGTTGGAAATTGGAGAGGTTGAGTGTGTGTTGGGGATTGGAGAGGGTGAGTGTGTGTTGGGGATTGGAGAGGGTGAGTGTGTGTTGGGGGGGATTGGAAATGGTGAGTGTGTGTTGTGGGGCATTGGAGAGTGTGAGTGTGTGCTGTGGGGGATCGGAGAGGGTGAGTGTGTGTTGGAAATTGGAGAGGGTGAGTATGTTTTGGGAATTGGAGATGGTGATTGTGTGTTGGGGATTGGAGAGGGTGAGTGTGTGTTGGGTGATTGGAGAGGGTGAGTGTGTGTTGGGGATTGGAGAGGGTGAGTGTTTGTTGGGGGTTGGAGAGGGTGTGTGTGTGTTGGGGATTGGAGAGGGTGAGTGTTTGTTGGGGGTTGGAGAGGGTGTGTGTGTGTTGGGTGATTGGAGAGGGTGAGTGTGTGTTGGGGATGGGAGAGGGTGAGTGTGTGTGGGGATGGGAGTGGGTGAGTGTGTGTTGGGTGATTGGAGAGGGTGAATGTGTGTTGGGGATTGGAGAGGGTGAGTGTGTGTTGGGTGATTGGAGAGGGTGAGTGTGTGTTGGGAGATTGGAGAGGGTGAGTGTGTGTTGGCGATTGGAGAGGGTGTGTGTGAGTTGGGGGTTGGAGAGGGTGAGTGTGTGTTGGGAGGATGGAGAGGGTGAGTGTGTGTTGGGGATTGGAGAGGGTGAGTGTGTGTTGGGGATTGGAAAGGGTGAGTGTGTGTTCGGGATTGGAGAGAGTGAGTGTGTGTTGGGGATGATTGGAAAGGGTGAGTGTGTGTTGGCAATTGGAGAGGGTGAGTGTGTGTTGGGGATTGGAGAGGGTGAGTGTGTGTTGGGGATTGGAGAGGATGAGTGTGAGTTGGGATTTGGAGAGGGTGAGTGTGTGTTGGGGTTGGAGAGGGTGAGAGTGTGTTGGGGATTGGAGAGGGTGAGTGTGTGTTGGGGATTGGAGAGGGTGAGTGTGTGTTGGGGATTGGAGAGGATGAGTGTGTGTTGGGGATTGGAGAGTGTGAGTGTGTGTTGCGGAATGGAGAGGGTGAGTGTGTGTTGGGTGATTGGAGAGGGTGAGTGTGTGTTGGGGATTGGAGAGGGTGAGTGTGTGTGGGGATGGGAGTGGGTGAGTGTGTGTTGGGTGATTGGAGAGGGTGAGAGTGTGTTGCGGATTGGAGAGGGTGAGTGTGTGTTGGGGATTGGAAAGGGTGAGTGTGTGTTGGGTGTTGGAGAGGGTGAGTGTGTGTTGGGGATTGGAGAGGATGAGTGTGTGTTGGGATTGGAGAGTGTGAGTGTGTGTTGGGGATTGGAGAGGGTGAGCGTGTGTTGGGGATTGGAGAGGGTGAGTGTGTGTTGGGATTGGAGAGTGTGAGTGTGTGTTGGGGTTTGGAGAGGGTGAGTGTGTGTTGGGGATTGGAGAGGGTGAGTGTGTGTTGGGGACTGGAGAGTGTGAGTGTGTGTTGGGAATTGGAGAGGGTGAGTATGTGTTGGGAATTGGAGAGGGTGAGTGTGTGTTGGGAGGTTGGCGAGGGTGAGTGTGTGTTGGGGATTGGAGAGGGTGAGTGTGTGTTGGGGGGATTGGAGAGGGTGAGTGTGTGTTGGGGATTGGAGAGGGTGAGTGTGTGTTGGGGATTGGAGTGGGTGAGTGTGTGTTGGGAATTGGAGAGGGTGAGTATGTGTTGGGAATTGGAGAGGTTGAGTGTGTGTTGGGGATTGGAGAGGGTGAGTGTGTGTTGGGGATTGGAGAGGGTGAGTGTGTGTTGGGGGGGATTGGAAATGGTGAGTGTGTGTTGTGGGGCATTGGAGAGTGTGAGTGTGTGCTGTGGGGGATCGGAGAGGGTGAGTGTGTGTTGGAAATTGGAGAGGGTGAGTATGTTTTGGGAATTGGAGATGGTGATTGTGTGTTGGGGATTGGAGAGGGTGAGTGTGTGTTGGGTGATTGGAGAGGGTGAGTGTGTGTTGGGGGATTGGAGAGGGTGAGTGTGTGTGGGGATGGGAGTGTGTGAGTGTGTGTTGGATGATTGGAGAGGGTGAGAGTGTGTTGGGGATTGGAGAGGGTGAGTGTGTGTTGGGGATTGGAGAGGGTGAGTGTGTGTTGGGGATTGGAGAGGATGAGTGTGTGATGGGATTGGAGAGTGTGAGTGTGTGTTGGGGATTGGAGAGGGTGAGTGTGTGTTGGGGTAGGAGAGGTTGAGTGTGTGTTGGGGATCGGAGAGGGTGAGTGTGTGTTGGGGATTGGAGAGGAGGGTGAGTGTGTGTTGGGGATTGGAGAGGGTGAGTGTGTGTTGGGGATTGGAGAGGGTGACTGTGCGTTGGGGATTGGAGAGGGTGAGTGTGCATTGGGGATTGGAGAGTGTGAGTGTGTGTTGGGAATTGGAGAAGGTGAGTATGTGTTGGGAATTGGAGAAGGTGAGTATGTGTTGGGAATTGGAGAGGGTGAGTGTGTGTTGGGAGGTTGGAGAGGGTGAGTGTGTGTTGTGGATTGGAGAGGGTAACTGTGTGTTGGGGATTGAAGAGGGTGAGTGTGTGTTGGGGGGGATTGGAGAGGGTGAGTGTGTGCTGTTGGGGATGGAGAGGGTGAGTGTGTGTTGGGGGTTGGAGAGTGTGAGTGTGTGTTGCGGATTGGAGAGGGTGAGTGTGTGTTGGGGATTGGAGAGGGTGAGTGTGCATTGGGGGTTGGAGAGAGTGAGTGTGTGTTGTGGGTTGGAGAGGGTGAGTGTGTGTTAGGGATTGGAGAGGGTGAGTGTGTGTTGGCGATTGGAAAGGGTGAGTGTGTGTTGGGTGTTGGAGAGGGTGAGTGTGTGTTGGGAGATTGGAGAGGGTGAGTGTGTGTTGGCGATTGGAGAGGGTGAGTGTGTGTTGGGGGTTGGAGAGGGTGAGTGTGTGTTGGGAGGATGGAGAGGGTGAGTGTGTGTTGGGGATT
This sequence comes from Scyliorhinus torazame, assembly GCF_047496885.1. Classification (NCBI taxonomy): domain Eukaryota; kingdom Metazoa; phylum Chordata; class Chondrichthyes; order Carcharhiniformes; family Scyliorhinidae; genus Scyliorhinus; species Scyliorhinus torazame. Next base: position 6,110,772 of record NC_092713.1, read on the forward strand.
GGAGAGGGTGAGTGTGTGTTGGGGATTGGAAAGGGTGAGTGTGTGTTGGGGATTGGAGAGGGTGAGTGTGTGTTGGGGATTGGAGAGGATGAGTGTGAGTTGGGATTTGGAGAGGGTGAGTGTGTGTTGGGGTTGGAGAGGGTGAGAGTGTGTTGGGGATTGGAGAGGGTGAGTGTGTGTTGGGGATTGGAGAGGGTGAGTGTGTGTTGGGTGTTGGAGAGGGTGAGTGTGTGTTGGGGATTGGAGAGGATGAGTGTGTGTTGGGATTGGAGAGTGAGTGTGTGTGTTGGGGATTGGAGAGGGTGAGTGTGTGTTGGGGATTGGAGAGGGTGAGTGTGTGTTGGGATTGGAGAGTGTGAGTGTGTGTTGGGGTTTGGAGAGGGTGAGTGTGTGTTGGGGATTGGAGAGGGTGAGTGTGTGTTGGGGATTGGAGAGTGTGAGTGTGTGTTGGGAATTGGAGAGGGTGAGTATGTGTTGGGAATTGGAGAGGGTGAGTGTGTGTTGGGAGGTTGGAGAGGGTGAGTGTGTGTTGGGGATTGGAGAGGGTGAGTGTGTGTTGGGGGGATTGGAGAGGGTGAGTGTGTGTTGGGGATTGGAGAGGGTGAGTGTGTGTTGGGGGTTGGAGAGGGTGAGTGTGTGTTGGGTGATTGGAGACGGTGAGTGTTTGTTGGGGATTGGAGAGGGTGAGTCTGTGTGGGGATGGGAGTGGGTGAGTGTGTGTTGGGGATTGGAGAGGGTGAGTGTGTGTTGGGGATTGGAGAGGATGAGTGTGTTGGGGATTGGAGAGTGTGAGTGTGTGTTGGGGATTGGAGTGGGTGAGTGTGTGTTGGGAATTGGAGAGGGTGAGTATGTGTTGGAAATTGGAGAGGTTGAGTGTGTGTTGGGGATTGGAGAGGGTGAGTGTGTGTTGGGGATTGGAGAGGGTGAGTGTGTGTTGGGGGGGATTGGAAATGGTGAGTGTGTGTTGTGGGGCATTGGAGAGTGTGAGTGTGTGCTGTGGGGGATCGGAGAGGGTGAGTGTGTGTTGGAAATTGGAGAGGGTGAGTATGTTTTGGGAATTGGAGATGGTGATTGTGTGTTGGGGATTGGAGAGGGTGAGTGTGTGTTGGGTGATTGGAGAGGGTGAGTGTGTGTTGGGGGATTGGAGAGGGTGAGTGTGTGTGGGGATGGGAGTGTGTGAGTGTGTGTTGGATGATTGGAGAGGGTGAGAGTGTGTTGGGGATTGGAGAGGGTGAGTGTGTATTGGGAATTGGAGAGGGTGAGTGTGTGTTGGGGGATTGGAGAGGTTGAGTGTGTGTGGTGATGGGAGTGGGTGAGTGTGTGTTGGGTGATTGGAGAGGGTGAGAGTGTGTAAGGGATTGGAGAGGGTGAGTGTGTGTTGGGGATTGGAGAGGGTGAGTGTGTGTTGGGGATTGGAGAGGATGAGTGTGTGATGGGATTGGAGAGTGTGAGTGTGTGTTGGGGATTGGAGAGGGTGAGTGTGTGTTGGGGTAGGAGAGGTTGAGTGTGTGTTGGGGATCGGAGAGGGTGAGTGTGTGTTGGGGATTGGAGAGGAGGGTGAGTGTGTGTTGGGGATTGGAGAGGGTGAGTGTGTGTTGGGGATTGGAGAGGGTGACTGTGCGTTGGGGATTGGAGAGGGTGAGTGTGCATTGGGGATTGGAGAGTGTGAGTGTGTGTTGGGAATTGGAGAAGGTGAGTATGTGTTGGGAATTGGAGAAGGTGAGTATGTGTTGGGAATTGGAGAGGGTGAGTGTGTGTTCGGAGGTTGGAGAGGGTGAGTGTGTGTTGTGGATTGGAGAGGGTAACTGTGTGTTGGGGATTGAAGAGGGTGAGTGTGTGTTGGGGGGGATTGGAGAGGGTGAGTGTGTGCTGTTGGGGATGGAGAGGGTGAGTGTGTGTTGGGGGTTGGAGAGTGTGAGTGTGTGTTGCGGATTGGAGAGGGTGAGTGTGTGTTGGGGATTGGAAAGGGTGAGTGTGTGTTGGGTGTTGGAGAGGGTGAGTGTGTGTTGGGAGATTGGAGAGGGTGAGTGTGTGTTGGGGGTTGGAGAGAGTGAGTGTGTGTTGTGGGTTGGAGAGGGTGAGTGTGTGTTAGGGATTGGAGAGGGTGAGTGTGTGTTGGCGATTGGAAAGGGTGAGTGTGTGTTGGGTGTTGGAGAGGGTGAGTGTGTGTTGGGAGATTGGAGAGGGTGAGTGTGTGTTGGCGATTGGAGAGGGTGAGTGTGTGTTGGGGGTTGGAGAGGGTGAGTGTGTGTTGGGAGGATGGAGAGGGTGAGTGTGTGTTGGGGATTGGAGAGGGTGAGTGTGTGTTGGGGATTGGAAAGGGTGAGTTTGTGTTCGGGATTGGAGAGAGTGAGTGTGTGTTGGGGGTGATTGGAAAGGGTGAGTGTGTGTTGGGGATTGGAGAGGGTGAGTGTGTGTTGGGGATTGGAGAGGGTGAGTGTGTGTTGGGGGGGATTGGAAAGGGTGAGTGTGTGTTGGGGGGTTTGGAGAGGGTGAGTGTGTGCTGTGGGGGATTGGAGAGGGTGAGTGTGTGTTGGGGTTGGAGAGTGTGAGTGTGTGTTGCGGATTGGAGAGGGTGAGTGTGTGTTGGGAGGTTGGAGAGGGTGAGTGTGCATTGGGGGTTGGAGAGAGTGAGTGTGTGTTGTGGGTTGGAGAGGGTGAGTATGTGTTGGGAATTGGAGAGGGTGAGTGTGTGTTGGGAGGTTGGAGAGGGTGAGTGTGTGTTGTGGATTGGAGAGGGTGAGTATGTGTTGGGAATTGGAGAGGGTGAGTGTGTGTTGGGAGGTTGGAGAGGGTGAGTGTGTGCTGTGGATTGGAGAGGGTAAGTGTGTGTTGGGGATTGGAGAGGGTGAGTGTGTGTTGGGGGGGATTGGAAAGGGTGAGTGTGTGTTGGAGGTTTGGAGAGGGTGAGTGTGTGCTGTGGGGGATTGGAGAGGGTGAGTGTGTGTTGGGGGTTGGAGAGTGTGAGTGTGTGTTGCGGATTGGAGAGGGTGAGTGTGTGTTGGGAGGTTTGAGAGGGTGAGTGTGCATTTGGGGTTGGAGAGAGTGAGTGTGTGTTGTGGGTTGGAGAGGGTGAGTGTGTGTTGGGAGGTTGGAGAGGGTGAGTGTGTGTTGGGGATTGGAGAGTGTGTGTGTGTTGGGGGTTGGAGAGGGTGAGTGTGTGTTGGGGGTTGGAGAGGGTGAGTGTGTGTTGGGGATTGGAGAGGGTGAGTGTGTGTTGGTGATTGGAGAGAGTGAGTGTGCGTTGGGAGGTTGGAGAGGGTGAGAGTATGTGTTAGGGATTGGAGAGGGTGAGTATGTGTTGGGTGGTTGGAGAGGGTGAATGTGTGTTGGGTATTGGAGATGGTGAGTGTGTTTTGGGTGATTGGAGAGGGTGAGTGTGTGTTGGCGATTGGAGAGGGTGAGTGTGTGTTGGGAGGTTGGAGAGGGTGAGTGTGTGTTGGCGATTGGAGAGGGAGAGTGTGTGTTGGGGATTGGAGAGGGTGAGTGTGTCTTGGATGGTTGGAGAGGGTGAATGTGTGTTGGGGATTGGAGCTGGTGAGTGTGTTTTGGGTGATTGGAGAGGGTGAGTGTGTGTTGGCGATTGGAGAGGGTGAGTGTGTGTTGGGAAGTTGGAGAGGGTGAGTGTGTGTTGGCGATTGGAGAGGGTGAGTGTGTGTTGGGGATTGGAGAGGGTGAGTGTGTGTTGGGAATTGGAGAGGGTGAGTGTGTGTTGGGGGGGATTGGAGAGGGTGAGTGTGTGTTGGGGATTGGAGAGGGTGAGTGTGTGTTGGGGGTTGGAGAGGGTGAGTGTGTGTTGGGTGATTGGAGAGGGTGAGTGTGTGTTGGGGATTGGAGAGGGTGAGTCTGTGTGGGGATGGGAGTGGGTGAGTGTGTGTTGGGGATTGGAGAGGGTGAGTGTGTGTTGGGGATTGGAGAGTGTGAGTGTGTGTTGGGGATTGGAGAGTGTGAGTGTGTGTTGGGGATAGGAGAGGGTGAGTGTGCGTTGGGAATTGGAGAGGGTGAGTATGTGTTGGGAATTGGAGAGGGTGATTGTGTGTTGGGGATAGGAGAGTGAGTGTGTGTTGGGTGATTGGAGAGGGTGAGTGTCTGTTGGGGATTGGAGAGGGTGAGTGTGTTGGGGATTGGAGAGGGTGAATGTGTGTTGGGGATTGGAGAGGGTGAGAGTGTGTTGGGTCTTGGAGAGGGTGAGTGTGTGTTGGGTATTGGAGAGGGTGAGTGTGTTGGGGATTGGAGAGGGTGAGAGTGTGATGGGGCTTGGAGAGGGTGAGTGTGTGTTGGGTATTGGGGAGGGGGAGTGTGTGTTGGGTATTGGAGAGGGGGAGTGTGTGTTGGGGATTGGAGAGGGTGAGTGTGTGTTGGGTAATGGAGAGGGGGAGTGTGTGTTGGGGTTTGGCGAGGGTGAGTGTGTGTTGGGGATTGGAGAGGGTGAGTGTGAGTTGGCGATTGGAGAGGGTGAGTGTGTGTTGGGAGATTGGAGAGGGTGAATTTGTGTTGGGGATTGGAGAGGGTGAGTGTGTGTTGGGTATTGGAGAGGTTGAGTGTGTGTTGGGGATTGGAGAGGGGGTGTGTGTGTTGGGGATTGGAGAGGGTGAGTGTGTGTTGGGTATTGGAGAGGGGGAGCCTGTTTTGCGGGATTGAGCAGTATAGTACATTGAGCTCCAGAAGGTGTGTGTCGATGGTGACGCTCGGTCTGAAGGGGAACAGCATTCTGGGGGAGGATGTGAGACATTCGGAGACTATTTCTGTTTACCGTGTATCAGTTTAGAAAATCCCGTAGTATTTATCACAGAAAATGGTTTATAAATATCTCTGTGTTATTCTGTGTCTCAGTCACTACCCAGAGTATCACCTTGTGTTGTAAAACAGACTGTGGGTTGAGTCACCAAACTCTGAGTTTGTGTTTCACGGAGAGAGACATTTCTATAAGATTGAGAATTAATGTTTGTATTTTGGGTTTGAGCTGCTGCTGAGTTTGGGGAGGTGATGGAGTGAGGAGAATAGTTTTTCTCTCGTTTGGGATCTTTACGTGTCTCCTTTATTCCAATTGGCTGCTGAGTTCCCAATTGGTCTTCATTTCCCTGTAACGTTGCAGCTGATTGGACGGAGGGACTGAGGGTCAGGTTCGAAGGTCAGGAGCAGCAACTATTCCCAAACCCATTGATTTAATTTCTCTCCTGACAGGGATCTGATGCCGGAAGGAAGAGAAAATCGATGGGAAACCAACTCTGATCAGGAGGTCATCATCTCATTGGCTCCCAATGCTGACTGATTAGCCAATCAGAACGTCTGTCTGATGTAGCCAGGAGCTGGAATTCCCAACACCGGGAACATCCCCAACAACACTGGAAAAACAGCTGGACCACCGGGAATACTTTAAGCAACACCGAGGTTCTTCGTGCCTGAGTGAGAATCCAGTCGGAGTGGAGACACCTGAATCACCCCCAGACGGATTGGGATCCTCCCTCTCTGAGTAAGATCCAATCAAAGTGATGAGCTTGTTCAGCGTGCTGCCTCTTCAGGCCCTCTGGACGACCCTGTCTCTTGCTGCCCAGCATTTCCCATCCTGGGGTCATTATGATCTGTGTAAGACTCAGGTTCACTGGGACCAGGGGCTCAGTTGGGATTATATGGCCTGCCAGCCTGAGGCTGCCCTGCTCACCAGATTCCTGAAGATCAGGCTGGATCCCTCCAACAGTACGTGTGGAGAAATCCCCGAGATGTACTGCACACTGGTGAGTAAAAACTTTTCTGAATCAGTCTCTGTACTGGAATGGACACTCACTGAATGGCTTTTATTCAAATGAATTCCCTTCAAACCCCCACATTGGATTATCATTCACAGAGTTTGTGGAACTGTGTATCTGACTGTCCAATATTCCTAGTGGGGAATGTGTCCAATTGTGTATCTGACTGTCCGATATCCCCAGTGGGGAATGTGTCCAATTGTGTGTCTGGCTGTCCAATATCTCCAGTGGGGAATGTGTCCAATTGTGTATCTAACTGTCCGATATCTCCAGTGGGGAATTTGCCCAGTTGTGTCTCTGACTGTCCGATATCCCCAGTGGGGAATGTGTCTAATTGTGTATCTGACTGTCCGATATCCCCAGTGGGGAATTTGCCCAGTTGTGTCTCTGACTGTCCGATATCCCCAGTGGGGAATGTGTCTAATTGTGTATCTGACTGTCCGATATCTCCAGTGGGGAATGTCCCCAATTGTGTATCTGACTGTCCAATATCCCCAGTGGGGAATGTGTCCAATTGTGTATCTGACTGTCCAATAACCCCAGTGGGGAATGTGTCCAATTGTGTATCTGACTGTCCAATATCCCCAGTGGGGAATGTCCCCAATTGTGTATCTGACTGTCCGATATCCCCAGTGGGAAATGTGTCCAATTGTGTATCTGACTGTCCGATATCCCCAGTGGGGAATGTGCCCAATTGTGTATCTGACTGTCCAATATCCCCAGTGGGGAATGTGTCCAATTGTGTATCTGACTGTCCAATATCCCCAGTGGGGAATGTGTCCAATTGTGTATCTGACTGTCCGATATCCCCAGTGGGGAATGTGCCCAATTGTGTATCTGACTGTCCAATATCCCCAGTGGGGAATGTGCCCAATTGTGTATCTGACTGTCCAATATCCCCAGTGGGGAATGTGCCCAATTGTGTATCTGACTGTCCAATATCCCCAGTGGGGAATGTGTCCAATTGTGTATCTGACTGTCCGATATCCCCAGTGGGGAATGTCCAGTGTCCCCAGTGGGGAATGTCCAATATTTCTCGTGGGATTGTTCCAGTTTTGTTTGCAGAC